>NC_043013.1:4609752-4692252 GCF_006345805.1 Octopus sinensis
GACTGATAGAATAAGTACTAGGCATACAAAGAATAAGTCCCGGGGTCGATTTGCTCAACTAAAGGTGGTGCGCCAGCATGGCCGTAGTCAAATGACTGAAACAAGTAAAAGAGTAAAGAGTATCACTTCAAGTACTACTGTCTTCAAGTACTACCAGTTGGCAAACGAATAAATATATGTAAATAATGTTTCTTCCTTCTTGGTGTTCATCCTTCGGTATTCATTGGTTACTCTGACATTGGCACAATGATACACTTGCCCAAACTGAATTGCCGGAGATATTTCATTTATTCCAGAAAAATGTTTCTAAAAAGTTTTAGAGGTTTAAAGTTTGATCATTTCCACCCAGTCAGGAAAGAAGACCTGGAAGCTGTCACTTTGTGCATGACAAAATAGCACATATTGTCAATATTTGTAAACGTGTTATGCCTGCGGTAATTTTCTTTCACGTAAATAAATCTTATCTAGCTGTTATTTTCTTTCATGTAAATAAATATTTATGTTAATTTAAAAGAGAAAAATATGAATGTGTCTGTGGCTTACGATTAATTAAAATTACCAAAATTTTCAAACTTTAGTTACTAATAACTCCTTATTTATTAATTTATAGCGAAGATTATTTTCACTTCATTAATTAGCCTATAAAAGTGTATCATTACACTGCATATGAAATCAATTCGAAAAGAAAATTGACACAGGCAACCAAACAGAAAAGATCAAAAAAAAAAAAAAACAGTCACAAAAAAGTTGTGAGTACTATCAACTTTCACTGAGTACTATTTTATTTGTAGTAGTAAATTATAGATCTATTTATTATAACTAGCTGGACCCATGAGGGAGTAAGGAATGCACAATGCTGACTAGAAAGGAAGAAAGGATAAAGGTGCCTCTACTCTGATTGACTGTATTCAAAGGAGTTCATTACTGGAGTCCGGAAATCTCATGGAAAAAAATTCATAGCCTGGAACTATGAAGTTGGTTCCAGAAAGCTTTGTACCTCACAGTCACACCTGCACCCCACCCTTATCCCATCCATCACACACACTCACATAGCTGTATTTTCATTGAATTTGAGTCACTCAAATTGGGCTACTTTCAAATTTAGACCTCGGTACAAGGGCGAAAATTTTAAAACACGGATGCAACAATTGATTCCACCGATACGGTCGTTATTATATGTGAAAGTAAGAATATTATACATGTCAGTAGAAAAATCACCACCAATTAGTAAGTCATAAGTAATAGTTTCTGTTTTGGGCACTGTGCAAGAGTATATCAATAGATAAGTAAAATTTGAAAAATATATACTGATAAGAGTAAAAATAGTAGAATTAGTAGATAGATTTTCAAAATTCAAACTTTGCTACATTGGAGAAATATAGGACAAGGGAAATAACTCTTTTCTGTTCGGCTATGTACTAACGTTTGTCAAAATAATTGATTACTTGTCTGGCTATCTTAGTCGTTTATTACCCATAGTACTGGGGGTAAGCACTAATTTACTTGCAAATAGTTGAAGATCGGCAACAGTAGGTAAATCTGTACGTAAAAATAGACTGACAGTACTAGGCTTAAAATGGTAAGTCCTGGGATCAGTTAGTTCAACTAAAACCCTTCAAGGCAGTGACCAAGCATGGCTGCAGTCAAATGAATGAAACAAGTATAAGAAAAGAGATAAAAAGATACAATTTTTACAAGTTCTCAGATTATTAAGTTACCATTTAGAATGGACGGCAGTCCCACCCTATCAAGTTAGAATTTATCCAAGATAATAACTTAGAATATTGACACTATAATGAGCATTATACTTTTATAAAACAATCAACTACTATGGCAAGTCTGTATTCTAACATTGTTTTAAGGGAATGCTGTTTTCAGTTAAATTGCATTCATAAGTTTTTTGTGATGTATGAAGTTTATGTAAGAACAGAAACAAATACTGAGAAGTTGTATTTAATTTTTTTATTCAAACAGCTTGCATAAAACAATTTTTATAATTCCAGAACTGTAATACAATTAGCTTTGTGAGAATAGCCTTGGAAGTTTTTCCTTTAACATTTTTATTCCTTCATTGAAGACTTCCGTTTCTTAGGTTTGAATCTAATCTTTGAATAAAAGAATTTTGCAAATTTTTAGTTTTACTTACCTACCATAATCAAACTCTGCTTTTGACAAAGGTCAAGACCCAAGAGAAATAATAATAATAAATTCCTGAAAATACTTAAGTGGGTGCCAAAAGTGCAAGAAATCTGATGAAATTTCTCAAATATCAAAAGCTATCACACTACTTTACAATGCAACAACATCTACAGCTGAAACAAACCAGTTAAGCACCATTGAAACCAGTGATAGTGCACAAATTATGGGGGCCCTTTCCATCAATCCCCCCCCCCCGCCCTCTGCTGATACTTTTGAAACAGAGCAAATAAACCCAGAAACAAATTCAGAATTGGTAAACAAGACTTATAGTGACCTTGCAAACTAGTTCGTCACAGTTGATATTTCATACAGAAGTGATTAATGGAAAATATTAAGAAGAAAAACAGACGATTCCTATATACCAAGACTAGTCATGTTTACAAGGAGCAAAACATACTTTTCTTGAAGGTATTTTGAAAGCAGATTGAAAATGACCAGACTTTGATGAGATCCTGATTAGTTTACTCAACGAACAAAGACTACATATGTATTGTGCTTGCAAATTCTTTTCTAAATGCCTCACAACAGATGAGTTTTCTGACTGAATGAGCATATTCAGAACTCTGAAGAATAATAAAAGATAGCATGGAACATAAATGGGTGATGCTGCATTGAAAAACAAGAAGGAAACCACACTGTGCAAGGAGTTTTAGTTGTTTAAGGGAAAGAGGTTTTGCATTTAGGGGTCATGAGGAGGAATGGGGCTCACTAAATAAGGGAAACTTTATGAAGTTCATTGAACTTTTTACTGAGTTTGACCTGTTTTTACAGAAACATTTTGAGGAATGCAAGAATGAAAAGTAAATATTTCTCATCTTTCCAAAACTGTATGAAGAAGTGATAGATTTTTCTCTGAAGAGACCAATTGTAGCTGTGTAACAAGATGGTTTGTATACTATGAAGAAATCAGGACAATTAAAATGGGAAAACAGGTATTTTTCAAACTCTCAAACATATTTTTGAAAAGAGATACAAAGAATTTATACTACAAATTGGTGAAGTTTGAATACACAATTTTAAACAGTTATTTAGGAAGATGCGTTGGATTGCTTCAGCAAAACAATTAAGAAACTACCAATTCTTGGTTTCAATGTATTTGAAGTTTATCTTCCGCTATTGTCTTTACTTTTAAGGAACTCCAAGAAAATTCAGCCAACAGTATTGCACACTGGATTAAATGCTTAGTTTGTATAAAGTTTGTATAAATATACCACTGCAAGTTATTCTGATGCTTCTAAATGCATTGTTACCATAAAATTTTCAAATGGAACAAGTGATAGTGCTTCTTTGAATGGATATGAGAAATTTAAAATAGAATCTCTAAATCACCTCTTTAACTTCATAGTAATCAAATTACGTAAGAGGATTAACTTTGCAGATTGCAAAGTTCAAGTTCCTCTCAGAATTGGTAAACAACTCTGTAATTGATGAGGATTGAATTAAACTTATGTCATATTACAAATATGATATTAACAATAAATTAGCAAATGAGTGTCATCAGTTCAGGGAATATTTGCATCTTAGAAAATCTCATAACACACAAGAAAACATGCCATCCAAAATGCAATGCACAGAAACTTTACAGTTTATTTATGAGCAACACCATCTTGAAATGTTCCCTAATATTACTACTTCACTTCTTCACAAAAATGCCTATCAAAAGTTGTGAAGCAGAAAGGAATTTTTCAAAGCTATCCTTTATAGAGAATAAATTTTGGTATATCATGGCTGAAGAGCATGTAGCAAGACACGTTAGCACTATTTTGTTGTGGTAGCATAGCACAATCATGCTATGCCCAAAACACCCAATCACTGCTGGGCACAGAAGAATACACTTGACCCAGTGGTAAAGCGCAAGTTTTGAAAGGCAAAAAACCAGTTCCTGAGAAGACATCAAGATGTAAACACATCAGTTGTTCATCCAAACGACAAAACATTGCTGAATTAACCAGAAAACAGCATTCATACAACCATGGGATTCCTACCTTGCCTCACGACCACTTCAAAAATCCTTGGATATTTTAGATTTGCAGCCAAGTACCAGAGCTAACTACCTTGATGGGTATTAAGGAATTAACTTTTGTCTCGCTACACCCTGTTGCCTCGAACGCTCTGATGTTCCTGCTACTTCATGAATGATCAAAGAATAAATTGTTGTTTGTTAACCAAAAACATTGCCTTCTGATATTTATCGTTACCTTCACGTAAAACATACATTTATACATTTCAAACCTTCTTATATGCACACATCTAAATATACTTCCTAAAGTGGTAAGCCTAACTATTTGATTTTCCTCTTGTTATATTGGTGACCTGATATTATTCCCTGAAAAAATTTTTTTTAAAAAGGCATAAAATAAGTAACAAGAAAAACAACAAACCCAAAGAAAAAAAAACAGGCTTTGAAGCACTTGCTCTTTCTTTTAGGCAACCACATGTGTGAATTTTCTTTCATTTTCAACATGGCAGCTGACCTTCTTCTCCAAAGCATGACCATGTGGTGCTTCACGCATGTACACTGGTGCCACATGTATATGGCTTGCCTCATTTTCGCCTGGATTTTGCCTGCTCACTGCCATTGCTAAAAATAAAAAATAAAAATATTTCTTGATTCTGTTTCATTATAGATTTGTTTTATACAAATATGGATGGAAAATACAAGTCACTGAAGATTTTCTTGGAAGACTTTGCTCACCTGTTTTTACCATACAGACTTTAATTCTCAGCCATGAGTCACTCACCATTACCAGCGTTTAGTGGGGATGTTTGACTTGATGTGCCCAGGTGGACTTGTATGCCATGGCAAATGACATTATGTCCAAGCTGCGACAGCTGCATATTCTCTTGACCTCCGTCCCTCCTTCCCTGGTAAATCATCTCAAGGATCTCATCACTGACACCCCAAAAGATGCCACTTATTTAACCATCAAGACTGAGATTATTTGCAGGACACCTCTCTCTGCAGGCAAGCATTTTCACACATTGGTACACGATGAATATTTGGGTAACAGGACACCGACTCAACTTCAGGGACGCAGTGAGAAGTCCTCTCCCCACCCACCTTACTCAGGACGTTATCATTTGTTGCCATACCATGATAAACATTTCACCATAGACCTGAATGGTTCCTGAGAAACAGTCTCAGTCGATAGACTTAAATGGGCGTACACAGATGCTCTCACACTAGAGCCTCATACTCACCTCTCATACACAGCACAACAGGAAACAAATACTGTACCATTCTACTCACCACAAACTCAGTTACACGCACCTTCCTCACCCCCACCAACATACATCACAACAACCTGCAGTGGTCGTTGTGTCCCTTGGCCTAAGAAACTATGTAAAACTGTTTTTATATGAACCTATCATATTGTAATTTTTCCTACTTAATGCATTTATGCTGTTTTACTTTTTGTGTATACGTAGGAGTGGCTGTGTGGTAAGTAGCTTGCTTACCAACCACATAGTTCCAGGTTCAGTCCCACTGCTGTGTGGCATCTTGGGCAAGTGTCTTCTGCTATAGCCCCAGGCCGACCAATGCCTTGTGAGTGGATTTGGTAGACGGAAACTGAAAGAAGCCTGTCATATATATGTATATATATATATATATGTATGAGTGTGTATATGTTTGTGTGTCTGTGTTTGTCCCCCTAGCATTGCTTGACAACCGATGCTGGTGTGTTTACGTCCCCATCACTTAGTGGTTCGGCAAAAGAGACCAATAGAATAAGTACTAGGCTTACAAAGAATAAGTACCGGGGTCGATTTGCTCGACTAAAGGCGGTGCTCCAGCAAGGCCACAGTCAAATCACTGAAACAAGTAAAAGAGTAGAGTAAGAGCATGTTTACCTTGCCTTTGCATTCATGTAATTTTGACATGTTACTTGTTATCTATGTATATATTTTTTGTGAACACTCTGTATATTATTTGTAAAAATTCTTCCATGTTCAAACACACACTTTTCACAATTTTGTACGTCGTCTTTATTTTGTTGGCCCTGAGAATTATATTTGGGTTTACATTTATTTTGCAATGACTTTCAGACTGCAGGAGGTTATCTGAAGCAAGACATGTTTGCACTATTTTGTGGTAGCATAGCACAGTCATGCTATGCCTACATCCAAAACATCTCATCACTGCTGGATACATGTGACCCAGCAGTGAAGTGCATGTTTTGAAAGGCAAAAACCAGTTCCCAAGAACACCTCGAGATGTAAACGCATCAATTGTTCGTCCAAACAACAAAACGTTGCTGAATTCCTAAAGTGTTAAACCTAACTCTTTGATTTGCCTCTCGTTACAAGCACTTAAATCCATCATTCATATTGTCTCCAGAAAATTATATAGCAAGAAGCTCTCATATCGTAAAATTTTGTGCAAACAGAAAAGAGTATTTTGTATGTGCTTCACATAGTATGTATTCCTGTAAGTTTTTAAGTGAAAGATTATATTAACTCTGATCTTTGCTATGTTTCATTTCAGCAGCCTGCAGCACATGAAGCTTCTACATAAATAATCCCTAAATTTCATTACTTATAACTAAAAAAAACTATAAGATAATGGAAATTTTTATTCATACCAGTTACTTTGATGTGTGAGATAATCTAGTATAGCATTCAGAGATGTAGTAAAAATTTATTTTAAAATTTGAAGTGATCTGTCATGGAACAAACACACTGAAAAGGATAACAACAGTTACCCAGAGCTTGTTGCATGTAAGAAAGGGCTCACTGCATGACCCCATTTAAAATACTTCATCTGGTCACTCAGTTCTCTGCCCATTGGACTTCATCATCCTTGTACATAAAGCAAGGCCTTTCAGATTTTATTGAATAATGTTTACCTATTGTTGTTGGTTGTAAAGAGGCCCCTAACAGTTCAAGTTTGAGGACCCCAAAAATTTAGGTCCTTCATTGAGTTTATGAGGGCAGTACAAACCATGTACAAAGAGGCTGTCAGTAAGATAAGAGTTAGCAATAACAGTGATGAACTTAGTATACAAATAGGGTCAACCAGGGACCCAACTTGTATGCACCCTATTTATATGCAATTCTCAATCCCCTTCTATTTGTCGTAATCCTTCCAACCATAACAGAGGAGTTTAAGACTAGTTTTTCATGTGAATTCTTGTGTGCATATGACCTAACTCCCATAAATGAGGTGTTTCTCACTATTACTGCTATACCTAAGAAGAAATCCCAAACTTAGAAGCAAAATCTGAAATCAAGAGGACCCAAAGTAAACTTAGCAAATTCTAAGATATCAATAAATAGGAGAGAAAATAGAACTCTAATGTCAGGGAAGCAGTCCTGCACAACATCGAGAAAAAGAGTTTGTTAGGAATTCCATAGTGTACTAATTGTAAAAGAGTAGCAGTGGAATCATAGACAATTTAATCAAAGAAGCAAACTTTCTAATTGGCAAATGCAAAAGGGCAATAAACACAAAAAAAAAACAAAGGAAAGAAATTTTGATAGATTATGATATTTGATCAGCAACGGAAACAGACTTTCAAAAATATAGAGTAGAAATGAAGAATGCTACACTGAATGAATAATGCCAAAAGATACGAACAACTGACTAAAAATCAGCCGAGAGAAAAACTGGGTACAAGGGCAATTATGAAGAGGTACCCAAAAGTAACTGGAAACATTCTCTGAGGAGCAAGCTTGTTGTAGTTCAGGTTTCCTCCGCTAGCAGCCACTTGATGTGACCCGTAGGCATCAGTATGCTAACCGACATTTTCAAGTGGTGTTGCACTGCCACATGGTGCACCTTTGTTTCACAGGGCTTTTCCCCTGTTCATTAATTTTTGAAAAGGCTGAAATGAAGGAACAGTGTGCTTCTGTGAAATTCTATTTTCTGCTGAGAGAAACAGCAGCTGAAACAGTTGCAATGCTTCAAACAACTTACAAGGATGCTGCCATGGGCGAAACACATGTTTATGAGTAGTTTCCACACTTTAGGAATGGTCATTTGTTGCTTGAAGACTAATCTTGTTCAGGACAATTATGAACCTCCTGAACAAATGAAAACATCATGAAAATTCATGAACTGGTCTTGGAGGACCATCACTGAAAAATTGACGGACTTGTTGATACGACTGGTATATCCTAGAGCTCCTGCCAACAAATTGTGAGTGAAAAATTGCGAATGAAAAGAGTTGTAACAAAATTTTTGTCCCTACCTGTGTACAGAAGATCAAATGCGTGCCATGAATACATGTTGTGAAGTGAAAAAACAGCTGAAAGTTGATCCAGACCTTTTTTCAAAGGTCACCACTAGTTCTATGGAATTTGCAAATGTGGAAAAGGTGAAGAAAAAAAAATGACAGAGGTGTTAAAAAGCAAGAGTTCCAGCACTGCTTCAAATAGAGGAAAACACACCTGGACCAATGCATTGCTTCAAATGGAGAATATTTTGAAGGCGATAAAAGTGTAAACATGTAAAGCTAAGTGAATAAAATATTGCAAAATTCTGGTTTCTTTTGGGTACCCCCTCATAAATGTAATGTACACTGATATGGGCACATGAAGACAATTTTATAGAGAAATACTCAAAGTGAATAGAACTTTGCAATAGGAACTCAAGACAGGGTGAATGGTGAAGAGTTATCTAATGGTAGAGAAAACAAATGTGTGTATATGAAAACACGTTTATATCATCATCATTTTTAACATCCACTTTCCATATTGGCATGTGCTGGATGGTTTGACAGGAGCTGGCGAGGCAGAAGGCTGCACCAGGCTTCAGTGTCTGTTTCTGCATGGTTTTTATGGCTGGATGCCCTTCCTAGCACCAACCACACCACAGAGTGGACTGAGTGCTTTTTATGTGACACCAGCACAGGTGAGGTTAGTTTTGGCATGGTTTTTACAGCTGGATGCCCTTCCAAATGCCAACCACTTTACAATGAGGACTAGATGCTTTTCACATGGCACCAGCACTGGCAATGTCACCAAGTAACTTGCAAGATAAAGATCCTTTGAGAGGGGAGGAGGAATTGGAGGAGGCGATCTTGTGTCAGATGAAGGAAAGTTAGAGTGTAACAGAGACAGAAACAGGTGTCTTGCTGTAGAGGAGATACATGGTTACCTGATCAGAGAGAGGTAGTGAGAGTGCAAGGGAGAGCAGGAAAGAGATGGTTGTGAAGTGCCAGGGCATACACACAAGGAACAGGAGATCAGAATATAAAAGGAATGGTAGAGTAGAGCAAGTGAGAGACAGATGGTGGCAAAGTGCCAGGGCAAACCCTCAAATTTACAGGGAATAGTAGGGTATTGTCAAAGGTGCATGAGTAGGGAGTAGAGACTTCACATGAATGCAAAGAGTGTGGGGACAAGGAATGCAGTGCCTGTTGAAACCTGGGTATATAGAGGGGGTGGGGACAACAGGACAGTAATGATACAGTGAGCAGGCCAGTGAGGACAGGATTGGGGAGCAAGAGAACAGCATGAGGAAGAGAAGACATGTAGACTGGATTGCATGGAGGATGGCTCACTTACAGTTAGTGATTCTGCAAAGAAAAAGGCTTGGAAATTCCACTGTGAAAGGCTGCTAAATGCATAGGTGAAGAAGAGTCTGTCTAATGTGGACCCAACAAAAGGACCAGCCATCTGAATTGACAGTAGTTCAGTAGATAAAGCAATTAAGGATATGAAAACAAGGCAAGCCCCAGGCCCATCAGGGATCACCACTGAGATGTTTAAAATATCAGTTAGAGTGGGATATGACCTAGTCCCCCATATAGTTAATCAGGTTGTCCTCAAGGGAGTAATACTCATAAACTTGTGGTGTATCAGCATTATAGTCAACTGCTACAAAGGTAAAGGTGATGCCTTAGACAGAAATGACTACAATGTCATCAAATTACTGAACCAGGTAATGAATGTTATAGAAAGGGTTGTAATTAGAAATAGAGTTAGCCTGGACAAGATGCAGTTTGGAGTGGTTGGGATTAGGAAGGACATCCAGCCATAGAAACCAAGCCAAAATAGACTGGAGCCTGGTGCAACTCTCCCACTTACCAGTTCCAGTTAAACCATCTAACCCTTGCCAGCATAGAAAACAAACACTAAATGGTAATGATGATATCATTAAAACCTCAAACTACAAGATAATGCATGACAATTTCAGAACAGTGTGAGTATATAAGCATCACATTTCACAGAGTAATCTGAATGCTAAAGGGTTAAGAGAAAAAATTGGGTACAAGAAGCATCAGATGTAGCGTGCAAGAGACTGCGCTGGTATGGTCATGTGATGTGTATGGATGACGACAGTTGCATAAAGAAGTGCCGATCTCTAATTGTGGAAGGAACCTGTAAAAGAGGTGAAGTCAAGAAGTCAAGAGATGAAGTAGTGAGAAAGGATCTCCAGATGTTGAGTCTCACTGAGAGGATGACAAAAGACTGAGACTTCTGGCGATTTGCTGTGCTTAAAATGGTATGCCTGGCTAAGTAAAATCATGGCCATCCATACATACAAGCTTGTCCTTTATGGCCATACCCCCAAACACAATTAATTCTGTCTTCTATCAACCCATCTTCCCTACAGTCTCAGCACAGTACACTGCAGGCCCCCTCCACTCTCCCTCTCATTCCTATCCACACACTCTCACATACCACTCTAATCTCTCACAACATCACTTGCTATCTCTGCCATGTCTAAACATCTGCCCTCACATTCTTAAGGAACAGTCCCCTCTATATTACTTATACCTATTTCATTACTACCCACAGGGGGCTAAACACAGAGGGAACAAACAAGGACAGACAAACGGATTAAGTCGATTACATCGACCCCAGTGCGTAACTGGTACTGATTTATCGACCCCGAAAGGATGAAAGGTAAAGTCGACCTCGGCAGACGAAATACCGCTAGGCGTTTTGCCCGGCGTGCTAACGTTCCTGCCAGACCAGCCCCAGCTCCTCCCTATGGGCAGACCCACTCATTCTCACTCTGTCTGTATGTGTGTGTGTCTCTCTTTCTCACTAACTTTCTCCCACCTTCCTATCCTTCTTTGTCCCTCTGTGGTAGCCAAGTATTTCCTCCATAGTAAGAAGGCTACTTCTGTCCCTTTATCATACTCTAATCTCTTGGTTCTACACCCTTTTTCATCTGAATGGTTGGGAGTCACATAAAAGCACCTAAAAGCACCCGATGCTGGTGCCAAGTAGAAAATACCTGTCTGATGCCACACATAAAGCACTGGTGCCGGTGCTACGTAAAAAGCACTCAGTATACCCTGTGAAGTGGTTGGCATTAGGGAGGGGCTCCTAGCCATAGAAACCACGTGAAAACAGACAATTGGAATTACCAATTCCTGTCAAACTGTCCAACCCATGCCAGCATGGAAAACAGACATTACCTGATGATCATCATTATCATTTATGTATGCATACCAGCGGTGGTGCCCCAGCATGGCCGCGGCCTTCGGGCTAAAACATTTTTTTAAGGATTTATATATGTATGTTTGTGCACATATTTTGGCCGCTCTACTAATTTGTTCTTATCAAGTCTACATCTCCCACTGCATGTCATTATTGACTATCTCATCTCCCCATCACTCTTTCTGTTGCCCATCTTTCCATCCATTCATCTCTCTTTCTTCACTCATCAACTCTCTTTCAAATCATTCACTTTCTTCCACTCACCCTCTCTTCTAGTTCTGCTAGTAAGTGGCACCCTATTATTCATACCATTACTTTCTGTACTCATCACTCCCTTCTTCTCTGAGTCACTTTCTATTGGTACCCACCTGTACCACTACCTATCACTCATTTCCCACCCACCCACCCACACATACAGTCACAACCTTTACCCACTATTTTCGATTCTTCTGACATCACTTTCTCTTCTACTCCGTTGTTTTTTTTCAAAATGTTACCTTGTAGAATACATATACACATGCCTTAACCCTTTAGCATTCAAACCGGCCATATCCGGCCTAAATATTTTACCTCCTTTTTGTTCAAGACCATTCAGATCCAGCCTCTTACCCTATCCTACAATATTATTCCCAAAGCAAAGAGTCACATCGCAGAAATCTCACAGCTATGAGATAATGCAGGATTAATTCAATGCAATGTGAATAAACAAGCATCACATTTGGTAGAATAATGGGAATACTAAAGGGTTAATCAGAGGTATCATAAATCTAAATGACATCACCACATTAAATCACCATTGGTACCTTCATGACACCCGATTCAGGGTTTTAGTTCATCCACTCTAACATTATTGAACCACACCTCCTTAACAGAATTGTACACACTAACTTGCCATGGCTGATTCGTTCAGATGGCCTAAAATCATTCTGCTGATACTAGAAAAGAAATAAGTTAAGTTAATTTTTTGGCTCAAAAGCAAAAAGCAAGGCCATGTAGAGGCACATGGAGTTATGTACAGGGTGGTGTTCATACAAAGAGTTCAGGCCATTTGTGGTCAAGGGAGACTTTGAACCAAGCGGTCGTCGGTATCTTCACTATTTCGTCCGGCAGCTTATTCCACGGATCCGCAACCCGGATGGAGAAAGCCCCTCTCCTTCGATTGAAATGTTAAATGATTGTTAAAATTCAACACTGGATTGCATACCTACAATTAGAGCATACAGAGGACATCAGTTTAAAGTTTCTAAACAAGCACACACAACTTCTTACAATTCTGCAACCAATGACATTCTTGAAGTAATCCATTGGCAGTTGAAATCAGCCTTATACACATTAAATTGTAACTGGTTAGAATATCAAGCAATTATGTCTACCTTTTTAGAAACATAGTATATAAATATATATATTGCTTTCAAAGGTATTGCTTCCTAAAACTGCATCTTCACTAGTATCTCTGTGAACTTTTTACACCATCTCAAAATCCAAATGTTTCAGGAAAAAATACAATTTCAAAAGAACTCTATGATTCTCTATAAACTTCTAAGCATCTTACAGTTTTCGGATCTTTTCGGTTTGAACGGCAGTTTTTAACATAATTTCTAGGTAACTAAAAAATTTTAAACTTCGTATACTAGTAGAATGTGTTTATAAAACATCTTTTTCTCTTGGTTTTATTGAGAAAATTCTATAGTTTGTAAGATATTTGTTGTTTTTTTTTCTTGCAATAGATCGATACTAGGGTCATAATTATGGGTGACAATTTCATATGACACCGCTAGAAAAAAACTGCCGTTCAAACCGAAAAGATCCCAGTTTTCAAAATATTGGTGAAATTTTCATGAGCACTGCAAACATTAATTTTCAATGAATTACCAATGTTACCAACATTTCTAGAACATTGAACATTATATTTAGATGCTACTGATATATGTGTTACAATAAAACAGCTTCTCAGAGACATGGTGGCATTGTTCATGTGAACTCACAATCTGTTGGTAAACTGTTTAGTGGCTGTGTATTCCACCAGTGAAGATGTACAATGTTGTATAGATGGCCATATCAGCTAGTTATTTCTAGCTGTGTCATGTGCTTTTGCTGGGTCACCACTAGTTGCATGAAGAAGAACTCTAATTTCTGTTTAGAGATTTCTGAACAACCAAATATTCCTTATGTAAATCCCCAAACAACTTTTTTGTTACTATGAATGACAAAATATCAATAGAATTTGGAGATAAATGTTCTTGGATAGGTGTGATTATAGCAGAAGTCAAAATGTTAGCTGGCCCTTTGTGTTGCAGTAACCATCCATTCATTGTGGTTAGCTGCTGGTCATGCTACCATCTTCAAACGTCTCTCATTCACAGCCTGATCATTGCTTTTGTGCGGTCAGCTTCGATCAGCTGTTGTATCGGTGTAGCTAAGGTGCACCGAATAAATAGTGATGGTTAGGCTCAGAAAGAAGTGTGTGCCAAAAGATGAAATTGTAGTTGGAGCTGATTATATACGTAGTTCTTATTGGTCAGGTTTTTGTTCAATGATGTGGGGGGTAATACTGTAGCAAATTGCGACTCTGGATAAAATGATCTGATAGCTAACTATTTCTGCTACGTTTGTAAAAATGAAGATAATCATCGCTCAAACACCATATTGACGCCCTAAACAAATGGACAGCATTTTAAAAGTGTATTTAGATTTTATCAGGAAGATTCATTTCTTCAATTAAAAATATTCGATTTCATATGATGAAAACTTTGTGTGTGTGTATGTTTTTCCTGTGCGAGCTAGTTGTAAAACGTATGCATACACACACTGCTTAGAGGGAGCATTCGTCATAAGATTTAAATTGACAAAATAATTTTGGGTTCAATAGCTAACAGTGGCGTAGCAAGTGTCGTCAACCGGGCAACCTTTGAGTTTCCCACCCCTCCTCGTCCATTATACAGGCTTCAACAGGAGACCAAAAAGTGCCGCCCCCATAAATGCGTCGTCCACGGCAGACCGAGCATCGCGCTTCCTCTAGCTACGCTGCTGTTATCAGTTTTGAAACAATAAAAACATTTAAACCAGTTAATTATCATGTACAAGGGTCAGAACATGAATGCTTTGTTAAAGAAAGATAATATAAATTATATTCAGATAAATGCGAAACAAGTCGAGCTAAACACGAGCTGTTTATACACAAGAAAAAAAGGAAGAGTTAAGTAAAAAACAAATACAACTTATCTTTACGGAGTAACTTCACCTGACCAACTTTATAAATCCAATACTATCAGTAAAGGAGAAACAATTACCGACAGGTGGGAAGAGCAACTGAGATGGCGCCTTGTAAGTAGTAAATAATTTGTAATATCTAAATGATATAATTTAATATAATAAGTAAAGAATGAAATAGCCTCGGGTATTATTAATGGTAAAGTGTGATTAAGCATATCCAAACATGTCTTTCAAAGTGGCCAGGTGAAAACGAGGCTTTGACCCCAATGACACTATTGATTCAAGATACGAGTTGACGCTACTCAGCTATGAGTAAGAATATCTCTTTCACGCTTAGGTTCTTCTTCAATGGTGGCAAAAGGTAAACATTCATTTTACACCGATTACGATAACAGTTTTGCTTCTTTCTCCGTATTCTTTCAAATATTGTTGGGGGGGAAAAACATTCGTTGCAGTCCGATTAGCCGACAGAGCAATTTCTGAGGTTAATGTTCTTGACGAAGATGACGGAATGTCTGTTGATAATAAAGTGAAATGTTCACTTCAAAAAGTCAGCCAAAGTTTGCTACTTTATGTGAGAATAACCACAATATTTGTATGGATGAAGACAAACAGAAAACTCCAGAATACAATATTGATTCCACACACTCTCTGGATACAATCAACAAATCTAATAGAAAGGCAGTTTCAAACAGTAAAAAACCACACCGGAAAGCATCTTTTAAAAATGTAAAAGACTTCATGAGCCGAATTGTGATGCGACAACTTCAGCTACAACCTTATGATAGTGAACAGTTTGATTATAGTTGTAACACAAGTCACGATGAGGATGACAAAAGATACTTTACTAACTTGAATAGTTGCGGGGATAGTGCGATTGTTTCTGTTGCTACAGTGACACCCATCGGTGATACCCTGCTAAATGTTAAGTATAAAGGCGACCAAAATATTTCAGTGATGTCAGCTCCTAAGTCTAACCATAGCAATTCCACTATGGCCAGCAATGTATCATGTAATCCTTCCGCGGTTACACCTCTGTCAGAGACTAGCGATGGCACTAAATATAAACATTATAACAGTTGCTGTGAATCAACAATCCGCCCACTGCTTACTCACAATAATAATAATAATGGTATAAATAGTGATCAAAATATCCGCCATGGAAGACAGAACAAATTTAAGACACCTGTTTGGAATGATACCACTCCTGGAACAGTGGGACTTTATAACCACGGCAACACTTGTTTTATGAATGCTGTACTACAATGCATTAGCAACGCAAGTTTTCTTTCTGGATATTTTGTTATGGGACATTACAAAGAAGAACTAAAAAACAACAAAAATGTTTGTAAAAAGTTCGGATCCAGTGGTGAGGTGACCGAACAATTAGGTATTCTGTTACGAAGCATTTGGTCAGGAAAATACAACCCCGATATTTCTAGTGATTTCAAAACTGTTATAGGTAAATATAATTCCCAATTTAAAGGATTTAATCAACACGACGCGCAGGAGTTCCTTCTCTGGTTATTGGACCAAGTACACGAGGATCTAAATTTACCTATTAAAAAGAGTAAGAATAATCAACAGGTGAGTAAAAAAAATTTTTTCGTCTGCCTTTTTACTACTGCTACTCCTCACATTTTATGCAATGCATTGCGTAAGTTCGAATCCTAACGGAAGTAGCCAGGAATAATCAAAGAAAAATACTTGATGGCTGACAAGAGCTATCTTCCGGTATTGGTGTCTGTTTGTTTATGTTCCGAGTCCAGCTGTTAATTGCGTAGGACCAGTAAAACAAATACATGTAGTGCGTGATCAGTTTCAATATATTTGAGATTATGTTTTGCTTCCTTATCACTTTCGATGTTCGTTTCCTTCACAAGAAAAGCTGTGTTCAGCAGCCCTTGAAGTAGTTGTTTAACCCCCAATATCAAAGGCATTCTAACGCAGGATTACTTTAATCCAGTGACCGTAGGGTGTGATTTGAGGGAGATTTGACTTTTATTTCTAGTAGATTGAACGCCTGCGTACGAGCTTTCTTAAGCCTTGGTTAGCCCTGATCGAGCAGATCTATAATTAAGTAATTAAGGATATGTAAGGTATGGCTGGGTTTTTTTTAAGTAATTAAGGATATGTAAGGTATGGCTGGGTTTATCCTTATAGTAACGAAAAGAAACAAAGCGGGTCAAGACGAAAAAATACGTAACATAAAGAATCTTTCACTTTTCCCATCTGTCGTAATTAGTATCCATCAATCCGTTGTAGGAAAAACAAACTTGCAGCATCTATACTTAAATAAAACAGCTTTATTGAGATATATCGGATTAAACGAGTCGCTTACTTAAATTGGGTTGTTATTGTGTTTAAGTCACGAATATTGTCAATTAACAAACGAACATTTGTTTATGTTAACTATTATTATTTATGGTATTAAAATGAAATTCTGAGACACCTCACAGTCGGTTTCGTAATTAGGATTTATTGCTACTTTCTATTCTTTAATTAATGGTTTTACAAATATACAGTTGTTTTGTTTCGGGGCTTTATTTTTTTTTTTTGTCCTTTTCGTCCGACTTCGTTTAATAATAATATGTATTATTAAAAAAATCTATAAAGATTTTTTTAATAATACATATTTTTTATTAAAAAAATTTCAAGATAATTTTCGAAGGTATTGACGATGACAACAACTTTTTTTAAGCAAAAAGAAAAGAAATCCGTACATTTTACACCATTCAACAACTTATGTATGATAATTGCACACACGCTCACAATCTATTAATTGGATTGTTGTTTATTATCAACATGAAAATTGAAGGCACGATAAAAAAAATTAAAATAAATAGATTATCAGCCTACAATACAAATCGGAAATATTCAGTAATAATCTATCGATTTGTAGCAGGTGATTCATAAACCAAGTTATTGAATAGTCAAAATGGTATGAACTTCTTTTCTCTTTGAGTAAAAGAGAAAATTAACGGGGGGGAAAAAATTTCATTGGCATAATCGTTACCTAAACCTTCGAAAACGTATACGAAAAGATACATTAGGTAAAAAAATACATTTTTAAAAGTTATGACGAAACCAAGTAAGCAGTGGGGGGCACCTGACTGTAGATATACGCTTTTAGTTTGTTTTTTGTTAAGTTTTGTTTTTACCAAATATATTTCATTTGTGTTCTAAATGTATAAATATATATATTAGCTTCTGTAATGTAATTTTTCCATTCTTAATCAATTGAAACAGTATGTTCAATGTTCAGAAAGTGAAACAGTATAATTTATTTCATCATTTTGAAAACTATAGTTTCTTTTTTAACAAGATATTTGTTTTCCTTATTCATTTAATAATAAGCGTTTATAAAGCATTTGGTTGAGATTTTTTTTTATATCGTTAAGTGTAGATTCTTAATCTCCTAAACCATATAAATTTCAAGATCATTTTCTTTAAAATGGTCTAATAGGAGGAGATGGGGTTAAAAAATCGGTAAATCTATGGTTTAACAAACAAATGCTGACACATCATTTAACAGTTTCGGTTTTCTCCTAAACACTTTACTTGTTTAGGAATTTGAGCTTAGATTATTTCAAAGCAAATAAAAGTCCCAGACTGTCTTTGTATACCGTAATCATTGTTAAAAACCACACGTTTTAAATTTTGCAATGAACAAAATGTATTTTTACAGCAAAAGCATTTCACTTTCATAATCGTGTATACCGCGTTACTTTCACTTCCTGTCGGACAGGAATTTTTATTAGTAGATATACTGCGACCAGCTTTTTGTCATTGGCATAGGTCTTTTACCATTGTGCCTTTTGTGTATGTTTTAATGTTGTTCACATTTCTTATTCCTGAGTCTGTGTTCTTTCGCTTTACCCTTTAGGTGAGTGGTATGTATTTACTTGTCTTACAGGAATATGACCAACGTCAATAGAAATTTATGGAATTACAAAATGTTCAAAATTCAAAACCAGGCAGACGTTGCATGTATTTCTACACATGCAAACACACACACTTGTCATCATCATTTAACGTCCGTTGTCAGACGGGATGACTGGAGCTCATGAGCGGGAGAGCTGCACCAGGTTCCAGTTTGATTTGGTATGGTTTCTACAGCAGGACGGCCTTCCTAACACCAACCACTCCAGGAGTGTAATGGGTGCTTTTACATGCCACCGGCGAAGGTGTCATTTACATGACACTACGATTCATAGGTGGGTACCATTTACATGTCACTGTCAACGACCACAACTATGATCCATGGGTGGATTGCCAAAACAGTCACACAAGTATGGTGCAGGCTTTGGACTGGCCAGCTTTTGTGGTACTGTCCCACCCTTGCTAGCATGGAACACAGGTTAAATGATGATGATGTATGTATATATATATATATATATATATATATATGGAGATATGTTGTGACTGCGAAGACCCAACAAATAACATGAGTTCATGGCTGTTTCCTGCACCAGCTTCACATAGAAGCCCCAGCCCATCCAAAGTGCCCTGGATCACAGGACGGCCTGCTGTGCTTACCTTGTATCATAGGATGACCTGCTGTGCTTGAGGTGACCTATTGAGTCAAGTACATCAACATCAAAAAATCAAATGGAAATTGTAGTTGCGATACCTGTGCAGGTGGCACGTAAAAAGCACCAACCGATTGTGGGCGTTACCTGCCTCCCCTGGCACCTGTGCTGGTGGCACGTAAAAAGCACCCACTACACTCATGGAGTGGTTGGCATTAGGGAGGGCATCCAGCTGTAGAAACACTGCCAGATCAGACTGGAGCCTGGTGCAGCCTCCTGGCTTCCCAGACCCCGGTCAAACCATCCAACCCATGCTAGCATGGAAAACGGACGTTAAACGATGATGCTGATGATGATATATATAAGTAAAAATTTAGATTCTGATGAATTAGGTACTTAAGTTGAGGCACCAGAATATAATACGGTATTAGCCATACAGTTTCAAAGTAAGGTGATTAAAATCAAAATAAGCAACAGGATATCCAGAGGTAATGCAGTACGGTCGTTTCAAGTGACTCCATTTAATTGAATAATGCAACCATTACATCAATTTAAATGCAGAGCAATCCTCAGCTGCATATGCGACCTTATTGGACTATTCCACTCGATACGTTGGGCAAGACTTTTCCTGGCGTATACTTCACCATTTATGAAGATGATGCCCTATCTTTAACCGCAAATACCAGTGGACCAGCACAGGATTGGTTTAGGAAGGACATTATCCATTTGATGAAAGCTTTCAGTCTTAACATAACCACAGATACCAACCTAATGGTTGTCAATTTCCTTGATGTATCCTAAGATCTAAATAAGAATATTTATAAACCTTATAGGAGACCCAATGATAGACTTAGTTATATTAATGTAGGTTCCAAAGAATTTCTAGCCTCTTCTCCGATAGGGACATTTTTAATAGTGTTGCCCCAGTATATAAGGCTCTAAAAGATAGTGGATTTAATGAGGAAATAACCTATACACCTAGCACCAGACCAATAATAAAGAAGAGGAAACAGGAATAGGAAAACTATCTGGTTCACACTCACCTGAAGTGACCTTTAATATAGGCAAGTATTTCTTAGCACTGATAGACATTTTCCAGTCAACCATACTTACAGAAAGCTCCTTAATAGACATAACTACTAATTTTAAAAATATAATCGCACACAACACACAAAAACCACAATATGAAACCAGCTGTTCTCTCTCTCTATCCGCTCAGTCGAGGTCGACTCTCGGTCACTCGTTGGATCAGTGTCCTCCAGTCAGTTCTATCCTGGGCCGCTTCCTTCAGATTGGCCATGTCCATTCCGGTATCACTCCTGATGGTGTCAAGCCAGCGGGTTCTTGGTCGGCCTCTTCCTCTCTTGCCACTGACCATTCCGAGCATGATGTCCTTCTTCAGGGATTTTCTCCGCATAATATGACCGAAATATGCCAATCTACACTTGGTGATCCCAGCTTCTTGTGACATTTTTGGCCTTATCTGCTTAAGAACTTCTCCATTGGTGAGCCTCGCTGTTCATGCAGGGATAAAAATTTGTGCCCACTAAATGGAGCTTGCATGTCCAAGACCATCATTTATGAAGACACCGTGGACTCTATATTCACTAAGAACACAGTTTCGATGAAGAAATACATGGGCCTTACAGAGGGTAATTTCAAGGCCAGGTTCAGTAATCGCACCTTGAACTTCAGGCACCGGGATAAAAGGAAAATGACCAAATTATCCAGTCATATATGGTCCTTAAAAGATAAAGGTTTCAGTTACAAGATCCATTGGAAGATCTTAGCCAAGTGTAAGCCCTACACCAACGGCAATGGAAGGTGCAGTCTTTGTGATATGGAAAGATAGCTCATCAGAAAGGGCAGCTTACACCCAACCACATGTCTAAATTCAAGAACTGAACTTTTCGGATCATGTCCATATGTGGCTAAATATTTGTTACGTTTTTGCTCCCCCTGAGATTACAGATAGGACTTGCTTTCTCTATTGTGTCCATATACAAGCATTTTATCTCTCTATACTTTTTATTTATATTTCTTATATATTTTTTAATATATTTATAGAGATATTGGTTTATAGTTTTATTGTCTGGCAGTTGCCATGATAGATCGGTAGCCACTACACACATTTTTTTCTCTCCTTCTCTCCTTGTTTCTTTCTGTGTTCCTTTCTGTAGAAGAGCATAGGCTCGAAATGTAAAAGACTTTTTCTATTCCTGAGCGTTATACTAATACATCTGTTTGTTGTCTACACCACCTGCTTTCGTCTTTTGTTTTTTTGTGATATTTTTCCTAATATCTTGACAATGTTTGTATTGGAGCTTCTGGCGTGAATGCCAAACTGTACAGCATGTTGTTTCCAAATGTCTGGCAGGGTGAACGAACTGTGGTCAACGAGCGAGTGCGATGGCGGTGGTCGCCACAAAAACGACGACGACTCACGCCAAGGCGGAGATGCCGGGAGAAGAAGAAGAAGAAGAAACGGTACGACAATATTCGTCGAGGCGGCGATGCAGCGAAACCCGGAGTTGAAACCACGGTTCTGTCCGGGAAGAAGGGACAGACACGGCACCGCTCTCTTTCGGTGACGCTGCGTCGCCTGTGGCAGAACGGAAAGCGACGACTAGCCTGTCCGCCACGCCAGCGGTGACGCAACACGAGGTCAGCGGCGTAACCTGACCGGGTCCTCGGCTGCGAAGACGAGGCCGGGGGTCGGAGGCGAGGCGCGAGAAAATGTGGAAACGAAAAGAAAAAAAAAGAGTTTGATTGCAAGAGGACGAACCTACGAGCGTTGAAAGGCGGGCGGCGGCGACTCAGAGACACGCCAGCCGTGTAGAGTCGATCTTGCACCGGTAAGCGGGGAGATAGCCGAAGGCAGACGTCATGGTGCTGTTTTTCTCACAGACAGTGCCCAACTGACTCTACTATACTGTGCAGTCAAAAAAATCAAAAACAACAATGGACATGTGTGAAATAAAAAATATAAAATGGCGACAATTTACCCATTGTACCTATACACTTTGGGACCTTATGGCTTAGAGTTTGTTCACACAGTGTGGATACTTGGCTGCTGTCTTCTATGGTCATGCATTGAGCAGTGCCTTGTGAGTGAAATTTGGCTAATTGAAATTGGAAGACACCTATATGTGAGTGTCTGGTATTATTTTTCCTTTCTTGACAAGTTGTGAACAAAGTAAGCCAACACATAAAGAATGTCATTATTGACAATCTTGCATGAAAGCCTGTCTGGCTTTGAGCTGTCGCATTGTAGGAAGGAATAGGAGAAATATTGCCTTACTTGGAAACAGATAAAGGTTGGCAATAGGAAGAGCATCTTACTGTAGAAAATGCCTACCTCAACATTTTTGTCTGACTCATACAAGCTTGGCAATATAGGAATTAAAACTTTAATGATGATGATGTGTCGTGTGTAGGTAGATGGATGGATGAATAATTGACATTTTACTGCTAATAATATACTCACTCCATCCACTCCATTGCTGTTGATAATCAGAATTTGTACTGTTGTTCCTTGCTCAGAAGAAGTTTGGCTGAGGCTCTTTTCTGTATTGCATACAACAAACATCAACTCACCTCTGTTTAAGCATCACTTGATCTTTCTCTCATTGTACTGTTGTTAGTTAGTTAGTTAGTTAATTTGGCTCAAAAGCAAATAGCAAGGCCATGTAGGGGGACATGGAGTTAAGTACAGGGTGGTGTTCATGTAAAGAGTTCAGGCCACTTGAGGTCAAGGGAGGCTTTGAACAAAGCGGTCATCGGCATCTTCACCATCTCGTCTGGCAGCTTGTTCCACGGATCCGCAACCCGGACGGAGAAAGCTCCTCTCCTTCGATTGAGATGAAATCATCGGCTCTAAAGATTTGACCTGGGAAGGAAATGGGAATTTCCAGTGAATGAGTGGGTTGATTGGTATCCGACTTCTTCATATGAAATTTGTAATGATAGCCCGTTGACACTAGAAACTTGCAGACATTTAATATTTCACCTTTGGCGTTAGGAAGGGCATCCAGCTGTAGAAACACTGCCAGATCAGACTGGAGCCTGGTGCAGCCTTCTGTCTTCCCAGATCCTCAGTTGAACCGTCCAACCCATGCCAGCATGGAGAACGGACGTTAAACGATGATGATGATGATCAAGCAATTGAGGTAATTAGCATGAGGGATAAGATCATCAGGCTTAAGTTAGTTATTGACATTGATCTCTGTGTACGCACTACAACCAGGACTGGCTGCTCAGTAGAAGGTACACTTCTCTGAGGTCCTTTCACTTACTGACTCAATCACGAATGACAGGTGAATTCAGTGGGTATGTTGGGTATCACCATCATGGTTTCCAAAGTGTGCATAGAGGCTATAGGTATAGTACTAGAAGAGAAGAGAGATTGAGTATTCAGGAGTTTGGCAATGCAAAAGACCTAACCATTTGCAACATTAACTTTAGGAAACCTACCAGTTCTCTGATCATTTACCAATCATGTAAATACACAAATCAGATTCACTCCAACTTCATTGTCTTCAGAAAACAGAGTAAACAGATGGCTTTGAATACTAAGTCTGTCCCTAGAGAAGAAGCATAGTGTTAGAGATTACTAATTTCAAAATGAGAGCTACACTTTTCCAGAGACTCAAGATAATGTAGAGAAGAAAGATATGGAAGGTTACGGAGCCATCAAACAGGGAGAGATTCAGAGACGTATTACTTAGCACATGTGATTTGAAGGAAGTGAGAGAGAAAGAGTGAGGTGTATATATGAAAAGATCTCTTGGGATCAACTGAGTTTTACTTTGGTTTATTTGTTTTCTGGGATCTTTTCGGTTTGAACGGCAGTTTTTAACATAATTTCTAGGTAACTAAAAAATTTTAAACTTCGTATACTGGTAGAATGTGTTTATAAAACATCTTTTTCTCTTGGCTTTATTGAGAAAATTCTATAGTTTGTAAGATATTTGTTGTTTTTTTTCTTCAATTTCTGCAATTTCAACCAATCACTGACATCTATTGAGGTAAAAAAAAAACATTCTGTGCCATATGAATATGTCCCTTGTTTAAGAAACAGATTGGGTTTATTTACATTTGTGAAGAAAAAAAAGATACCCTTCTCCCCACCCCTAACCCTAACCCTAAAACAGATTGAAATGCAATAGATCGATACTAGGGTCATAATTATGGGTGACAATTTCATATGACACCGCTAGAAAAAACTGCCATTCAAACCGAAAAGTTTTCTGTTTTATCTGTCAAGTATTTGTTTATTTTCTTGGTTGTTTATTTCGTATGTAGGGTGAAGCTGGGGGCTGTATTTGTCATAGATTGTGTGTAATTTTAAGTATGTGGTCCATTGTATTGTGCGTAAATGTGTCCATATACAGAGTTATGGTTGTGTATATGTGTCATTGTACCATAGTGTATATGTATGTCTATGTTTGTGCATTGTTCCTGGTATGTATATATGTATGTACATACGTATATATATGTATGTGCTTGCCATTATAAATTGTAAATATGTTAGTCACTGCATGTCTATTAAGGATTGACATTAATTTCTTGTATGCCATCTTATAGTTTGTTTTGACTTGATTGTAACCTAGATTATCTAGTATTTATCATTAATGGGTTTTAAATCTGATAGCTCTGAACAGTATTTTGTTACGTTGTCTTAATTTATATATTTATTTTATTACATCTCCACTTGTACTTATTTTACTTATTTTTTATTTATTCTATTGTTTTATTATTGTTATCTTTTTATACACAATATTTGATTCTTACTTTGTATATTATATATTTTTTTCAGTTTAGGTTTTGATTTTTTTTTTTATATAATTTCCAGATATATAAAAGTAACATTAAAGACTTATTATATATTTACTCTTTTACTCTTTTACTTGTTTCAGTCATTTGACTGCGGCCATGCTGGAGCACCGCCTTTAATCAAGCAACTCGACCTCGGGACTTATTCTTTTGTAAGCCCAGTACTTATTCTATCGGTCTCTTTTGCCAAACCGCTAAGTAACGGGGACATAAACACACCAGCATCGGTTGTCAAGCAATGCTAGGGGAACAAACACAGACACAAAAACATACACACACACATATATATATACATATACATATATACGACAGGCTTCTTTCAGTTTCCGTCTACCAAATCCACTCACAAGGCTTTGGTCGGCCCGAGGCTATAGTAGAAGACACTTGCCCAAGGTGCCACGCAGCGGGATTGAACCCGGAACCATGTGGTTGGTAAGCAAGTTACTTACCACACAGCCACTCCTGCTTGCTGATGAAATAGTTTTATGATTACATAAATTATTGAAAGGAACATGCATATGAAGGCTTGTCTGTCACCCACTGTTTATATACCTGATCTCATTCCTTATACTGTGAATCTCTCTTGTACTCACCCACACACTCTTACCTCTCTGTCACCTTACCTCTCTGACCCATTCCTATTTAATTACATCGTTATTTTATTCTCAATTCTTGCTTCAACTGGCAAAATAAGAACCAAGCAAGTCCCCTCACTGATTTCACTGCTGATTTGCTATGAATTTGCATCATTGTAGTAGATTCTGTATCAAAGTACTGAATACTTTTATCATTGTGTAACATTAATTGCAACAATTATTGGCAAATTTTCAGGTTTTCACATGCACGAAAATTTCTAATTAAGTTATGTGAAATATTTTAAATACTAGGCACAGGAGTGGCTGTGTGGTAAGTAGCTTGTTTACCAACCACATGGTTCCGGGTTCAGTCCCACTGTGTGGCACCTTGGGCAAGTGTCTTCTACTATAGCCTCGGGCCGACCAAAGCCTTCTGAGTGGATTTGGTAGACGGAAACTGAAAGAAGCCCGTCGTATGTATATATATATATATATATATGTGTGTGTGTGTGTGCGTGTATGTTTGTGTGTCTGTGTTTGTCCCCCTAGCATTGCTTGACAACTGATCCTGGTAGGTTTATGCCCCCGTCACTTAGCGGTTCGGCAAAAGAGACCAATAGAATAAGTACTGGGCTTACAAAGAATAAGTCCCGGAGTCGATTTGCTCGACTAAAGGCAGTGCTCCAGCATGGCCACAGTCAAATGACTGAAACAAGTAAAAGAGAGTAAAGAGTATATCAGCTACCTTTTAATTATAATGAATAAAATAAAACCATAATTTGCATTTTCTGTTTTTGAAATTCAAAAGTTTATAAAGTGGAACTATTCTGTTTTCTTATTTCAGGGCAAATTTTCATCTGAAAAAAGATCAATGGTCTCAGAATTATCACTGAGTAAGCAGACTATAATCTATCAAATGTTCCGGGGTTTGTACCAGTCGTCTTTAACGTGCTTAAAATGTAGAAGACAAAGCAATACCTATGATCCTTATTTGTGTCTATCTCTTCCTTTACCTCAGATCTGTAACAGGGCAATTTATATTATCATTGTGTATCTAGATCCAAATGTAACTTTAAAAAGAATTGGAATTCTAATGAAAAATACTGAAACTTTTGGAGATTTACGGAAATGCTTGTCACAGTTACCATCACACTATCCAGCCATTCCCAAATTGAAAGTAAGTACTATTGTTTCCTTTTATCAACTGTTTTATACCTTTGCAATTTTGGTGAATGTTGATATGTTCTACATCTTTTTATTCCCCATGGTGTGTAGGTTTAGACCTATTGCTTTGTGCATAATAACCTCAACCATGAAATGGAATAGATTATATGATTATAAAATAGTGAAAATATTTAAACTTAGTCATTTTACATTGATAAGATGCATAAGTTCTAATATTCTTTTCTTTATATGTAATTTCCATAGCTTCACTCTGACCCTCAGCATTAGCTAACAATGGTAGTTTGTGTTGCTTAGTCATTGTATATGGTGTGAAATAGTTTTCTTGTTGACTGTTTTATGGTGGTCACCATTTTACTGAAATATTCTAAGAGTTTTCATTTAACATTGATTGTTTTCAAAGCATGTCTCATTAGAACAATTAGACGGTAAGTTGTCATTTTGTCCCC
This sequence comes from Octopus sinensis, assembly GCF_006345805.1. Taxonomy (NCBI): domain Eukaryota; kingdom Metazoa; phylum Mollusca; class Cephalopoda; order Octopoda; family Octopodidae; genus Octopus; species Octopus sinensis. The sequence continues at coordinate 4,637,134 of NC_043013.1, forward strand.
ATATCCTTCCTATCCATCCCTCACCACCTCCTCAATGATGGCTGTACTTCTTTATATAATGATTTTGTGTGCATGTGTATATATGTTGAATATATGTGTGAGATCATCATCATCATCATTGTTTAACGTCCGCTTTCCATGCTAGCATGGGTTGGACGATTTTGACTGAGGGCTGGTGAGCCAGATGGCTGTACCAGGCTCCACCCTTGATCTGGCAGAGTTTCAACAGCTGGATGCCCTTCCTAATGCCAACCACTCCGAGAGTGCAGTGGGTGCTTTTTACGTGCCACCAGCACGGAGGCCAGTCAGGCGGTACTGGCAATGACCTCGCTCGATATATATGTATATGTGTACATGTCTACATAGGAAGCACGTATGAGTGTGTGTTTGTGTACGTCTGTATGTTTATATATATATATATAGATGGCTATAGTGGTATAGGTGTGTATATACAGATTATTAGTCATGTGTGTTTATATGTCTGAATATATGTCATACACATACTCACCATTGATGTGCTTGGCAGGATTGAGGAAAATATGTAAGCTATTGAGAAATAAATAGCAGCTTTCATAAGTATGTTGAAAGACTCAACATCTGGTAACAGGTGCTTACAAACATCTTTTCAGAAATTTAAGCCACTATCTCAAACACCCCATCACACTTCCGAAGTCTGATTCCACGGGCTGCTGCATAGAATGTTGGATCAATGAAAGACCAGTCTAGTGAAGTTGTTGAGATGTTAGAGCACTGGCATGTAGATGTGTGCTGTGTATAAGAGGTGAAATGGAGAGAAACCTCTACAAAACTCCTCCTGGACAGGAAACAGCGGTACAAACTCTTATGGGTACATAACATTGAAGGCATACTTTTAGTAGAGAAATGGACAGATAAACTGATCAAAATAGTCAGTGTGTGACAGGGTTTGTTAAGTTATGATTAGTATATGATTATTCAGCGGTAACATTTACCTCAGCATACACTCCACATGTTGGATTGAAGGATCACTTCTATGAGTCCATCCTGAAAATTACTTTTGAATAAATAGTTCTTTTGCCAGTTGGATTATGCAAATCAGTCTTCTATAGGATATTGCAACTAATGAACATAACTCTGAAGATTACATGTTGATAGAATACACTTCCTTCCTAGCTGCATTTCTTGCATTGTAATAGATCATATGGAGTTCTAATTAAAACATTTCATGTTGTGTTATTTGAAATCGATCAACATTAATGGAAATTGTAGCTGTGATACCAGTGCCGGTGGCACGTAAGAGATCCATCCGAATGTGGCCATTGTCAGCACCGCCCCAACTGGCCTCCATGCCGGTGGCACGTAAAAAGCACCATCTGATCGTGGCCATTGCCAGCCTCACTAGGCCTCCGTGCCGGTGGCACGTAAAAAGCACCATCCGATCGTGGCCGTTTGCCAGCCTCGTCCGGCACGTAAAAAGCACCCACTACACTCACGGAGTGGTTGGCGTTAGGGAGGGAATCCAGCCGTAGAAACACTGCCAGATCAGACTGGGCCTGGTGCAGCCTTCTGGCTTCACAGACTCCAGTTGAACCGTCCAACCTATGCTAGCATGGAAAGCAGATGCTGAACGATGATGATGATGATATTTGTGTGTGAGTGAATGTTTTTCATATATATGTGTGTGTGTATGCGTATGCCTCTGTATGTATATGTTTAAATAAGCTATTAAAGGTGAAATTTGAAGTTCCAGTCAACATAATATGCCCAAAGTATTTTACTCTACTAACTTTATAGAGTCCTATACTATCGGTACATATTTTATTGTTTCCTTCAAGTCAATCAGCAATACCAAATAAAATACACATATTTGTGTGTGTATGTGTGTGTTTGGGTAATTATATTTTTATAGGTGCAGGAGTGGCTCTGTGGTAAGTAGCTTGTTTACCAACCACATGGTTCCGGGTTCAGTCCCACTGCTTGGCACTTTGGGCAAGTGTCTTCTACTATAGCCTCGGGCCGACCAAAGCCTTGTGAGTGGATTTGGTAGACGGAAACTCAAAGAAGCCCATCCTATATATGTATATATATATATGTGTGTGTGTGTGTGTTTTTGTGTCTGTGTTTGTCCCCCTAGCATTGCTTGACAACCGATGCTGGTGTGTTTACGTCCCCGTCACTTAGCGGCTCGGCAAAGAGACCGATTGAATAAGTACCGGGCTTACAAAGAATAAGTCCCGGGGTCGAGTTGCTCGACTAAAGGTGGTGCTCCAGCATGGCCGCAGTCAAATGACTGAAACAAGTAAAAGAGTAAAGAGTATATATGTACATACATTTAATTATAAACACACATTCATAGGAAACTACATTGGTTCAGTTATAACCAGTACACTTTATCCTCCCCTCCTGGACTCCCTACCATCGTTCCATTTCATTCTCTACCATATTCTTGATCTTTTGGACCAACTGTGTTCATTACTCTCTTCAGCCTTTCCTTCAGTACTGCCTGTCATCACTCTGTCATCACTCTATCTGCTATCATACCATTGCTCCTTTTCTCTCACACACTCCTATGTCATTGCTATATTTCCTGACTCATGTTGTTTTGTCTTTGCCCAGTCATATTACCTTCACTCATTCCCCATACCCAGTAAACTCTGTAAATTGTCAAAGGCATGGTATCTATCTAATGCTAGTGCCATGAAAACTAGCATCCAGTATATTATGTAGAGTGGTTGGTGTTAGAAAGGTATCCAGCTGTAGAAGCTAAGCCAAAAATGAATCATCTGAGCAAGACGTGATCCTCTGGACCATCGACATGAACACTACCCCTGAATGTTAAGTTAAGTTAAGTTAATTTTGTCTCAAAAAGCAAAAAGCAAGGCCATGTAGGGGGACATGGAGTTATGTACAGGGGGGTGTTCATGCAAAAAGTTCAGGCCATTTGTGGTCAAGGGAGACTTTGAACCAAGCGATCGTCAGCATCTTCACTATTTCATCCAGCAGCTTATTCCACGGATCCGCAACCCGGACGGAGAAAGCCCCTCTCGTTCGATTGAGATGAAATCGTCGCAAATAGAGCTTTTCGGAGTGACCCCGCAGCCGACGCTCTGGAGCAGGAGTGAAGAACAGCTCTTTCGAGAGGTTACACTTCCCGCTTATGATGTTGTGAGCAAGAATGAAATCACCATGGCGTCGTCGTTTTTCTAGAGAATAAAGGTCGAGCGTCTTCAGCCTTTCTTCATAAGACAAATGCTTGAGACCAAGAACCATGCAGGTAGCCAGCTTCTGGACTCTAAGGCAACTTGATCAGCTTATGCCTGCATGGAATGTGGATGTAAAATGATGATGATGATGGTTGTGGTGGCGGTGGCGGCGGTGTCGTCGTCATCACCATGTGTGTGTGTATACAAGCATTAGCGATGGCAGCTGTTGTATTCAAAGATTTTCAGTTTCTTCTTGACTGGGTGAGCCCTCTATGTTGATAGGATAGCCTGGGAAAGCCTTTCACCATATGAAGCAGACAGGAACCAAGATGGTAAGGAAGATCTAACAAATAGTATAGTTATTGTTGCATCATGCATTTTTTACATTTTCCTCAACTTTTCTTTTTCTTTTCTCTTTCAAACGGCCAATTTCAATGATAAAGTGATGCCAGTTGGAGCAGTGCTGAACTGCAGTTACTCATATTTTGTCTCAGTTTCAGCCAATGTAAGGCTTAACATTTGCTGGACTTTGTAATGTTGGAAATAGTATCCTCATGGTCTTTTCCCTGTGGTTAATTCACTGTAGAGAATTTAAGGAGTTCATTTCTCTTTCATTCTAACCACGTGTAACCGGTGCTTCATTATGGTAGATTCTATGTTTTAACTTTCGGATTTTTTGAGGATAGTATTATTGATTCTATAATCCTCCTATTTGATATTTAAGATGGCACTGACCTTTTGTTGATGGAAATGCTTCAGTTTTTTGCTGTCCTGCTGAATAAGTGTCCATATTTCACAACTGTATAACAAAACTGAAATTACGATGCTCTGATAAACCATTAGTTTTGTTTTTTGGGATTAGATGTTTGCTTTGAAAGACCCATTTTGCCAGTTTGCTTGCAAGACAGATCTTTAAGAGCTGAATGGGATGATCCAATTAAAAATTTCACATCCCTTACAGAAGTACAGTTGTTGGGAAGACTTCCAAGATAGGGAATGAGAGGAGGACTAGAGAATAAAGGAGGAATTCCTATATTAAGAATGAGTAGATGAAAAGAAGGAAAATAAAATGTGAATTTAAACCCACCAGTGCCATAGTTCTGAGTCTGAATACAATATAGTATTCCTTACACTTGTTTGAGTGTGAATCGCTAAAACATGATATGCAGAGATGTCAGATGCTGATAGGTGGTTAGTGGAATGGTTCATTTTATTAAAGTGCACGATGACACATTGGCTGGGTATACATAGTAGAATACTACAAATGTGTTTGTGAGAGCAGTCAGCAAGGCAGCAGCCCGTTGCACTGCAAAGTTTGCAAGTAATGTATTTATTGATGTTTGGTTGTAGTGCAGCAGAGATTTTGTGCTATGTGGTGGTACTACTACTTAGAACCAATAGTAGTAGTTGTAGCTTTATTGTAGAGACATGTGATGTTTATAGGTTCAGAGTGTAGGATTTAGAAGCTGTGAATGAGTGTGCATTTCAACAGGAGCTGGGGTTGAATAGGTGGAAGGCAAGGGAGAGGGAACATGTTTTGTAGGTGTGCATAAAGAGAGTAAGAGACAATTGACAAGGTTGATGGCCTGCGCATGGAAGAGTACAGTGTTAACAACTGGTCACAGAATAACCTTCATTGAAGAAGAAGAGGAGTTGCATTTCTTTTTTCACATTTTAATTCTGAATCAGTACTATAAAATCAACATCCTTCTTAGTACTCCACAAGAGGCAGACTCCCATTATGTTGCACTCTCCAGCTAGTTTTATCTCAGGTACAGGGTGATTTGGAACAATCTATGAAACAGATGTGACATCCATCAATTGGATATCAAATGTAAATGTGGAGGTATGAAAGACACCATACAAAACAACATAAATGCATTATCATCAATCTCTATAAGGTGGTTGGGCGTTAGGAAGGGCATCCAGCCATAAAAACTCTGCCAAAACAGTGAAGTCTAGTGCAGTCTTCTGCCAAGTCAGCCCCTGTCAAACCATCCAACCCATACCAGCAGGGAAAACAGTCATTAAATAATAATGAGGATGATGATAATGAAGAAGAGTATTTTTGTGAAAATACATAAGTCCTGTTTCAAACCAAGTAAAAAGTAGAAATAGAAAGGACATTCAGATGTTGGTATATTTACATCCCCATAACTTAGTGGTTCAGCTAAAGTTACTGATAGAATAAGTACTAGGCTTAAAAAAAATAAGTCCAGGGGTCAATTCTAAAACCCATTCAAGGCAGTGTCCCAGCATGGCCACAGTCAAATGATTGAAACAAGTAAAAGAAAAAAATTTACCATTGAAACAAATAAAATATAAAGCCAGATGTCAAAAGGCAGAATCAAAGCATGTATAGCAGGATTCAAAATAATTAGACTTGTACAAATTTATACAGGAGTGGCTGTGTGGTAAGTAGCTTGCTAACCAACCACATGGTTCTGGGTTCAGTCCCACTGCGTGGCATCTTGGGCAAGTGTCTTCTGCTATAGCCTCGGGCCGACCAATGCCTTGTGAGTGGATTTGGTAGACAGAAACTGAAAGAAGCCTGTCGTATCATCATCATCATCATTTAGCGTCCGCTTTCCATGCTAGCATGGGTTGGACGGTTCAACCAGGGTCTGTGAAGTTGGAAGGCTTCGTCAGGCCCAGTCAGATCTGGCAGTGTTTCTACGGCTGGATGCCCTTCCTAACGCCAACCACTCCGTGAGTGTAGTGGGTGCTTTTTACGTGCCACCTGCACGTATATATGTATATATATATATATGTATGTGTATATTTGTGTGTCTGTGTTTGTCCCCCTAGCATTGCTTGACAACCGATGCTGGTGTGTTTATGTCCCCGTCACTTAGCAGTTCGGCAAAAGAGACCGATAAAATAAGTACTGGGCTTACAAAGAATAAGTCCCGGGGTCGATTTGCTTGACTAAAGGCGGTGCTCCAGCATGGCCGCAGTCAAAATGACTGAAACAAGTAAAAGAGTAAAGAGTAAAAGAGTAATAAGATTATTAGTGTGAAGGCAGGTATTTATATATTTCTGCTTCTCTGGTATAATTTTGTCTTTTATACATGCATAATTATTTTGTGATTTATGCAAAAATTAGTTATGTTTACTAAAACACTTATTTATTTCAGTATCTCCTATGCCAAATTGATGATAATGGATATTGCAATTCATACAGCGATTCCAAATTATTATCTGATGTGGCTGAATCTGAAGATATTTACTTGTTTGAGCTACCAACTCCTGTATTTCAACCAGAAATATCTCTTACTTCAAATTTTCATGACCAACAAGACAGAAGGCACTCCTATGAAATGTCTTCAATAAATATTTTACTTGTTCATGCTGAACAAATAAACAGTACAGCAGTTAGTGGAAAATGGTTAGTAAATATTTTGCAAAAGTTGTCCATTTTCATTTTACTAATCTATATATATAAAATTCTCTCTCTCTCTCTCTCTCTCTCTCTCTCTCTCTCTCTCTCTCTCTCTCTCTCTCTCTCTCTCTCTCTCTCTCTCTCTCTCTCTCTCTCTCTCTCTCTCTCTCTCTCTCTCTCCATTCTCAAACAACTCCACCAAATCAAATCAAATTTTATTTGGTAATAGTATCAGGTTTGTGGTTTTGACATTTGTACTACCCCTTCCTATATCTATAAATAGAAAAAATTCTTTGTCTCCATCCAACCAAAAATAAAACCCCCCTCCCCACTGACAGATCTAAATAACAAAGTGAACTCAATGATAAAATCTACAGTCAGAGAGTGAATATACTACTATCATGTTCTTAAGAATGAAATCAACCTCTCTGTCTATATATCTACCCTCTTTATAATGTTGGCAAATGAAATAGGGATAAGAATGTGCATTGTCCGTTTGATTGGAAAATTCTATATGTGCCTGAAGATTGCTCGACATTTTAAAACTGGTGTAATACATACAGTGTTTAATAAAATGAAGTAACATGAAACAATTGTACTACTTTACCTTGGATATACTTGTTGCTTATTTTGATTTTATATATATATTCATTTTCCCAATATTGAGAAAGCAGCTATTTCTTCTTGGAACCATTCTAATTCATAATTAGCACTTGAATCTGAAGCATCATGATAAAACAATGATAACATTTATCTTGTTGATGAGAAAATAAAGCAAAACATACAGAAGTGCTAACTTCTATGTAAAATAAAACCTTCTCACTATCATCTGTGAGTAGTCTATGTATTACGTTATCTGTAGTACCATCTATTTGAACATAGCTGACATTTAACAACTTCTTTAGTTTTATATCCATCACCCAAGGATATATATTGATATATTATACACAGGTTGTAGAATCGGTTGCACCTCACTCTCATTAGACATATGTATACACACTACAAACGACATGACAATTTTTAACATGTCCATTCAGTTTGTAACAAAATCTAAACTGTCTAAATGTTTTATCTTATGCTAATGTGCGTGCTTGTCCATATAAATACATGTGCAAGGACAATGCCTCGCATTCTTTTCTGATAAGGTATACAATGGTGGCTTTTAAGTTAGCTATAGTAATACAGTTTCAAATAAAAGATAGCATGCAAAATGTTCATGAGCCAACTGCTTACTTTCAAAGAATTTATAGACAGATAATATCAGTAGTAAGGCTACGAAATATAACAGGCTTTCATATTGATTCCATCACTAAATTTACTCCAAACCTGGCAGCCAAGAGCTATAGTAGAAGACATTTCCCAAGGTATCATACAGCTGGATTGATCATATAGACACAGTTGTAAAGTGAATTTTTCAACCACACAACCATACCTATTCTTATATATGTATGAAGTCAAATAACTTTAGAAATGGAAAGTTAATTTCATGCCTATTTTGCACTTATTAACTCCTCTCTTCTTCTCATTTTATTACCTTATATTCACAGTCACAGAGCACAATAAATTCCTTTGTCAACCACAGAGTCTCTATATGGTTGGTTGGACTACAAGAAATAGCAACTGAATCTTGTTCAAATCATACTTTGCCTCCTTTTAAAATTCCAGATACAAACTTGGCTAGTAGAAATATGAGTCAGCCACAGCTGGATCAACTCTATACAAAGTAAAGTGATGTCCTACATTAGAGTACTAATTCAAATAGCTAGGACTTAGCACCTGTTATTTTTATGCAACATTACATACAATATTAAAAGAATCATGATTGACAAACTGTTAATTTCCAATGTTTAATAAAACTTTTCTTCTTTACCCTGTTGTATCCTTTCTACAATTTCCACTCCTACTACAATAATTCTGTTCATCAAAGCTGATAAGATAGCACTAACACAAAAATACTTAATGCTCCAATCTTTCTTGTTATTATTCATGCAGCTTTAATCTCCTAGACACAATCTTAAATTATATCCTTAATCCTCCCATTTTAGAATCACATCATTCTGGAACACCTGCTCTACTCATTTTTGGATTTGGTTTGCAACATTCTTTATATGGGTTCGTGTGTTGAAACATTCTGTTGTGTCTGGGGAGAGTCATTTTCTTTTTGTGCCCTATAATGTAACACACTCACCGGTAAAATTTCCACTTATTTCTTATTTTTATTTTCCTAAAATTTTCATTGTGTCATGCAACCTTAACCTTTTCAATACTGAAAAGGTTGCAAGATGCAACGAAAATTTTGGGAAAATAAAAATAAGAAATAAGTGGAAATTTTACCGGTGAGTGTGTTACATTATAGGGCACAAAAAGAAAATGACTCTCCTCAGACACAACAGAATATGCTCTACTCATGTTTTCTTTCAAACCCTGTATTCGAATTGAGTTTAAATCATTAACTTCATGTAGTTACCTTGATCACAAGTCTTGAAGGAAAAGGAAAAAAAGCAGCAGTTGATTCTGTTTCTTCTCCTCTCCCCTTCTTTTTCCATACCTTACTATTTATTGTCCTGAAGTGGAAATTGTTTATTAGAATTAGAAATATTTCTATATATTCTCTATTGTTAGGCTTTCTGTATTATTCACAACAAATTCAAATGTCAGATTTTTATGAAAAGCAATTTTTATGCAGTAGATATGAAATATTTAGACTCATTTTATCTCTTGTGTATATTTTCCTAAAACAGTGATTAGTTCTGATTCTATTCAATGAGAAATTACTTCATGTTTGATGTTTTTCTTTCTGTTTTGTTGATGAGATTTTCAATGCTTCCTTCTTCAAATCCAGCAGACTTCATTCTCTGACCATTTTGTTTCTTATTTCATAATATATAAGAAATTTTTCTACAGTATTTCAATTTAGATGAACATCTCTTCTAGTGAAGATCTCTCACTTGCTGTAGCTGCTGGGATTGACCATCTCTTTTGGCTAAGCAAGTTGATGCTAAGGGTAAACAGTGTGGAATTGGAGAAGTCCTAATCAATTAACGGATTTGAACTTTAAGAGGCAGGGGTGGAGTGGTAGTTAATGAGTTTTCTTGGTTACTTGACTCATTCTCTTTTGAGAGGCATAACCATAACTTTACACTCCAAAAATTCTTTGGTTTTTTGTCTGTTTAAGAATCAATTATTTCGTCATACATTTGTGACCTCTTCAATGGCACTTTCCATCCTCGTGTATGCTCCTGCTCTGCTTAGTCCATTCTGTTCTTCTATCAATTATTTCTTTATTCCTTAAAGTGGTGAAGCTGTTTCAAGCTTTATAATTACTCAGTATTTTTAGAGTCAGCTGCAGTTTCCAACTCTTAAGGAAAAGACAGTAAATATTATATTAAAGTCTGGAGACTAATAAATAATTATTCTTTTTAATTGAAAGAAATAATCATTTATTAATCAACATCACAAGTTTTTCTGTACTTTAAGAGAATATATCTTTTACTTTTTTTCCCCCCCATCTCAAAAGATTTCATTGTGTATTATTCTCATCTGAGTTTAAATGCTGCTGAGATTAACTTTGCTTTTCATCCTTTCAGAGTCAATAAACTAAGTACCAGTTGAGCACTGAAGTCAATGTAATCAACTTACCCTAAAATTACTGGTATTATGCTAAAATTTGAAATCATTATTTATTGATTCCACAGTTTCATTTCAAGGACATCACTGTTAGTATTATTTCATTGTTAAACTAGCTGGAATGTCATAATATCTTCTACACATCCTTAAAATATATTGTTCAAAAAACTGAGGTTATTACTTTTACCTGCAAATTGTTTCAACCTTATGCACTTTTGAGGTTCACTTAGAGTTTTTATTTGCCAAAATGTTGCCTCACTTTCAATTCACCCAGGGTAAAGGGTAAAAACCCCCTTCAGTCATGAATGACCATGAAATTGCAACTAGAAAGTTACCCTCCCAGGCACAAGTCCAGGCAAGGTTGTTTATGGAAGACCAGCAGTCACCAATGCATACCAACCTCCTCTTTCCATGCCACCAATGTTATCCAAGGGAAAAGCTGATACAGCTTGATACCAGTAGTGTTGCAACTCATTTCTACAGCTGAGTGGACTGGAGCAATGTGAAATAAAGTGTCTTGCTCAAGGACACAACATACAGCCTGGTCAAACTCACTACCTTATGATTGTGACCCCAACGCTCTAACCACTGAACCATATGCCCAATACCTGAATATCTGATGCTTTATTTGATGGGCATTATTTTATTTTGTTTTATTTTTAACTCGGTCTATCCTTAATATCTTTTCTCCCTTCTGTCTTTCTTAGACAGTGATTTGACAATCATTGCCTTATCAAGGAAACTCACTCCATTTGTTTACTGTGCAATTTCTTCCCATCAAACTCTTGGGTCCAAACCAGCTAATTGGTCAGGACATCCCAATTCTACACTGATTATTCTTAGTATGAGGTGTGTTCTCACCTTGGCTCATCTTAGCTAATCAAGTGATTTTTTCAATTTACCACCATTTCTCTCTCTCTGTCTCTCTCTCTCTCTCTCCCTCCCTTTCTCTCTTTTTCTCTTCTAGCTCTCTACTTTATGTCTCAAGTGATTGTATTTTGAGTTATTTCTTATTTATACATGCTTCTGTGTAGAAACATTATTTTGTCAAAAAGAAAAAAATTATGTTCATTTAAATGTATTTTTTTCTTGGAAGTGAATTAATATGTAATAACTAAATATTTAAAATATGACATTGGATTCTTGAAGTCTTATACTATTTTCAGCATCAGATTCTGTTGCCCTCACATCATCTCTGTTCTTCGAGACATAAGCTATCCAGATTTACAAAACAGGATATTGCAAAGCTTGGGACCAGCCTTGAAAGAAAATTTATCAAATTATGTAAGAATAAAAGTTCATATCTATTATCACATGATATCTATTATCACATGATATCTATTATCACATGTAAATTTTTATTCTGTTGGGATTATTTTTTTTCAATCCTTATTCATTTTAGCGATGCAAACGAATTTAATTGTAAAACATTTTTTTTTTTTAATTTATTAGTCTGAACAAAAGGAACAGTGCCCAACTTTATTTTCAAAACCTCCGAGCCTGAGAGATCAAGATGACTAGTTGAAGTTAGTGCGGTTAATGTTTAGTTTGAACTTTTTTCTGGAAAACAGAGACACAGGATTTTCTAAAGAATGAGGTTATTGGGGAGTATGAGACGGAGGGATTCAAAAGTGGTTTTTAGGTTGAACATTTATAAGATGTTTTATATATTTTTGATTTTTTTAACCCTTTTGTTACCATATTTATTTTGGGATGCTCTGTGTTTCTTTCAATTAATTTTAAATATAACAAATAATTTAGTAAAATAACTTGGTTATCATTCAGCTAGTGTCAGGAACATAAATTGTGACTAAGGTTTGGTGGAAGATTTTAATTCAAAATTTATGAAAACAAGACATTTATACTACAGAGCCAGAGGTGGTTTTGGCCGGGTTGGTATCAAAAGGGTTAAATTATGCTCAGGAGTAGGTTGGGCAAACTCAGTTACCTAGATTTTTTTTTCCTTAAGATATGTAGTGCTGTTAAAGTAGACCGAGTTCTCATGTGTCTTTTGTTCCTGTTCATTCAAAACAGATCTGCTTGCCTAGTATGGTGTTGAGCTTATATGTAACTGAAGCCTATGTCTGGAAGGGAAGGGAAAATATCCATCGGAACTATGACTTAGTTGCATCAATAAATAAAACTTTGATGTAAAGAAAAAGTATGAAGAAAATCTAATTGAGTATTGAAAGAGTTGGAGTTTTAAAGAAATGTATCAACGTTGCCAGCGCCGCCCTGACTGGCCTCCGTGCCGGTGGCACATAAAAAGCACCATCCAGTTGTGGTCATTGCCAGCCTCGCCTGGCACGTAAAAAGCACCATCCGATCGTGGCCGTTTGCCAGCCTCGTCTGGCACCTGTGCAGGTGGCACGTAAAAAGCACCCACTACACTCTCGGAGTGGTTGGCATTAGGAAGGGCATCCAACTGTAGAAACACTGCCAGATCAGACTGGGCCTGGTGCAGCCTACTGGCTCCCCAGACCCCAGTTGAACCGTCCAACCCATGCTAGCATGGAAAACGGACGTTAAATGATGATGATGAAATGGAAGGTGGAGTAACGCTTGAAACAACTAATTAATGACACTGTATTTTGGAAATTCTTATGTCAAACAAAATGAAAGATTTTGTTAATGTTCTCAAATAGTATGGAATGTAAAAGTATCCAATGGATCTAGCTTTGCTCACTAAGAAGATAAAAGTAACTGGAGGTAGTACAAGCAATTTACAGAAGACTACTGAGAATGCAAGATGGTGCATTGATAGATGTAGTTGAGCCATTGACAATGAAATGAATTGGTGTAAAGGCTACAGTATATATTTTAAACTTAAATTACCTTTGTTGAAAATAACACTATTATCACAGTATGGACAATCATAGTCCTTAGGAAAGATTACTTTCAACCAAAATCCATGGCTGCTGTTGCTTCCTGAATACAGAGGTTACTTTTTCACAAAGAAATTGCAGTGAAGATCAGTTGAAATAGGAAAGGCCTATTGTAGAAGGGTCTTAAGTGATTTCACTTAGAAGTGATTTCACTTAGAAGTAAATGATAAATGGGATTTAGTGTTGGTGAAACAAGGTTTCAAAGTTGGGTGCTTAGCTTTTTAGACTGGTTACTAGAAAAATTTACTGTGGAAAAGTTAGGGATTAACTAGATGGGATTCATATCCTGGTTATTTTTCATGATTTTTACTTAAATGTTGTGCCACTGATTCGAGTATATAGTTTTTTTTGTCTTTTAGTGTAATTGAAGTATTACATAGCATTCATAACATTTTATCTTTACATGCACTGGAATAGCATTGTTGAGTATGATGCTATTTGCTTCTAGATAGGCACCTCATAAATCTGTATTGCTTACAGGATAGAATCGGTTAAAATGCAGGGGAGAAGAGGATTTGAGATAATAGAAGGCAACAAATTGCCTGTAATACTCTAAATGCTTTCAAATGTTGTGTTCTAGGACCTAGATAGGGTCCTTGGATTTCTTAAGTTATTGGATAGATCTCAAATATTCAAAGAATTTTGCTCTCACTCCCTTATTACAATTGTAATACTTCCCAAGATGTTACAAGTTACTTTTATATAATTTATTTTCATGCATATTTAAACAGGTTTTGATATTGCAGAGTTTAGCACTGATTAGTATTCTCCAACATTTTTGACATTCTTATATTTTTGTATCTAAAAATTCTGCTTCATTTATCATTTTTGAAGGAAGGCAGTCTAAAGTTTAATCTTGTATACTTGTGGAAAGGAGAATTTGTTTTACTTAATTTGAAGTTAAAACTTTTTCTAATTAAAAGAAAGAGAAATATATTTCTGTGATCATTGTAGACCTCCAAGACTGATGGATGTTCAGCATGAGCCTTCGTAGGTTCTTATTCTTTTATTCTTTTACTTGCTTCAGTCATTTGACTGTGGCCATGCTGGATCACCACCTTTAGTCAAAGAAATAATCCCCAGGATTTATTCTTTGTAAGCCTAGTACAAAGGAACGAAATGAAAAAATGAAAACATTTTACCATCTACTTTCCTGGACCAATTGGTTTCTGATTTTAGTATAGCAAGCAAATACCATTTACCCGCTAGGTGAAATCTTTCTCAACAGGTACACCTTAGATTAAATATATAAACACAAGGTGATCAACTATGTGCCTCTTGTTTATACATCCTAATTTTTTAAAAATCTATTGCGCAGACACAGCCCTTCACTAGCAATAAAAAAATGCCAACTTTTAAAAACTGAAAATTATCCAAAAACTTACAATACTTAATCATGTCAAAGGGAAATGGAAATTAATTAAAATTTCCATTTAGTCCAAAGACCATGTATTACTCGTAAAATACAGTGTGCATTTAAGTGCATAAGGAATCCACTCATGGGATTCGACACGCTAGAAAGAACAGCTAGGTTCTATAACCACAAAATTAGGGATAAAATTCAACAGGAACGAAATGGTAAAGTATTTTTATTTTTTTCATTTCGTTCCTGTCGAATTTTATCCCTAATTTGGTGGTTATAGAACCTAGCTGTTCTTTCTAGCATGTTGAATCCCACGAGTGGATTCCTTATGCATTTAAATATATACATATACACATACATACATATATATATATATATATATATATATATTTTTATATATACATACATTTATATATATATATTTAAACTGGTTTTGTAGTGGACTGTCGGTTGTAGTTGAATGTCTTCATAGTGTATTGTTCATTTGTTCTAATATTTTTTGTACCTTTCTTTAATTCATGGGGCTTAGATGTTTTTCGTACTTTTCATTAGTAAATAGTTTTCGCCATTTTCATTGATAATTTATTCTATTTGTTTACACTAAGACTTCACGCGTTTAATTTTTATAAACACTAAGACCTATATATTTTTAAAGTTTAAAATTCAGTTATATTATTTTCATCGACAAACTAAGTAACGGTTTTTGCTTATAAATATTATTTGGCTTTTGAATTATATTGGGTTTGATTGTTATTGTTATTATTATTGTTGTTGAAATATTATGATAGTTATTAATTATGATATCTATTTATTTAGAATGATTTATTATTATCTTTAAAAGGTTGTAACATATTACTTATAATTTAATTGAGAATTAATTTTGTTAGACAATACATTATTTAATAATTAGGTGGTATATTTATCAAGTAGTATTAAATTTAAGTAAATTAGTTTTTATATTAATTGATACTTTGATCAACTATATTACTGAGTGATATATTAAATCTATAGATAATACATATATATTAATTATATAATTATATAGTTAGTTTATATAATGGGTGTGTCTATATTTGAACCATTTCTTATTTTTGATTCCAGTATTTATGGCTTGTACTAGCATTGAGTATATTAATTAATTTTAAGGTTTTTAGTATTAATTGCTTAATGGGATGCCATGTTGTTTTACTTGATAGGTCAGACAATTTCACCATACGTTGAGAAATAGTCCACACATCCTAGGTAGTCAATGTTCATGTACACAAACAAGTCGGCTCCGACTTTGGCCCATGGTCGATCAGGAATTTCATGGCTCTCCAACAGTTGTTTCAGATTACTCTTTCTGTTCTCATTGTGAAACAAATTCTTCAGTTTGTACAGTCATTCCTTGCCAGAAGATAGCATCTTTGGCTCTGAGTATGCACTTTATCACTCTGAAATTAGCATCATGAATTCTCTTCAACATTTCTGTTTGTAGTGTTGCAGGAACTACAACTTTGTCAGCTTTGAAGATGAAGTCATCAACAACAGTCAGTTCATCTCGAATATTCCAGTGGTCTCTCACACTTGCTGGAACATCATTTCTGTTTTCTGGCTATCCACACAGAATCGCTGATTTCAGCTGTTGTAGTCGTGGCAATCCTGAATTCACTCAACTTTCCTGAGGTCATCAGCAGTTGTGATATTAGGTCCACATCACACTCAGTTTCATCAAACCAATCATTACTGGCTTAAAGATATGCCCTGCTCAAGGCATCTGCAACAATCAGTTAGTTCTTTGCCAGGTTTCTAGATAACTTGAAGATCATACATCTGTAGATGCAGCAACATTCTCAAAGGTTTCTAAAATATCATTTCAAAGGGTTTATGATCAGTTTCTACTTGAACTGTTTTCCCGTAGACATACTGATGAAACTTTTGTTCTACCTTTAGGTTTATACTTGCTTCTTAGACCCATACTGGCATTCATGGCATTGATTTCTTTAGATATGGTTGACTGTTCATCATTAAGAACTTTCAATTACTGTCCACTGATTTCTGTAGCACTAATCATCTGTACAGTTTTTTCCAAATCAAGATCATGGTCTCTCAATAACTGTATTCTGAGGCTGTTACTAAGAATTCCACAGATTCTGTCTTTATGTCCCAAACTCACAAGTTCTAGATTTATTCTTTAAATCTGTTACACACTGATCAATTATCACATCTGCTTTCTGAGATCATCTCTCTCAATTGTCAGATTTTTCTTAGGTTCACAATATTCCTTAAAACTTTTGCTTCACTTTGTCGTAATTCTTGCTATCTGCTTCCTAACGCCACTCAAAAGAATTTTACACTTGAACTGCAGCCTCTCCCACTACATGTTGTAGAGTAGCACACTTCACACTCTGTGATTTAGTTGCAATTCTGCTAGCTGTAAGGTAAAGTTCAAACCTTTGTACCCACCATTTCCAGCTCCTGGCTACATTGCCTTCAAGATTAAGCTCATTCAAGCTTCTTATCTGTTCCATATAGGCAATTATTCAATCCCCCTTCTGACACTATGTAAATTATGACATTATACAGGGCACAGCCATTACTACGTGTATTTATTTCATCATACATATTTCTTTACTACCCACAAGGGGCTAATCACAGAGGGGACAAACAAGGACAGACAAACAGATTAAGTCGATTATATCGACTCCAGTGCGTAACTGGTATTTATTTAATCGACCCCGAAAGGATGAAAGGCAAAGTCGACCTCTGCAGAATTTGAACTCAGAACGTAGCGGCAGACGAAATACCCATTTCTTTACTGCCCACAAGGGGCTAAACACAGAGGGGACAAGCAAGGACAGACAAACGGATTAAGTCGATTATATCGACTCCAGTACGTAACTGGTATTTATTTAATCGACCCCGAAAGGATGAAAAGCAAAGTCGATCTCGGCAGAATTTGAACTCAGAACGTAGCGGCAGACAAAATACCGCTCGGCATTTCGTCCGGCGTGCTAACGTTTCTGCCAGTTTGCCACCTTAAATCATACATACCAACTCCTGACACTCTCATTACAATGACTGGCTTTTGATGCCAGATACAGATCAAAGTTTTCAGCTGTTAGCCATTACTCTGTCCAATTCACTGATGAATACATTTGATGACAAATCTGGAAAATAATTCAATCCATTTGCTGATAGTCTATAAGGCTCGAGTAAGACTCATAACTGAGTACTATTCTCAAACTGAAATAGTGACCACCCCTACCAAACACACACTCATGCACTATGAAGACATTCAACAATACACTATGAAGACATTCAACTACAACCGACAGTCCACTACAAAACCAGTTTAAATATATATATATATATAAATGTATGTATATATAAAAATATGTATATATATATATATATATATATATATATGTATGTGTATATATATATATTTAAATGCATAAGGAATCCACTCGTGGGATTCAACATGCTAGAAAGAACAGCTAGGTTCTATAACCACCAAATTAGGGATAAAATTTGACAGGAACGAAATGAAAAAAATAAAAATACTTTACCATTTCGTTCCTGTTGAAACGACCGGGAGGTGGACGCACTACTACGCGTGGAGGCGCAATGGCCCAGTGGTTAGGGCAGCGGACTCGCGGTCATAGGATCGCGGTTTCGATTCCCAGACCGGGCGTTGTGAGTGTTTATTGAGCGAAAACACCTAAAAGCTCCACGAGGCTCCGGCAGGGGATGGTGGTGATCCCTGCTGTACTCTTTCACCACAACTTTCTCTCACTCTTACTTCCTGTTTCTGTTGTACCTGTATTTCAAAGAGCCGGCCTTGTCACTCTCTGTGTCACGCTGAATATCCCCGAGAACTACGTTAAGGGTACACGTGTCTGTGGAGTGCTCAGCCACTTACACGTTAATTTCACGAGCAGGCTGTTCCGTTGATTCGGATCAACCGGAACCCTCCTCATAACCAACGGAGTGCTTCCCATGCACTCAAGCAAATATCCTAGCCTGCATCCAAAAGAAAACCATGCATCTTTTACTACTCTCATATTTCTGCTGTCCCTGTCCTTGCACTAAACAAATTATCTAATTATTTCTTCTCATAATTTCAGACTTCTAGAATTCCCACCCTGCCCATATTTTCTCAACAAACTCTAGAAATTCAAGCTGAAAATAGCTGTATTGCTTTCACCAGATAGTTTTGTTAACATTTCTAATATAATTTTATCAAGAAAGTTTTAACAGTATATGTTGTTTACTTTTTCAGAGTATGTCTAAGCAAAAACTACTCATGAGATTGCATGTCATGGACAGAAATTTCCAACACAATTATCTTCCAAATGATGTTGAAATGCCTCTTTATATGCCAGTCATAGATAAGTAAGTCTTGATTTAACGTCTTACATTTTATTTGAAAGCTTTCATCTCATAGTGTGTGCTGAACAATAAATGATTGTTACCTTAATTATTTTTGTTTAATCTAAGAGATAAATCATTTATATTCATATAAACATATTTATGATATATATTATTTGGAGTTAAAATCCAAATTAATCAGAGAGTATCCAGTTACATGTTATAGAAAATACTTTTCACAATAATTTTCAAGCCTACTTCACTCATAGATTTATTCCCTCAATATTTTATTTTGCATTTTAATTTTATAGATAACTACTTTACTACATGTTAAGTGTTTATCTCTTTACTATAGATAGTGATTTCTTACACTGTCACAAACCAAAGTTTTGAAGAGTCAATCAATTTACATTACCTAATGGTTCTTTTTTTCCTTTCCTTTTTTTTTTTTTACACAAGTGGGAACAAAAATATAGTTGACAATGGTAGGATTTCATCTCAAAATATTACAAGGTGGTATCAAAAAGTTCTCAGACTAGTTCTGCTGCACACCAACACTCAGACTAGTTCTGTTGCATACAGTTGCTTGCACACTGAGAGCTAACAGTGACCTTCATGAGGCAGTGTGCCAAGTGACATCACTGTGTTTATTTTGCAAGTTGTGAAATTCGTGTTTTTGTGATCTGCAGTTTTTGTCATAGAACAAAGAGCCAACATGAAATTTTGCATTAAACTTCGGAAGTCTGCTACAAAGACATTGAGCATGCTTTGGCAAGCTTACATTGTCGAAGCAATGGGTCATATGCAATGTTTCAAGCAGCACAGGTGCACAACAGAGTCGCAACTGAATCAAGAGCATGCTCATCATTTTTTCACATCTACAGTATTGTGTATGGAGAATTCATCCCCCAGGGCCAGACTGTGAATTGAGAGTTCTACTGCAATGTTTTGGAGTGTTTGAGGCAGGACATTCAGCAAAGCAGCCAGATCTGTGGAGGATGAAGAATTGGACGACAGTGCATGCTGTCACCTAGGTGTCCTCACTCATGAGTTTCATGCCAAAAAACACGGTGTCGCTTCTGCACTCACCCCATTCACCAGATTTAGCACCTGCTGACTTCCCTCTCTTCTCGCATGGTTCTTGGTCTCAAGCATTTGTCTTATGAAGAAAGGCTGAAGACGCTCGACCTTTATTCTCGAGAAAAACGACGACGCCATGGTGATTTCATTCTTGCTCACAACATCATAAGTCTCAATAAGTGATTAGTTGTCCAGTTTTGCAAAGTACTTTTGGCAATCTTGACAACAGGAATATTTCCTACTAAAGCACCAGCATTGGTTAGGTTACAAAGTTCAGAAGCTGCTAAAGCTAATGGATTCCACATTAGTTCTTGAAGTGGCTTCAGAGAAAAGAATTTAGATGTAGACTTTTAATTTGGTTGATAATGTATTTGAAAGGTCTGAGAAAAGAGCAATATGTTGAAACACAAACTTATGTGTGAAACTGTGCCACAGTATTTAGAGTAATAGTTTACTATACTTCCAATTGTGAAAGATGAAGGAAAATCCTTTTCCATACCAAAAAGGGAAACGGTTGCTGGTGATCTTAAATTGTCTAAGAGAATATCTACTTTTAAATGAAATGAATCTGTCAATAATAGAATTTCCAGTTTTGAGCACTTAGAAACCAATAGAAATACCTATATTTGACCTGAGTTTCAGCATAATATCTGATGATAATATGGTGTGGCTACAATTGTAGTATAGATTGAAATTATGACAATTGCACAGAGAATTGAGATGATGTTAGTTTCCTTCAATTTATCAAAGAAATAATTTTGCACAAATTTAAATAAACCCATACACAAACACACACACAACACATAGACACATGCACACACACGCGGCTACAGATGTAAATGCATGCACAGATAAGGATAAACACTATAGAAAGACAGAATGGACTGAACAAAATAGGAGACACGTGGGGTGAAGAATCACTGAAGAGGCCACATGGTGTGTGACAGAAGATTTCCAAACAGTGCATGTGTTTATTTGGCAAAAGGAAAAATAATAACCATCCCAAAATATAACAATATCTATTTCAACACACAATTTTACATCAGGAATCTTGCAAAACAAATACATAAACATAAAAACAGTTCAGTTTGGTGCTATTCGACTAGTCAAAGAGAAAACAACATTGTTTGTGCTGATCAATACCAATTTAATCCCAGGAAAGAAACACGCATTTTAGCAGTTTACTCACACCCGATACCATTTTTTTGTTGTTGTAAATTTAATGTATTAATATAATTTTTTTTTTTTAGAGTTCTAGGTGTTCATGATGGAAATTTGGAAGAACTACCTCTAAGAATCATTGTTGAATGGGATTCTCATTTATGGGAAATGTAAGATTTTTTTTATTAATGATTATAATGATCAATAATTATTGATTTTTTTGGTTTTTAATTTAGGTATAAATTATCTGAAAGCATTAATATTTCTTGTATATAAAGAATGATTGCCAATTCTAGTGTTGTAAATATTCAATTCTTTTTTTACAAGGATCTTTTTGTTTAGCTTTTATTTATACACATATCAATGAATATCTTTCCATATCAATTGGTTTCATCATCATCATTATTTAATGTCTATTTTCCATTCTGGCATAGGTTGGACAGTTCAACAGGAGCTGGTAAGCCAAAGAGCTACATTCGGTTCTGTTTGTCTGATTTGGCATGATTTCTATAGCTGGATGCCCTTCATAAAGCCAATCATTTTACCAAGGAGCTTGTAAGACTAAAACCTCACAGCTGAGAGAGGAAGTGGGGCCAAGGGAAGTGACTGTGTGCCAGGCAATAGATTAGAGTATAATAGGGGGGACAGAGGTAATAGGTTAGAGTATAATAGGGGGGACAGAGGTAATAGGTTAGAGTATAATAGGGGGGACAGAGGTAATAGGTTAGAGTATAATAGGGGGGACAGAGATCGCTGTCTTATGATAGATACTTGGCTACCCCAGTAGGATAGGGAAGGAGTGGAAGGGGAGAGAGACAGTGTGAGAAAGAAATATTGGGGCCTATTTATAGGGAACTGTAGGGGAGTATAAATTGTACAGAGGAGATTGAGGGGGATGTTCCATAAAAGTGTGAGGTACTATGATTAGCAATGGGGAAGACATGACTGTAGCAAATGAAAGAAAATGGAGTGGTAGATATGTTAGAGCATGGAAACCGTGCAGGTTGATATGTGAGGGACAGTGAAGGGGTCTGTAGTGGATGGTGATCATACGTAGTGAGATGGGGGTGATGGGAAGAAGGCTTGTAGGAGTGTTTTGAAAGAGGACTTATGTGTGAGTGAGGAGCAGGGTTGTAAAGGACATGCCTTTACGTATGGATGGCCATGATTTTACTTAGCTTCACGTGTTTTCTCAAGCCCAGCAAATTGCCAGAGATCTCAATCCTTTTTCGTCTCTTCTATGAAGCTCAACATCTAAAGATCATTTCTCACAACTCTCTGTAAAACTTTCTAGAAGTTTATCATTTAAATATATATGAGCTTTTCTAGACATGCAATTATATGCATGAAAATACATACATAAAACAAAACATGCAAATCTGCACATATACACACATGCATACATATATATACATATAAAAATATTCCTGATTGGTTATATGCCATAACCAAGAATATACCACTTGGCAACATATGTGTGTGTGTAATATATATCTTGCGTGGCCGTCTGCCAGCCTCGTCTGGCACCTGTGTCGGTGGCACATAAAAAACACCATCCGAGCATGGCCGTCTGCCAGCCTCGTCTGGCACCTGTGTCGGTGGCACATAAAATCACCCACTGCACTCTGGAGTGGTTGGTGTTAGGAAGGGCATCCAGCTGTAGAAACACTGCCAGATCTGACTGGCCTGGTGCAGCCTTCGGGCTTGCCAGACCCCAGTTGAACCGTCCAACCCATGCTAGCATGGAAAGCGGATGTTAAACGATGATGATGATGATGATGATGATTTTAAATCCATCTGGGTGTTGTCATTTCAGCCATTTTCATTTGAAAATTTAGAAATTTTATAACTTTTTTAAAGAGATAATTGCACTGAAGGATGATAAAATTATTAATATTAGCACTTATGTATATTATTTGTAGGATTGTTAATCATACAGCTCAACTTCTGGAAGAACATAGCAGTGTTATAAATGTGCAAACTATGCAACAGAAAATGGGTCATACCACTTTGAAAGATTGTTTTTATTTATATACACAAGAAGAAAAGGTAATAAATATTCTCATTTTACTTTCTGATAAATATTGCATTCTATTTTTAAAAGCTTCATATTAAATCTTCAAATGTATTCTCTATTTTACTAAAAATGATCACAAAGCCAAAGGCCAAATTGAGTCATAAAATTATATAGAAACAGGTTCTTGAATATCTTCAGATTCCCCTTTGATCTTTAGATTACTTCATATGTTAGCAACCACTACCATCTCCTGATCTGACATCAGTATCATTCCTGGCTGTGAGGAAGACTCTAATTCGCTTTAAATATAATAATTGGATCTGCAACTCATCTACGCATCTCTTTGATATAATCATGGGCACATGAGACTCAGCCAAGGTTACTGACTTAGTTGGCCTATTCCTTCTTTCCTAAATTAACCAATACTTCCCCAACCTCTCTGGTGAACTATACAAGGACTGGATTATCTCAACTGTCAGTGGAACTCATCAGGAAAACCCTACACAAATTTTTTAAAAACTTAACCTGACTATTTCTTTTGAAATTGACACTAAAGTGACCAATTTCTTAGACATTGCTCTTGACCTAAACACAAATCTATATCACCTTTTTCCATAAAGCATTCTATTTATGACCATCCCAGCTTATTTTCCAACATCTGAAAAGGATATATGTAGTACTAAATTATTAAATATGGCATCCCTTTCTTATAGTGACAGGTATGACTTGAGAGAGATTCAGTTACTATTCTTAGCAATTTAAGCAACAACATAGAGATTGTATCAATAGATGAATTTTTTTTAAAGCTTTTTCTGTGTAACTTCTGAAAACTTATCATTTCTTCTTGAAATTTTAATTATTTTGTTAGAATCTTTGTCCTATATTTGTTGGAATTTATACAAGCGAGTACCCAAAAGTAACTGGAAACATTCTGTGTGGGACAAGCCCATTGTAGTTCAGGCTTCTGCCGCTAGAACCCACTTGATGCAACCCTCAGGCATCAGTATGTGAACTGGTGTCATCAAGTGTAGTCCTACTGATACTTGGTGCATCTTTGCTTTGCACTGCTTCTCCCCTGTTCATTGATTTTTGTGATGGCTGAAATGAAGGAACAGTGTGCTTCCATGAAATTCTGTTTCTTGCTGGGAAAAACAGCAACCAAAACAGTTGTAAAGCTTCTAACAGCTTACAAGGATGTTGTCATGAGCAAAACACAAGTTTACGAGTGGTTTTCATGCTTTAGAATGGTCACTCGTCATTTGAAGACCAACCTCATTCAGGGCATCTGTTGACCGCCCAAACAAATGAAAACATCATGCACTGATCTAGGAGGACCATCACTGAACAATTGATGCACTTGTTGATATAACTGGTGTGTCCTGGAGCTCCTGACAACGAATTTTGTGCAAGGAATTGCAAATGAAAAGAGTTGCAGCAAAATTTGCGCCTCCCTTGTTCATGGAAGATCAAAAGCAGCCGTGACTGAATGCATGTCATGATCTGAAAGAACAATTGGAAGTTGATCTGGACCTTTTTTTGAAGATCATAACTGATGATGAAAGCTGGTGCAGAAAAAAAATCTACAGAGGCGTTAAAAAGCATCACTTCACAAGAGTTCCAGGACTGCTTTGAACGATGGAAAATGCATCTTGACTGATGCATTGCTTCAAATGGAAAATATTTTGAAGGCGATAAAAGTGTAAACATGCAAAACTAAGTGAATAAAATAATTTTGCAAAATTCCAGTTTCTTTTGGGTATCACTTCGTAAATTGTATAGATTTAACAAATTTCTTGAGTAAAATTAGAAAAAAGAAAGTTTTTTGCTTGATCATTGATCTTCTAAATTCTTAATGGCCTTTCGTTACCAACCCAGCTGAAACCGGCTCTGGCCCTGAGTACAAATGTCTTGTTTTCAAAAGTTTTGAATTAAAATCTTCCACCAAACCTTGGTCACAATTTATGTTCCTAACACTAGCTTAATGATAACTAAGTTATTTTACTAAATTCTTTGTAATATTTAAAGTAATTGAAAGAAACATGGAGCATCTCAAAATAAATACAGTAACGAAAGGGTTAATGATATTTAATATTATGAACCTTTCACCTTTTCTTTCTATTCTACAATTGTGCAGCTGAGTGGAGATGCCTGGAGATGTCCACATTGCCGTCATCAACAAACAGGAGCAATAAAGAAGTTACGACTATGTTCCTTGCCTGAAATTTTGGTTGTTCATTTGAAACGTTTTAAACAGGTTGGTTTTAAAAGTGTTTTAGAAAGTCTTTTCAATGCAAGTAAGTTTACTTTTTTACTTATATTTCAATACTTCAGGGTTAAAACCCCTTTATCAATTTAAAATGGTGGATGGTGCTAAGCTGATATATTTTGCACAGAAAAATGAAAATAAGAGGAGGATGTTTACAATTTATTGGTATTGTTACAATGGCCAAAGAGTTTCATGCAGTTCATCTCTATTTTTAATAAATGGATTTAATCTATTAATGAGGTTGGCCCCTTTAATCCATGAATTTCCTATGTTCCTTCCATTCACTGATTTTGATAATGACTAATGTCTTTGGTATAATGTTTCTCCAGATGTTCTTTTAATGCAAGAGGGAATTGTTTGGATTTGCTCTTTAATACAGCTTTGCAGATTAATGTAATTTGTAGTTGGTGCTTCTTTTGTTGAAACTACTATATTTATTGAAAACTTCATAATAACACTATGTAAGTCCTGAAATGCATAATGTTAATAGGGCAACTGACTATTGTGCATATATTACTCTTATTTACAGGTCGGTCCCCAGGCAGTTATTTTTTAATGTGGGCCCAAAATATATCAGTTTTGTGTTGAGCTCCTCCCTGTCGGTTGTACTAGTGGCTCTAACATTAAATTACAGTAGTTTTAGAAAGGATGTGTTATCATTGGAGATTTAATGATATGTTATTGTCTAGCAAAGGATGTTGTATAGCTGTAAGCCGTTAGCATCCTTTAGAACTGCTTAGTATAAGTACATAAACTATTCAATTTTGACCAAAACTTCATTTTAACCCAACAATCCAACAAGCTTAAACATGATATAGATGCTACATTTTGCATAAAACCTGATTGCTTAAAATGGATGTCAGCTTACTTATCTCTACTAGGTTTCCAACCAGTATGGACAGATCTGCTTTTTTGTCAATTCATGAGAGGCACGAATTACAACCGTGTTTCGCGGTCTGCTACCACAACAGCCCCTTTATAGGATCCAGTTAGCTCAAGACAGGATCCTATAAAGGAGGAATAAAAGAAGAAATGACTGAGCAATGAATGGTATCAAATAGGCAAGAGGGGTAGGAGATGGTGACCTGGCAGGTATGAACTGACAAAGCACAGATGTAGATATTTAATAGACATTCCAGTCTCTATTACTTCCCCTCACCATTTTAATATATATTTCATCATGCATGGTTGTTTGCCATTTCCATTGTGAGACACAACTACTTGAGATCATGTCTTCCCCAGCTTCCCTTTTCCACAGATTTCAGTCACTTTCAACACTTGGTACTTCTTATTTCTTTATTGCCACAAGG
The DNA here is from genome assembly GCF_006345805.1 of Octopus sinensis. Taxonomy (NCBI): domain Eukaryota; kingdom Metazoa; phylum Mollusca; class Cephalopoda; order Octopoda; family Octopodidae; genus Octopus; species Octopus sinensis. The sequence goes on from NC_043013.1 coordinate 4,663,760, forward strand.
GGCTAAACATAGAGGGGACAAACAAGGACAGACAAAGGGATTAAGTCGATTACATCGACCCCAGTGTGTAACTGGTACTTAATTTATCGACCCCGAAAGGATGAAAGGCAAAGTTGACCTCAGCGGAATTTGAACTCAGAACGTAACGACAGACGAAATACTGCTAAGCATTTCGCCCGGTGTGCTAACGCTTCTGCCAGCTTGCTTCTTTATGCAGCTCTCTGCCTTCATGTGCGTCACATACCCATACCAAACTGTCTTCTCTCTTGCACACTATCTAATTTCTGTTTTACCAGATATTCTCTCGGCTCATTTGTGTTCCATTGTTCATGTACACTAACATAACCTATCTAGTAAAGCACACTTTTTCCATTCCTTTCCGGTCTTCACAAATAGTTTGTATTCAAGATCCACATCCCTTTATCATGCAGCATTACACTTCCCACACAATCTTCCCTCCTCTCTGAGAGAGAGGTTCTTATGTAAGGTTAAGTTAATTTTTTGGCTCAGAATGCAAAAAGCATGGCCATGTAGGGGGACATGGAGTTATGTACAGGGAGGGTGTTGATGCAAAGAGTTCAGGCCATTTCTGGTCAAGAGAGACTTTGAACCGAGCGGTCGTCGGCATCTTCACTATCTCGTCCGGCAGCTTATTCCACGGATCCGCAACCCGGACAGAGGAAGCCCCTCTCCTTCGATTGAGATGAAATCGTCGCAGATAGAGCTTTTCGGAGTGACCCCGCAGCCGACGCTCTGGAGCAGGAGTGAAGAACAGCTCTTTCGAGGGGTTACACTTTCCGCTTATGATGTTGTGAGCAAGAATGAGATCACCACGGCGGCGGCGTTTTTCTTCGTTCTTTGTAGTTGGAAGATGTAGTAGCACCCTGAACTTCTTTTTAGCCCATGGCCATCTCATGCTAACTCCCCTTGATCAAGTTTGCAATAATTCTTTCCATAACTTTTATCACTTGGTCAAAACATATGCCTTTATAGGTTTTATCTCTCAGGTGTATACTCTTTATTCTTTTACTTGTTTTAGCCATGTAGCTGCAGTCATGCTGGAGCACCACCGTGTATATTTATATTCATGGAATATAATTAAAGGATTAAATAAAATATTATTCCAATATTTGACTTGCATGTAACAGGCACCCATTAGACTCTTGAAGTGGTTGGTGTTAGGAAGGGCATCCAGTTGTAGAAACCATGCCAATTTAGACTGGAACCAGGTACAGCTCTCTGGTTTACCAGTTCTAGTCAAACCATCTAACCCATGCCGGCATGGAAAGTTGATGTTAAATGATGATGATAACAATGATTTAATGTTGATATATATATATATATATATATATTTTTAAAAATTCAAAATGTGACCGCAAGTGTACCATTGGCGATTTTTTTTTTCCTCTGTCTTCCCTTCTCTGGATCTTTCCTTTTCCTATGTTTCTGACGAAGAGCTCCACTCGAAATGTTAAACCCTCCTTCTTTCCTGAGCGTCCAATAATACTATATTTGTTCCACGTCCTCGCGTTGTTGTGTTTTTTTTTGTGCTTTCATGTTTGGATTAACTATATATATATATATATATATATATTATATATATATATCCATGTGTATTTGTGTAAGTGATAGAGGGCAATAGAGGGAAATTTAATCACATACCTATGACTGTACCCATATTTTTATCTATTCCTTCTTTGTTTTTGATACTCTTAATTATTTCTTTCCTTAGTAATTTTGTATTGTCTCTTTTAATATCTACATTTTAGCCCATTAATGGTTTTGTTTTGATTTTATTGATCATGAGATAATTATTCAAATTTCATTCCAGGTGAAAATGCAACGCAATAAAGTTGATATTCTGGTTGATTTTCCAATGTGGAGTTTAGATCTCAGTCAGTATTTGGTAAATTTTAGTAAATGGAATCAGCATATGCATGATGGCTATTCTTCAACTTATGATGAAAGCCTTAGGGATGCTTATGATTTGTTTGCTGTATGCAACCACTATGGAAATTTGATTGGAGGTCATTACACAGGTAAGTTATATTTTATAACTATTTCTTCATTTGGAACTTACTAATTTTTTAAAATTGATATCAACTTTCATGAATGATGGAGCGCAAGTGAGTTGGGATAGTGGTTGGGTATTTAAAAAGCATCAGCTATTATATGTAAGATAAACAATCATAGTAATATATTCCTTGTAATGCAAATGGCTAATTTGTACTGAGTTATGTTTTGACAACATTTCCAATACATACTAGCATGCGAAAGAGATGTTATAATAATAATGAGGAGGAGGAGATAACGATGATGACGATGAATAATGAGGACAGCAGCAATAAATCACCAGTCAAAAGTGAAAAATAATTCATCACCATCATCAATTAGCGTCCGTTTTCCATGCTAGCATGGGTTGGACGGTTCAACTGGGATCTGTGAAGCTGGAAGGCTTCATCAGTCAGATCTGGCAGTGTTTCTACGGCTGGATGCCCTTCCTAACGCCAACCACTCCGTGAGTGTAGTGGGTGCTTTTTACGTGCCACCCGCACAGGTGCCAGACAGAGCTGGCAAACGGCCACAAACGGATGGTGCTTTTACGTGTCACCGGCACGGGGGCCAGGCGAGGCTGGCAACGGACACGAACTGATGGTGCTTTTACGTGTCACCGGCACGGGGGCCAGGCGAGGCTGGCAACGGACACGAACTGATGGTGCTTTTACGTGTCACCGGCACGGGGCCAGGCGAGGCTGGCAACGGACACAAACTGATGGTGCTTTTACGTGTCACCGGCACGGGGGCCAGGCGAGGCTGGCAACGGACACAAACTGATGGTGCTTTTACGTGTCACCGGCACGGGGGCCAGGCGAGGCTGGCAACGGACACGAACTGATGGTGCTTTTACGTGTCACCGGCACGGGGGCCAGGCGAGGCTGGCAACGGACACAAACTGATGGTGCTTTTACGTGCCACCAACACGGGGCCAGATAGAGCTGGCAAACGGCCACGAAACAGATGGTGCTTTTATGTGTCACCGGCACAGGGCCAGGCGAGGCTGGCAACGGACACGAACGGATGGTGCTTTTACGTGCCACCAACACGTGTTTAGTTTTTTGAATAGTTTCATCTAAGGCATTGAAGCCGTGCACTACCAAACTGATGTAGTTAACAACTGAAGGAGAATGTGGGTAATGAGGGAATTCCAGAGTGGGACTATTTTAGGGAAATGAATTGGGAAAGAATATGTTACCATTGTTCAATCCTAGGCCAATCCTGACACTGAGCAGACCTGTGATCAAAGATGGTAAAATTGATATGAGAGATGTAGAGCTGTTATTTCAAGCTGGGGAAATGACCATGTAGTGGTTCCCTCTTTAGCTGATAAAAGTATGTGTTGCTAAGTGACAGCAAATAGGTGTTGAATGTATTAAAGAAATAGTGTAGCAGTGATAACTTAGTTTTGGGGTGTACCACAGTTAACGCAGAGTGGAACAGAGAGTTCCATCATTACACATGGCAATAAAGTGATCTGTCAGAAAAATGTTCAGTCCAAAAGAAAAGAAATGGATAGAATCCTGTTGACTCGTAACCTAATTTAGGAGGCTCTAATGCCAGATAGGGTTGGAAGCTTTGCTGATGTCAAGTATAAGAAATTGTCTTTCCTGAAGTGAGTGGGTAGAATTCTATATTAGATCTGGTTGTTTGTAAGTCATAGTATTCATCATAGAGATTAAGAAGAAACATTTTAATTTTGGTATGTTGGAAGGCTCTTGGTCAGTAATTGGAAGGATCAAAAATGTTTCCCTTTGTAATGTGTTCTCACAAAGACTGGGGTAGTTCCTTGTAAAGTTCGTATAAGAAAAAAGTTGTAATCACTTTACTAGCCTTCCCACTCTTACTATTACTGTAATGATTATTTCTTTTGAGATGCTAGCTCAGCAAGATGCACAGCTTTTGCTGGCTGCATTTGAACCAAATAAATAAAAAAAGTAAAGTTAGCTTATTTTTTCAAGTCAGTTCCATTCTATGGTATATAAGTGTTTTAATGAAACACTAGTGCAGACCTCTATTGCTATTCTATAAATGAAAAATAGAAATACTAGTAAACATTTTCTTTGTGATAATTGCCTATATGAAATACATATTTTAAAAAACTGTTTACTTTGAGAACAAGAAAACTATGATGTCTGTCAAGTTGTCTAAGATTTTGCACTCATAAATTCTAATTTGTTTTGTAATAAAGATTTCTTAATTAGAGTTGTTTAACTCCAAATCAGTCTTGATAGAGCAAACATAATTAAAAACATTTCATTACTTTCTACCATGGTACATGTAGGATTACATCTTGTAGTGTGTCTCTTTTATCTTTTACTTGTTTCAGTTATTTTGACTGTGACCATGCTGGGGTACCACCTTGAAGGTGGAGGCGCAATGGCCCAGTAGTTAGGGCAGCGGGCTCGCGGTCATAGGATCGCGGTTTCGATTCCCAGACCGGGCGTTGTGAGTGTTTATTGAGTGAAAACACCTAAAAGCTCCACGAGGCTCCTGCAGGAGATGGTGGTGATCCCTGCTGTACTCTTTCACCACAACTTTCTCTCACTCTTACTTCCTGTTTCTGTTGTACCTGTATTTCAAGGGGCCAGCCTTGTCACTCTCTGTGTCACGCTGAATATCCCCGAGAACTACGTTACGGGTGCACGTGTCTGTGGAGTGCTCAGCCACTTACACGTTAATTTCACGAGCAGGCTGTTCCGTTGATTCGGATCAACCGGAACCGACGGAGTGCTTCCATCACCACCTTGAAGGTTTTAGTCAAACAAATCAACCTCAGGACTTAATTTTAAAAGCCTGGTACTTAATCCATTGGTCTCTTTTTTTTTTTTATTCATTTAATTGGCCACAAGGGCCTTACAAAGAAGAGAAGCTGCGGGTTGGACGCTCACATAATGATATGAATGACAAATGAAATGGTGAAAAATGAGGGCAACAAGCAATGCCTACCGATTGCTCTTTGCCCCAAAACATTGTTCTTTTTAAGTTTCATACTCGAGGCAATAAACCTCTGACATAATTCAATGAAATACAATAAAAGTGAGGCACCAAGCCTCTTACTTTTATTATCAGTTACATGCTTTCCTGTCCGACCAGGCTCCTCGCTTCTTTGAAGCACCAAGATGGTTCCAAAATAAAATTTCATCTTCTTACAAGTTAGAAAGATCTCTCCATGGGGACTTAACACTCACAATTTTGTCATTTTATCTAAGCAAAGACGAATAGTTGTACTCTTGGAAGCTGTGGGGTCATCCGAGCATAGAAGATGAGCATTATTTGTAATTCAATAGTTCAACAGTGTAAGAGTTTGCTATGACATGCACTTAGATTGTGATTTCTGCAATGTGCTGCATAAATTGTCAAGTAAATGAGAAGCATCTTTTCCTCCACTGATTCAGTTGCAAAGTGTTGAGTAAAGTTATTTGATTGCAGATTTCCTTTCAGTCTTTTATTATCACTGGATCACACATAGTCCCCACATGGTAACATTGATTTCAATGCCTTCCCAAATGAGTGACTGGTTGTTCAAAGACATTTATAGATTGTATATTTATTCTGTCCAGTTACGTATCACTATAGTGGTCATATGCAAACTCAAACTTTCATTTCTCCTTAGCCCTCACGTCACACAGTTGTTAATGTATATTTCAGTTGGGTCACGCCCTTCCAATTGCTATAGATTCGTAATGCATCTTACCATGGTGAGGAATACTACATTGGGAGTGGTAGCGACTAGGGTACTGTAGCTGACTGCTTGTTGTGATCATTCGTCTTTTGGTTTCCTGTAACTTTGCTCTCTTTTACAAACCCAGTGAAGATATATTTCCTATTTCAAAGAAATTCAAACAATAGATATAAGACCCAAGTTAAAAAGATTCTCAAGAATTCAACTTCTCTGCTTGACATTAAGACACCTACCCCCAAGAGGGGCCTTAACTCTCACATTTTAGAGCTCCATGACCTTCATTTTTCAGGAGCAAAATCTTTTTAACAGGTTCAATAAGACTGGAATTTTGGAATCTGCACATAAAAATCAGTAGTATGGGATACATGTGGCTTGATTACAATTTATTTTTAGGGTGTGTAAAGAGGGAAATAAGCCTCATCTGCAATTTTGATGAAATTCGAAACATAGGTATTCCAGTTCATTACAGAAAATATAACAAAAAAGTCTAATTCTTCAATTGCATGTAACACGAGCAATGCTGGGTATCTCTGCTAGTTTAATATAAATCTGAAGATGTGATACAATGGTCTATTACAAAATTTATTGATTCTATAAGCATTTTTATATTAGAATTTACTGTGCAGTTTTTGGTTTAGAATGATCTTCAACTGGGGGGGGGGATATTTCTTAGGATTTTATTTGGTGTATAGCCGTGTGTATTTATTTGTTTGTCTATCAATGAAATTGTACATGTTAATCCCATCTTTTGTAGTATGATTCTTGGATACCTCTATAACTATCTTGATTATATGTACCAGTTGATGTTTGTTGTGTTTTTTTTGTTTTTGTTTTGTTTTTGTTTTTTTGATAGGGTGGTTGTGAATGTTATCGATGCATCTGATGAAAATCAAATTGACCAAATTTAAAAAGGGAGGATTTATAATGGCCCAGAGTACATTATGCTAGACTAATACTAGCTGAATGATGAAAAGTAAACTGCCTTGTGGTTAAGAAACTCACTTTTCAACCACATGGTTTCAAGTTCAGTCCCACTTGCACCCTGGGCAAGTGGCTTCTTATATTGCTTCAGGCCAACCAAAGCCTTGTAAGTGGATTCGTTAGACAGAAACTGTGTTTAAGCCTATTACATGTCTTTGTATTTTTGTTTACATTTTGTGTCTTTGTATTTTTATTTGTACCCCACCCCTGCTCAACAACTGGTGTTGGTATATTTACATCCCTGTAATTTAGCAGTTCAGTGAAAGAGACTGATAGAATAAATACCAGGCTTTAATAAAAAACAAGTACTGGGATTGATTCATTCAACTAAAATTTTTCAAGGCAGTGCTCCAACATGGCTGCAGTGAGGACTGAAACAAGTAAGCGAGAAAAAATTCTGAAATGAATCCTGCTTTTAAATTTACTAAATATTTAATGTATTTTTAAGTTCAGAAAATGTGGATTTATTTAAATGTTTTTTTTTTTTTGTCTTTGTTCATTTTCAGCATTCTGCAAAAATCCTGTGGATGGTTCTTGGTATCAATTTGATGACACTCAAGTAAAACCAATTTCAAAAAAAGAGGTTGTAACAAAAGCAGCTTATTTATTGTTTTATCAGCATCGCGAGTTATTTAAGCATCAGAAGGATGAGTTGCTAACTGGAACACATTGGATATGTACTTTACATGGCACATCTTCAAGCTTAGATTGTGCATCAGATCCTCCTCCAAGACCAACTAGTTACTCAATAGACCAAAGTCCAGCACTGTCGTCTGATCAAACATCATCCTGTCAGCCAGATTCTGCAGTAAGAATGAACCCTTATGATCATCCATGTTCATCTCCTCCTGTACATTTTGTTAACAGTACAACATTTCAGAGTACTCGTGGGATCCCAAAGACTCATACGAACAGCAGTGATTGTAACTACCAGTCACTTAAGACATCTGAGGAAGAACACAGTTTTAAAATATCTGCAGAAAGACAACAGAATCAGAAAACCAGTAAGATTGTACTTTGTTTGACTTCAAATGCTTTTGATTTCATTGTATATAGATATATTTAAATGTCATCATCATCATCATCATCGTTTAACGTCCGCTTTCCATGCTAGCATGGGTTGGACGGGGATATATATATATATATATATATTTATATGTCGGTGGCACGTAAAACGCACCATCCGAGCGTGGCCGTTCGCTAGCCTCGTCTGGCACCTGTGTTGGTGGCACGTAAAAAGCACCCACTACACTCACGGAGTGGTTGGTGTTAGGAAGGGCATCCAACTGTAAAAACACTGCCAGATCTGACTGGCTTCCCAGACCCCAGTTGAACCATCCAACCCATGCTAGCATGGAAAGCGGACGTTAAACGATGATGATGATGATATGAAAGAAGGTTTGAAAATGCAATTTTAAAGATGTTTATTCTCTTGACCGGTTTCACTTTTTTAGAAAAAGATTGTCAAAAGTAAAATGTAAAGCTTTGTATAAGCTTTGTTGTGTTAAGTCCTGGTTATCACAAAAGTATTAAAATACATATATGCATTCTTTGATAATAATAAGAAAAATGTTAGAAACAGTTTACAAGAAAGTATTTAAGAAAATATTCAACAAAAAGTATTAGGAGTTCAATGAAAATCATGTGAGTTTGTGTGCGTCTCAGTCTGAGTATGTTTGTGTTGTTATAATTGTCCTGGTGGTGTGTATGTTTGTGAATGGTATTTGTCAGGGTGTTGTGTTTGTTCGTGTGTGTGTGCATGTGTACGTTTGTGTGTTTTGTGTTGGTGGGGATGTTATGTGTGTGTCTGTCTGAGTACGTTTGTGTTGTTTTAATTGTCCTTGTTGTGTGTGTGTGTGAGGGAGCATATGTATGTGTGGGTGTGTATGTGTGAGTGAGTGTGTTGTATTTATCAGGGGTTCTGTGTGTGTCTGTGTGTGTTGGGTTTATCCGGGTGGTGTGTATGTGTGTTTGTGAGTGTTTGTAGTGATTGTTGGGATTCTATTGTGTGTATATGTGTGTGTTTTTCTTTTAAGTGTGTGTGTGTGATTTTTTACTGGGGAATGGGTGTATTGTGTTTGCGTGTGTGTGTATATATGTATGCATATATGCATGTCTGTATGGGTTGTGTTGCATTTGTGTATCTGTGTTTGTGTGAATGTAATTTGTAATTGTCTTCGTCGTGTGTGTAGGTGTGTGCATGTAAATGTTTACATATGTGTGTGAGTCTTGGTTATGGTTACTAGAATCGTATTGCAAGTGTACATATGTCCAACAAACCTAATCTATATTCCCAAATTCTTCATTCCACCATATTACTACCCCTACCCCCTCTCTCTTCCCCATCACTACATATCACTACATACCTGACACTCCTTTTCTTTTTACACTATTATACCTCTCTCTCTCTCTCTCTCTCTCTCTCTTTATCACCCCCATTCCTTCTATCTGACTCTCCTTTACTCTTTACCCTATCATCTTTTTACACTCTCATATCTTTCTCTCTCTATCACCCTCACCTCCTCATTCCTACTATCAATTTATCTTAACTGACCACTAAATGGTACACTTTCCTTCTCTTCATCTCTTAATATCTCTCTCCTTGCTTTTCTTTTTTCCTTTTCCTTTTCTTTATTCCTCTCTTCCTGTTGTCAATTTGACCTTACAAATACATTCCCTATTCTTAGGTCACTTTGAATAAACCCTCGATTCAATAGCACTGTGTACAAACTCTATAATTGGATTGACCAATTTTAAATACTATTGGAATTTACTCACAAGGTATTGGAATCTTGTATGTATACTATTCTGCCTAAATAATGGATGTACAAATGCAATATCCCTGCACATCTCACATCCATTTTCATTCCTCCACTTAACTATTTCATATCTTATCTTGTGTTGAAGTCTCTCAAGGTCGACCCAGAATGGCATAGTTGTGTGTTGCTCTCAAGCAACTATGCCATCCCAGCTTGACCTTGAGTGACTTCAACACAACCAAAGCATTCTATTGGGGATTAGTGGAGGGGAGGTACGACAACAATCTCAGGGCGAACCTGGGCATCAACAAGGAATACCTGACCCACCTGTTCAAAACAACTTTCAGGCCAGGACCTATGGACAACTTCCAGAGATCCCTGGCCTGGTAGTGCTATGGAGAAGCTCTACCCATTTGGGATAAGCTCTACAGACACAGCTCAAGAAACACGGGGTCGACCTACCCGAGATGCGGTCAGAGCGACAAAACCATTCTGCACTTGTGCAGTGACCAACAATTTCCAACCTGTGGGCTTATGTCGAACGATTGCTGTCACGTGTGGGATGAGTCGGTTTATCAGCTGAGTCTATCATCAATATTGTCACGCCTACTTCCTTCAAACGGGAAGGAAGAGTTATTTTCATCATCCTTGTGGCTATGGCGAAAGAATGTATCTGGTGGACGCATCTGAAAGGATAAGAGACAAACACTTTCCTCTCTGGTCAATCTCTCATCAACTTCTTCAAGTATCACTTGAAAAGGAAAGTGAGAGTAGAGAGGTAAGTTTTGTCTAGTGAATGTTTCAAAAAAAGATGGGTGAATATAGCAAGGATGGCATGATGAAGCCACATTGAACATAATCCTATGAACCCGGAAAAATTTAAAACAGAGAGTTATTTACTTGCAAGTAAATGTGTTAACATGTGACATTATTGACCAAGGTTACTGTGGTCTTTTCCGTAGGCTTTTCTTTCCACAGATAAACCTTATCTGTTTCCCCCTTTACACTTTACATCATGACATTTCTGTGATACATGATCCCTATTGATTATCTTTTTTTTCTCTTTTTGCGATCCGTTTTGATCGAAAACCTAACCCCCTTTCTATTTTTTTTCCTCTATATCTAACCTAATTGCACCAAATCCAGAACTACTTACCTCCCTTACAAATAATCTTTTTATCCAAGAACTATTAGACCTGACACTGTTCATTAATCGATGTTCATTCAAAGCAATGAATAGTAACTTATGAAACTGCCGGTATGCTTGAATCTCTTTAATAATCTCACAATAATGACTTTTATTACTTTTATTCCTACCTCAGTCCTTCTAATTGTATATATCTTTCAAATGTTGGTACAAGGCCAGTAATTTCATGGGAGTGGATGAGTTGATTACTTCGACCCCAGTGCTCAACTGGTACTTATTTTATCAACCCCGAAAGGATGAAAGGCAAAGTCGACCCCAGTGGAATTTGAACCTAGAATATAAAGACAGACAAAATGTCGCAAAACATTTTGCTCAACATGCTAACAATTCCGCCAGCTTGCTACCTTACTTGGTGATGATATAATCATTTGTTTCTAGTTTATGAGAAGAGGATACCCATGCATAACCTGCGTGTGGTATTGTGTATGCATATGTATGTATGCATGTATGTATGCATGAATGTATGTGTGTGAATACATATGTATATAAGCATGTAATGTATGTATGTAATAAATGCATGTCTGTATGTACACAGGTATGCACGTATGTATGCAATGCATGTTTTTCAAAATCGATCAACATCAATGGAAATTGTAGCTGTGATACCAGTGCTGGTGGCACATAAGAGAACCAACTGAAAGTGGCCGTAGCCAGCGCTGCCCCGACTGGCTTCCGTGCCGGTGGTATGTAAAAAGCACCATCCGATCATGGCAGTTGTCAGCCTCGTCTGGCACCTGTGCCGGTGGTACATAAAAAGTACCCACTACACTCATGGAGTGGTTGGCGTTAGGAAGGGCATCCAGCCATAGAAACATTGCCGGATCTGACTGGGCCTGGTGCAGCCTTCTCGCTTCCCAGACCCCAGTTGCACCGTCCAACCCATGCTAGCATGGAAAGCAGACGCTAAACGATGATGATGATGATGTATGTTTCATGTTCAAGTTCTAAGTAATTAGTTACCACACTAACACTGAAGTTTGGGTGGACAGTTCCAGTTACAAAATTCCTAAAAATTTGCTATTCATTTTATTAATACATACATTTACACTCACACACACACACACACACACATATCATATGATGCATATGGATGAGGATAGTTGCATAAAGAAGTGCTGATCACTTTAGATGGATGGAACTTGTGGAAAAGGAAAACATGGAATGAAGTATTGATGGCCAGTCTAAAAATACTGAGCCAGGCCATACAAAGGACTAAGATACCTGGCACCTTGCTGCACTCAAGAAAACCTGCCCACCACTGTAAAGTTGATATCCTAGAACCACCTTTGTAATACTTGTCCTTAGGGGGCTCTGGCCTTTTGACCTTGTCCTCCCACCCACATTTCATTCCCCTAAAACCCATCACATCCTCTATCATCTGCAGAATAAGTACATATTACATCCCCTTGCTTACTCAGTTACCTTTACTCCCTAAGTTACCTTTCTTGCCCTCCCTCTGCTGCTCTCCACCAATCACCTCCTTTCTGCACCTTCTCTGCCCTCCCTCTGCTGCTCTCCACCAATCACCTTCTTTCTGCACCTTCTCCGCCCTCCCTCTGCTGCCCTCCATCATCAACTCCTTTCCATATACTCTGTAAAATAATTGATGGTAAAAATCATAGAATAAAATATATGAGTGAGACATGGTCACCAACACGTCTAGGAATTTTGTATCTACAAACAAGAACTAATTTGAACAGTGACAACCTATGCAATTCATGCCAGCATCGTAAAACAGGTGTAAAATGACGGTGTTGTGGAAGAGGATGTGGAGGAAGAACAAGCACCATCACCAGCAACTGATAAATTTTATTGTTTTTACTTAGTTGATTTTAAAGAGACAACTAAATATACTGAAGTTTTTTCTTTTTCTTAGAATTATATGTGTGTATATATATATATATAATATATATATATATGCTTTATTTTAAGCAGCAGAAAATTCAACAAAATCTGTTACTCTGAGTTTCTCGTTGCCGTTCATCAGACAGTTTTTGCAAAAAACTGTCTGATGAACGGCAACGAGAAACTCAGAGTAACAGATTTTGTTGAATTTTCTGCTGCTTTAAATAAAGCATATTACTCTACCACTGGTATTTGAGTACTCTTTTTTCCACCTTGTTTCACATTTATGTGTTTACTCTGGTATATATATATATATATATATATATATATATATATACATGTATATATTCAAAATGTAACCGCGTGTGTACCATTGGCGATTTTTTTTTCCTCTGTCTTCCCTTCTCTGGATCTTTCCTTCTCCTATGTTTCCGACGAAGAGCTCCGCTTGAAACGTTAAACCCTCCTTCTTTCCTGAGCATCCAATAATACTATATTTGTTCCACGTCCTCGTGTTGTTGTGTTTTTTTGTGCTTTCATGTTTGGATTAACTTTATATATATACATATATTTTTTTTTTTTTTTTGCAGGTGGACAGATAACAAATCCTGGAACCAGAACTGAATTGAAGAAATTTGCTACTATCGCTCGAACTGAAAATCGATTTGATAATAATAGTTCAGTAGTTTTTTCAAGATCCAAAACCTATGATGATATTAAATCTTGCTCTCAACTTTCTTCTAAAAAGTCAAACATTTCTCAGGGATCAGAAACTCAGTCCATAACTGAACCTATACGGTACCAACCACAGCTACACTTACACAAGTATAAAGAACAGACATCAGCTTTCCACAAGAAGAAATTACTTGGTCCTTGTTTAAAAGAATCTTCAGTATGATTTTCAGTATTCCAAAACAAATAACTAAATGATGAAATGAATAGATTCATTTATGTGTCAAAATATCAGATATTTTACAATAAATATTACACAAGACACTTCTAGATTATTTCCTATACAATTTTGCTTTTTTTTTAAAAAATAATAAAAATTTATATTGTTTATTCTATTTTATATCTCTAACTTTTATGATTAACACTTCTAATATTTTAATTGTATTATGATGTCTGAACTAAATATTGATGTAAAAGTGGAGATTAGTAACATGACTTGATTGCTCAACCAAATACCCCTGTAATCATATTCAACCATCATAAATAAGAACATATTGAACAATAGGCACAGGAGTGGCTGTGTGGTAAGTAGCTTGTTTACCAACCACATGGTTCCGGGTTCAGTCCCACTGCGTGGCACCTTGGGCAAGTGTCTTCTACTATAGCCTTGGGCCGACCAAAGCCTTGTGAGTGGATTTGGTAGACAGAAACTGAAAGAAGTCCATCGCATATATGTATATATATATATAATATATATATATATATATTATATATATATATATATATATGTGTGTTTGTGTGTCTGTGTTTGTCCCCCTAGCATTGCTTGACAACCGATACTGATGTGTTTGTGTCCCTGTTACTTAGCGGTTTGGCAAAAGAGACCAGGTGCCAGGCTGCAAGCTAACCAACATGCCCTGGTTGATTTTAGCCTAGTTACTGTCTCCTGTTGTTCAGAATTCTGCCAGCTACCTCCATTTTGTTGGCTTTCAATAATGCAACAGTGACATGTTGACACAGCCCTTCCACAATCCATCTTGCTAATAGGAATGCTCCTCCATTGCACAATACCAAACAGAAGAGTCCAGCAGGTGACCATTTATGCTGACTGCTAAACAAATATCTATGGCATTCCCATATTGCCTTCCTTGGCAGATATAAACTATGGAAAGCCACACTTTTCCCAGACATTTTTCTGTTTCTTTCTGTGCGATTAATGCACTCGTATACTATTGTTCTTTTCTTAGTGAAAATCATTCCCTCTTCTAGGAATGATTCCAAACAGATGAGCGCAGTGTTTTGGCAGTACTTCGCCGACTGCTTTTGAAGGAGTGGTATACTTGAGTCAACGGGATTTGAGGCCTACTTTGATGGTATGCCAAACCTATCAGACAAGGAGGGTGAGTGTTGCGAGAAACCAATTTCAGTGGAGGAAGTGGAACACAAATTACCAGGATTGGATGGTCTGCCCTATAAACTATACTTCCACATGTCTGATTTTGGCAACCGTGTACGGCACTTGGTAACAGATTGAAAGCATTTCCAATTGTGTGAGCCAAGGAGTGGTGACTCTACTAGGGAAGGATCTGAACAAGGGGTACGTGACTGAAAACTCCAGGCCCATAGCTCTACTCAACAGTTGAAGATTTTAGCTACGGTGCTCACCAAGAGGCTGCCGCTTGTTCTTCGCACTAGCCTTTGCAATACATCGTAAAACGGTTGGGAATTGATCGGGCTTTGGAGGAGCACTAATCAATTTGAACCACTCCAAGACATTTGACAGAATGGACCATTGCTATCTGGTTGCTGTCATATAAGCTGTTGGTTTCAGTCCCGTTTTCAAAGACTAGATCACCATAATGTATATCTCAGTAGTCAAAGTAAATGGCCACCTCTCAGAACCTTTCGGTATTGAAGGCTCAGTCCACCAAGAATGCTCCCTCTCTTCGCTTTTATAGATTTTGACCTTAGAAAATGAGAACCTTTGCTGTGAAGGTTGGAGAGTTTGAGCAGGTATTTCGCTGGAACTAGGTGTCAGGAGAGCTATAGCTGCATACACAGACGATGCCACTGTGATGATGTCGGATCTTTCGGATATTGAAACAATCGACACTATAGTGAAAGAATATCAGGTATGTAGAGGACCTCACATAAACCAGAACAAATCAGGTCTGCAACAAGGGTCTAGTGAAAGTGTTCGGAGTCTGGTTTGGACAGACTCTCAGATAGGAACTTGGAAGAGGTCATGGTCAGAATGGTAAAGCAAACTCAGAAATGGACAGAAAGGAAGCTGTCTCTGGAAAGCCGGGCAGAAGTAGCAAATGCTTACACCACCTCAGTAGTGTACAAACAGCTAGCTATCATATCTTGTCCCCAAAAAATTCTACCAGATTAGAGCGCTTTTCAATTCTTATGGAAGTGTCAGATTCTGTTGTCAACAACCACTCAGTAGATGATCTTGGGATGCTATTCTTGATGATACATCACCATGCTTTGAGGCTGATGCACCAGCAGAAATATCTAAATCACTGCAGTGGTTTGAACGATGGTGAGAAAAACAAGGATGAACTGGTGTAGGACTCCTTCGTGAGACACGTCTTTCTGTAGCTCATCTCATTGACCGAGCTGCAGTCGTGGGTCAAACATAGATTAAGATTGAGCTTTGGCATCTAGAATGTTGCCAGGCCCTCACTACATTGTACCAGCTGGGCTAAAACCGTTCCCAAGATTTCTATTGGAGGTTTGTTGAAGGTATGAGTGATGATAGCTTAGGATTGACTCTCGGTACTGACGAAATATCAGGTATGTAGAGGACCTTACATAAACCAGAACAAATCAGGTCTGCAACAAGGGTCTAGTGAGGATTCTTCCAGGGAACTTTCAGGATGAAGATCATGGAAATTTGCAAAAGTCTTTGGCATCGCAGAACTACAGGCAAGCATTGCTGCTCAAGACAAGCTCTCCAAGCACGAAAGTACCATTAGAGACTTGTAGGCTCATGTTGTGCAGCTGCTGTCATGTATCCACCGAGTGTATAGTGAAGATGGGCGCACCACCTCCCTTTAGCAGAGAAGGGAAGAGGTTATTTTCTGTTTTGTGACTGTGGTTAAAGAAGCTGTGTGATGGGCTCACCTGAAAAGTTTCCTGTCCAGCCAAGTTCTCATGAATTTCTTCAAATTTGAAGAGGAAGATGAAGGAGGGAGGTGCTGTTCTCTGGGGATTCTGTTTATTGATTATTTATTTCTCTAATTTTTATTTTATATCCTTTAATCTTGTAGGGTCTCCCCTTGATCGATGTAAGTCCCACAAGTTTTTCTGTGTTGTATCCTGTTTTTTAATACTGTTCTCTGTGACTTATGGCATTTGTGGCCATAAAAGAAATTGTTGCCAGCGCCGCCCCGACTGGCCTCGTGTCGGTGGCACGTAAAAAGCATCATCCGATCGTGGCCGTTGCCAGCCTCGCCTGGCCCCCATGCCGGTGGCACGTAAAGAGCACCATCCGATCGTGGCCGTTTGCCAGCCTCGTCTGGCACCTGTGCCAGTGGCACGTAAAAAGCACCTACTAGGTTAGGAAGGGCATCCAGCCATAGAAACATTGCCAGATCAGACTGGGCCTGGTGCAGCCTTCTGGCTTCCCAGACTCCAGTTGAACCGTCCAACCCATGCTAGCATGGAAAGCGGATGCTAAACGATGATGATGATGATTATTATTATTATGAAGGCGATGGGCTGGCAGAATTGTTAGCGCACTGGACGAAATGCTTTGCGGTATATCACTCGTTGCTATGTTCTGAAATCAAATTACGCCGAAGCTGACTTAGCCTTTCATCATTTCAGGGTCAATAAATTTAGTACCAGATAAATTAATTACCAGTGGTACTTAACACTTGGGTCAATATAATCGACTAGTCCCCTCCCCACAAATTTGAGGGTTTGTGCCACCAGTAGAAAGGATTATTATTATTATTATTATATTGTCGTCGTCGTCGTCGTCGTCGTCGTTGCTGCTGCTGCTGCTGCTGCTGCTCTTGTTGTTGTGGGTGGCGGTGGTGGCATATAACTGGTGCATTGGGAATTGTAAGCAAAGATAGACAAATGGTTGAAGGAGATTGGAATAGGATGCCCCGAAGAGCTTCTACAGAAAGTCAGCCTCTTAAGGACAGGGAAGATTATCAGGAAGGGCTTAAGCACTTGAAAGGTTGTGGGTACCTGAGGTTACAGGTAGTAACTCTCTACCCACATTAATTCTACAAGGAATAAGAATGAACTTGAATCAAATCAATGATAATAGTTTCAAATTTTGGCACAAGGCCAGCAATTTGGGGGGGGGGAGGAAAGTCTATTATATCGATCTCGATGCACAGCGGGTACTTACTTTATCAACCCCGAAAATATGAAAAACAAAGCCGACTTAGATGGGATTTGAACTCAGACCGTAAAAACAGTCGAAATGCAGCTAAGCATGCTAATGTTTCTATGATGATGATGATGATGATGATTTCTACTGTAGGCTCAAGGCCTGAAATTTTGTGGGGAAGGCACTATTTGATTACATCGACCCCAGTGTTCAACTGGTACTTATTTATTGATCCCGAAAGGCAACATTGACCTCGACAAAATTTGAACTCTGAACATAAAGATGAGCAAAATACCGCGAAGCATTTCATCCGGCACGCTAATGATTCTGCCAGTTCACTGCCTTAACAACAACAACAACAACAATGGCGTAGTGGTTAAGAGCACTGGCTACTTACCCCAAGATTCCGAGTTCGATTCCAGGCAGTGACCTGAATAATAATAATATAATAATAATAACAACAACAACGTCAAAAAATACCTTAGGAACGAGAACCCAGGTTCGAAATTTCCCCAAGACATCTGAAGAAGGCTGGAGGGTATATCAGCCGAAATATTTTGTTAACAAACAAGATGTGGAGAAATATCCGTCAATTGTAAATAATGCAAATAATGAGCAAAAGACAACAAACCCAGACAGTCGGAATGTATAATAATGTGCAAAAAGCAATAATCCAGAACACCACAGACAAACATATGAATGAGAAGGAAGGTGAAACAAATCTAAAACCTGGAAACAGTGAAGGGGAACCTAATGATTGTTATGCGTAGTTTGGGTTCTAATGGGATAGACAACCAAATGAAAACCATTGTTATTGTTACGTGTTTATTTACTTTTCACGTTATACGGACTCGACATTCAGCGTAGTGATACATAATATACTTTACACACAGTTGTACTGTTCACTAACAAAATAGTGCCAAGAGTGGGGATGTAGTTTGGCATATGTAAACACATAGATATGAATGTGTAACAGATTATGATACTATAAAAATGAGAATAATCAAAGAACTGAAAACTACATATCACAGAATAGACCATCGATTATACCTCCCAAAAATCAAAATAGACAATAAATCAACGTCAATAATAAATAGCATGAACTAATAGCCACAGAAACAAATGTGAATATCACCAGGCTAAATGACATGATATATGCAGCAGCCATTGCAGTCACAAAAGAAGCTGGGAACTCCCTCAAACCCATCCAAATAGGAGTACCACCACCCAAACAAACCCTGTGGATAAATAATATCAGCCAAAAAAAAAAGAAAGAAGAGGGGTGGTGGCACTGCTGAGAAAGGACCCAAAGAAAAGGGACGTGATAGACAATTTCAGGCCCATCACTCTGCTCAATGCAGAGTTGAAGATTTTGGTCAAGGTGTTAGCGAAGAGGTTGGCGCTTGTGGACAAGCTGGTTGGCAAGGCGCAAAGATGCGCCGTTCCAAACAGGACTATTCACAACAACCTCCACCTCATGTACTACATCATAAAGACGGTTGGTAACGAAGCTGGCATGGGTGAGGCTCTGATCAATTCAGTTCAGTATAATGCCTTTGATATCGTTGACCATCGATACTTGGTAGCTGTTCTCAAGGCAGTCGGTTTCAGTCCAATTTTCTGTGGTTAGATCGCTGCTTTGTACAGCGACATCTGCTCGGTTGTTCACGTGAATGGTCACCTGTCGGAACCATTCATTATCTTGCACTCGGTCCGTTAAAGATGCCCTCTCTCCTTCCTTCTGTACGTACTGCAGAAGTTGGCGACATTGAGGAGTGTCCCGCATTATCTGGGATGTGGCAGAAATGTGTCTGCTTATACCGACGATGTCACCGTGATTGTCTCGAGCCACAGGCATATAGATCTGATTGGCAACATACTACAAGGATATGAAACAGTGACAGGCGCTAAAATTAACACGGAAAAGTCTGTGGGTTGCAACTCGTCACCTGGAGAGGCAAGTCCATGCCGTCCAGCAACATCGTGGGACGCTGGACAGACTGTCCGGTTAAACTGCTCTGGTTCGGTCCAAACCTCCAGGTGGAGAAAAACTGGGACGAGGTGATGAACATGGTTGCCAATCTCCCCCAGAAATGGACCGTGTGGAAGCTGTCTCCGAAAGGTCGATCCGAGTTGGCAAATGCGTACATCACATCCGTCATCTATTACCGCTTGACCGTTGTACCTTGCCTCCTGCGCTGGCTGAACAAGCTGGTTAGCTTACTCTTCCGCTTTCTGTGTGGAGGTCACGTTCCGCTGGTAAGGTGCTCCATCTGCTGTCAACAGATGCTGATTGGGGGCATGAATATGCCGTGGTTACTGGTGTACAGGCTGCAGCATCTCCAGCGTTTCCTTGATGGTGAACAGGTGTGGTTGCTGTTTGTCAGACACGCTCTTCCACAGCTCGTCTCATTGACTGAGCTATAATCCTGGATTAGGCCTAGACCAAGGAGGGGCGCTTGGTACCTCGAGTGCCGTCACGTGTTCACAGCCCTCAGCCAGGAGGCCAATGCGGTCGGTGATAGTTCTACTCAAGCGTTCTATAGAAGGAAAGTGCGACGACGTTCTCGGAGAAATTCTGGGCGTTGACGGGGATCAACATACTAGTGTTTTGGAAAACTTTCGGGCGGGGGACTATAATAACTTCCAGAAATCCCTCGCCCGGCAGCATTACAGAGGGGGGCTGCTCGTTCGGGATAAACTTTACAGGTATAGGAGTGCCGCCAGCCGAGCCTGCCCGAGGTGCGCACAGAGCGACGAAACCGTTCTGCCCGAGCATTACTGACCTGTGGGTTTATGTCGAACACCTGCTGCCACATGTAGGACGGATCCGGCTATCAGCTGAATTCATACTGAAGATTGCCCCGCTGCTCTGCTTTGGCCGGGAAGGGCAGGCAATTTTTATTTGTCCGGTGGCTGTAGCGAAAGAGGTGTTATAGTGGACTCATTTGAAAGGGCTAAAATCAGACACTTTCCTTTTTTTCCAAGCCCTCATCAACTTCAAGTTACACTTGAAGAGGAAGTTGAGGGTGGAGAGGGAAGAGTTGTCTTCTAGCAAGTTTATTGAAAGGTTGGTGAATATTGAAAGAATGGTCAGTGTGAAAGGACCAATTTTGAGTATGCATCTGTGAAGAAATAAAAGAAGGGCCCTTCCCCTGTTGGACAGGCACCCGTGGCTTTTGTGGATTTTCTACGAATAGTCTTAAAGCGCCTCCCCAATTGGGAGTTTTATATTGTTTAATTGCGACTGTTGTTAATTTTACACACTGTAAAACCCTTTTTATCGCCTTGGGTCGTTTTTTTTAATGTTTTGTGTTGTTTTTCCACGAGGACCTTAAGGCGCTTCCCCTATTGGGAGTTTAATTTGTTCCACTTTTTTGTTATTACATTGTATACACGCGAAAACCCATTGTATCGTCCTGTTTTTGTCTTTTATGTTGTTGCATGTCTTTTAATGTTGGTATGTGAGCCCTTGTGGCCAATAAAAGAATTTATTATTATTATTGAGTGAGAGAGCAGTGCATGCCAACAAAGTGACACTGGGGTAAAATATACGAAGCCCAGTATAACCATCATGACTACCTGTCTGATAAGGGTATGTAGTGATCCTATACAACGGCGCTCGCGCACCGTCCATTTGTATTTCGCGCGTGCGGGGTTGGTGCTTTCACCACCGGAAGAAGAACCCTTTTGCCTACGTAGCAGTTAGCCGAGGCAAGGGGATCGTAAGACGTTGACCACCAGCGTCCAGCAAGCAGCGACTTGAGACATGGCTATCGAAGGCAACGGTCACGTATATTTTCTCTCTCTCCGAATTTGATTCTAGCAGCAGTCGGCCGAAAGCTTTTAACCAAATTGTTGCCGACCACATCATCTTCCCTGTTCCGGACGCCATCTTTAACCCGTTCTGTTTTTAGCGGCTGAACATTGTAAATATTACAATCGATTAACTTTCAGCCTTGCGCGCCCAGAACCAAGGATATCAGATATACCACTGATCTCTCACCATAAAACAATAAAGTATATATATTATTTACGTCTGCGTCTTGTTGTTTCTGACTGGTAGAGAATCTGGATTATTAAAGCAACGGAAAGTGATTGCTTCTCGCACCCCCAAAAGGTCCAGAGAAGATATTCACACGCGAAGTCGTTACAGTGGTGACCCCAACGGAACTTTAGCTTTCACGCTGTTCGTGCATAGCGCGCCAAGAATTAACAGCCCAGCACTATCTACGAGATTCTTCTGTAACGATTTAACATGTCACAGCATCGAAGCTACAACCGCTACACATTGTGTTCAATCGGCATCTGCATTTGTGATTTCATCATTCTGTTACAGAACGAACTGCTATTGTGTATCAGGCTATTACAGACTGGTTAACTAACTCCATTGTCTGGAATAGCCTTGAGAGACATTTTTTTTTATGCGCTGTATTTATTTTTTTGCTCGCATTTCACCTTGTATGTATTTTTGTCGCACACACGTACACACACATAAATGCTATCTCTCACATACATACGTCACACATGCTTTTCTCGCTTGTTTTTTTTCTAAATTTGCCTTTTGTGGACACACCTCATTTTGTGGACACACCTTTTGTGGACACACCTCATAGACCCTAGGTCGGTCACCGACCTAGGGTCTATAGAAATGAGGTGTATCCACAAAAGGCAAATTTAGAAAAAAAACAAGCGAGAAAAGCATGTGTGACGTATGTATGTGAGAGATAGCATTTATGTGTGTACGTGTGTGCGACAAAAATACATACAAGGTGAAATGCGAGCAAAAAAATAAATACAGCGCATAAAAAAATATGTCTCTCAAGGCTATTCCAGACAATGGAGTTAGTTTACCAGTCTGTAATAGCCTGATACACAATAGCAGTTCGTTCTGTAACAGAATGTTGAAATCACAAATGCAGATGCCGATTGAACACAATGTGTAGCGGTTGTAGCTTCGATGCTGTGACATGTTAAATCGTTAAAGAAGAATCTCGTAGATAGTGCTGGGCTGTTAATTCTTGGCGCGCTATGCACGAACAGCGTGAAAGCTAAAGTTCCGCGAGTTGCTATGTACATCTTGGTCGACGGTGTTGAAAGGCGACGGTGGTGGTGGAAGGCGACTGTAGTGGACTTGAGACAACATTGTTCTTAGTGTTGATGGCGACGAAGATAACGACGACGATGATGACGGTAGAGAAAAGGCATCGATGATATGATGGCGTCCGTCATCATTGTTGAAGAATAAGAAAAGCTCTTATTCTATAACGGTCCGAGAGGACGGAAACAAATCGTCGAAAGATGAATGCGTAGAGTTAATCGTGTTCCGACTTCGCAGAAAACTGGATTTCTTTGTTGTTAAGTGATCTCTGGTTTTAGACCAGAATCACGTCGGGGTCACCACTGTAACGACTTCGCGTGTGAATATCTTCTCTGGACCTTTTGGGGGTGCGAGAAGCAATCACTTTCCGTTGCTTTGATAATCCAGATTCTCTACCAGTCAGAAACAACAAGACGCAGACGTAAATAATATATATACTTTATTGTTTTATGGTGAGAGATCAGTGGTATATCTGATATCCTTGGTTCTGGGCGCGCAAGGCTGAAAGTTAATCGATTGTAATATTTACAATGTTCAGCCGCTAAAAACAGAACGGGTTAAAGATGGCGTCCGGAACAGGGAAGATGATGTGGTCGGCAACAATTTGGTTAAAAGCTTTCGGCCGACTGCTGCTAGAATCAAATTCGGAGAGAGAGAAAATATACGTGACCGTTGCCTTCGATAGCCATGTCTCAAGTCGCTGCTTGCTGGACGCTTGTGGTCAACGTCTTACGATCCCCTTGCCTCGGCTAACTGCTACGTAGGCAAAAGGGTTCTTCTTCCGGTGGTGAAAGCACCAACCCCGCACGCGCGAAATACAAATGGACGGTGCGCGAGCGCGCGCTGTTGTATAGGATCACTACAGGTACACCAGGCACATGTATCACAACCATATGTGCATGACATGGTGATCTCATATCAAGATAAACAGCACATGACTTTGCAGGTGGGGCCCAGTTAGAATTTTCTTCTAGTCGAGTAACCCAACCCGCTCAAAAGGTCCCTGAATAAGGGCTGTTTAAGGATGTTGAACAAACCACCCATGTTTCCAGAGGTGAATTATCCAAACCTCAAAGACTTCCTTTCAACACATGGCTATGATGCTCCACCACTACTTCTGCTCGTGATCAGAGATGCACATATCGTCAGCCACTAAGGGACATGCTCAACTGGTTAAGGTCAAACAACTGACAAGCAAATCTGTGGTATTGAGCAGAATATTTGCTGTGGCCCATCTTTTATACCAAGACAAAACAATGTACATGATAACACTTCCAATCAGTTAAGATCAGCAGCCATGAGAGCCACTGTCTGGTACTGCATCAGGGCATAGCAAATCTGTGGTATTGAACAGAATATTTGCTGTAGCCCATCTTTTATACAGCAAAATCACCACGGTCACCTTTTTTTTTTATTGGCTGATATTATTTATCCACAGGGTTTGTTTGGGTGGTGGTACTCCTATTTGAATGGGTTTGAGGGAGTTTCCAGCTTCTTTTGTGACTGCAGTGGCTGCTGCATATATTATGTCATTTAGCCTGGTGATATTGACATTTGCTTCTGTGGCTATTAGTTCCGTGACGGCCAGGTTCATGCTATTTATTATTGAAGTTGTTTTATTGTCTAATTTGATTTTTGGGAGATATAATCGGTGGTCTATTCTGTGATATGTAGCTTTCAGTTCTTTGATTATTCACATTTTTATAGTATTGAGCAGAATATTTGCTGTAGCCCATCTTTTATACTTATTATTATTATTATTATTATTATTATTATTAAGGTGAACTAGCAGAATCGTTAGCACGCCGGGAAAAATGCTTAGCGACATTTCGTCCATCCTTATATTCTGAGTTCAAATTCCACCGAGATCGACTTTGCCTTTCATCCTTTAGGGGTCGATGTAATTGACTAGCAGAGATACCCGGCGTTGCCCGTGTTACATGCACTTGAAGAAATTTACTTTTCTGTTATATTTTTTGTAATGAACTGGAATACCTATGTTTCGAATTTCACCAAAATTGCAGATGTGGGTTATTTCCCTCTTTACACACCCTAAAAATAAATTGTAATCGTGCCACATGCATCCCATACTACTGATTTTTATGCGCATATTCCAAAATCACCACGGTCACCTTTGTTTTTGTAAAGCGTAATGATGTTAGCATCCCGCATATCCTGAGGGATTGTACCCTCTTCCCAGCACTGACCCAGAAGCTCATGAAGGTGCCGAAGCAGGATGGTGTTTTTGCCGGTTTTGATGATATCTTTACACACCCAAACAAAATTGTAATCGTGCCACATGTATCCCATACTACTGATTTTTATGCGCATATTCCAATATTCCAGTCTTATAGAACCTGTTAAAAAGATTTTGCTCCTGAAAAATGGAGGTCATGGAGCTCTAAAATGTGAGAGTTAACGCCCCTATTGGGGGTGGGCATCTTAATGTCAACCAGAGGAGTTGAATTGTTGAGAATCTTTTTAACTTGGGTCTTATATCTATTGTTTGAATTTCTTTGAAATAGGAAATATATGATCACTGGGTTTGTAAAAGAGAGCAAAGCTACAGGAAACCAAAAGATGAATGATCACAATAAGCAGTCAGCTACCCTACCCTAGTCGTTACCACTCCCAATGTAGTATTCCTCACCATGCATGTGACAGGCACAGCCGTAAGATGCATTACGAATCAATAGCAATTGGAAGGGCGTGACCCAACTGAAATAAACATTAACAATTGTGTGACATGAGGGCTAAGGGGAAATGAAAGTTTGAGTTTGCATATGACCACTATACTGATACGTAACTGGACAGAATAAATATACAATCTATAAATGTCTTTGAACAACCAGTCACTCATTTGGGAAGGCCTTGAAATCAATGTTACCATGTGGGGACTATGTGTGATCCAGTGATAATAAAAGACTGAAAGGAAATCTGCAATCAAATAACTTTACTCAACACTTTGCAACTGAATCAGTGGAGGAAAAGATGCCTCTCATTTACTTGACAATTTATGCAGCACATTGCAGAAATCACAATCTAAGTGCATGTCATAGCAAACTCTTACACTGTTGTACTATTGAATTACAAATAATGCTCATCTTCTATGCTCGGATGACCCCACAGCTTCCAAGAGTACAACTATTCGTCTTTGCTTAGAGAAAATGACAAAATTGTGGGTGTTAAGTCACCATGAAAGGGTCTTACTAACTTGTAAGAAGATGAAATTTTTAAAATATTACTTCATTTGTATCTAATATTTATGGTTAAAATTTCATCAACAGCAAAAATATATGAATTGTCATGGGGGTTGTAGCCCTTATGCATAGAATATAATTTCCAAATTTCGTAAAGATCCATTCAGTACTTTTGACTTAGTTTTGGATCATAAAAGAAATTACTAAAATTTGGGAGTTAAGGCTCCCATTACGATATCTTAGAATCCTCATGTGAAGTGGAAACTTTGAGAATACTTTTTGATGTGTGTCAATTACCCATGGTTGAAACTTCGTCAACGTCGAAAATTTATGAATATTCATGGGGGTGCTGCCCCCTTTAAGCCATCTGAAATTCAAACCAAACATATTTCATTCTACTCGCCCTTATGCATTGAATCTAAGTTTCAAATATCATAAGGTTCCATTCAGTAATTTTGGTCCGTGAAATTGTATGAAACACACAGCATTACCCTTCTCCCTAGGCTTCGATTTTGTGTTCCAAATTTCATTATGATCGGTGGAGCAGTTTTCGAATGTATAAGTAATACACGAACACATAAAGACATTGTCTTTGATATAATAAATATGAATGTACACATATACATACATACATATATATATATATATATATGTGTTTGTGTGTGTGTGTGTGTGTGTGTGTGTATTACATATATATATATATATATATATATATATATATATATATATATACACACACACACAAAGATAAATTTATAGATACAACTGAGTGGGCAAACAAAAATATGAGACACAGCGTAGTGCTTTTTTATGTTGATAAGCCTGGTACTTATTCTATTAGTTTCTTCTTGTGAAACTAGTAAGTTATGGGTATGTAAATAAGCGAACATCAGTTGTGAAGAAGTGATGAGGGTGAAACACAGAAACAAAGTCACACACATACACTTAAATATATACATACATATATATACGATTGATTTTTTAAAGTTTCTGTCTACAAAATCCATATATATATATATATATATATATATATATATATATATATATATATATATATATATATATATATATATATATATATATATTTATATATATATTTATATATATATGTATGTATGTATACACACACACACACACACACACAGACAAAGATAAATTGTGTGGTCAAACAAAGATATGAGATACTGCCTAGTGGGGTTTTTTTTAATTTTTATAAGCCTGGTACTTATTCTATCAGTTTCTTCTTGTGAAACCAGTAAGTTATGGGGATGTAAATAAACGAACACCAGTTGTGAGGCAGTGATGAGGGAGAAACACAAAGACACACACACAGACTTACATATATACATACGTATATGTACGATTGATTTCTTTCAGTTTCTGTCTACAAAATCCAGTGACAAGGCTTTGGTTGGTCTGAGGCTATAGCAGAAGACACATGCCAAGTCACCACACAGGAGGACTGAACCCAGAACCATGTGTTTTGGAACGAAATTTGTTACCACACAGCCACACCTGCACCTATGTATGTGTGTGTGTATGTGTGTATGGGTGTATATATGTATGCATGTATATATGTGTACATATTACATGTACATCTATATATATATAAATACATCTACACATAAACATGTATACATATACATCTATATGTATAGAAATAAATGTATACTTATACAGCTATACACACATACACACACACACATACATAGGTGCAGGTGTGGCTGTGTGGTAACAAACTTCGTCCCAAAACACATGGTCCTGGGTTTAAATTTAAATTTTAAATAATAAGGGTGAAAAATTGAATATAAATTGAAAACCAGTGGTGTAGCATATAAGACCATAGCGGATCTTTTAGCAAAATGGATGTCCACTGTTAATGGTTCATCCTTCTGATATAATAGTTTGACTTTAATAGTTTCAGTATTAAAGTGACAGTATCTGACATTACTATAGAGAGATGTTTTTGTTTCACTTTTAACACGTAATACTGAAATAGTGGAGAAGATATGATATTGCTGTGGGCTCACCCTAGGCAAGAAGTTAGAATTTTGCCCATGACACTACATGGACCCTAAGTAAGGCATGTGTAAAATTTGATTTAGAGATTCATAGTGGAAAAGATATGATCTTGCTATGAGCTCGTCCTAGGCAAGACGTTAAAAAAAATTTTGCCCATGACACTCCCCGGACCCTAAGTAAGGCATGTGTAAAATTTGAATGAAATTGGTTGTGTATTTTCAAGTTTTATGGAAACACACAGACAGACACACATTCTCAGTTTTATATACATAGATAAGCAAAATCCTAATATCACAACAAATTGTTTCGTAACTCAAAAACATGAAAATAATTTATATTATGAGATTTACAAATTTCGGATAATCCTATATCTTAAAATTCCGTGCTCTGTAATGAAGATAACTTTGCACTCCTTAGTAGAGGTAAACCGACAATTTATAAGCGAAAAATACATATATATCCAGATAAATTTTTGCGTACAGATACCAGTATATACATGCATTTCCTGAGTATATATTACATCTAATCACCCATGTTAATGATTATATCAGTGGCTAGCGTATAAAAAAAGACCATGGCCGAGATGGGCAATTAGATGTACTATATGCA
>NC_043013.1:4694752-4717252 GCF_006345805.1 Octopus sinensis
AAATGAAATAATACGAGAATTAAAACCTGATTTTACTGAGTTAAATGAAATTATTTACGCTTCTGCTAGGGCAATTGAAACCAGCTGTATGCCCCCGAAAAAACAAAGAAAACAAAACCTGGGAAGAAATCAAACCTGGAGAAGTAAAATTGAAAAAGAGATTGAATTTATGAGAGGGGAATATCAATATTAAATGAACTAATATGTGGAAATGATGTAAGATCCAGAACAGGAAGAAAGATGAAGAGAAAATTTGGATCCTCACCAAGAGAAGAATGATATCAATAAAAGAAACGCTGAAACAAAAAGTCCAAGCAAAAGCCCAAAGAATACGAAGATTTGAGAAGAGAAACAAGTTTTACAAGCAAAATAAGCTGTTCACATCCAATGCCAAAAAATCTACAGAGAAATAGGGAAGGAGAAAGTACCGTTAAAGACCCCCCTCCCATGGAAGAAGTTCAAAACTTTTGGAAAAGGATTTGGAGTGACAAGAAGACGTACAACATAAATGCAGACTGGATTATACAAACTGAAGGATCCTACCAAAATTTACAACAACAAGCATGGGAAGACATCACAATAGCAGACCTAAGAAAGGCACTCACGAAGGCCCATAATTGGAAATCCCCCGGTAAAGATAGGGTGCCGAATTTCTGGCTCGCATCGCTCCCGTGCGCACACGGTAAGCTAGTTCAGCTGCTCAATGGAATTATGAGAGACCCAAAGAAAACACCTGAATGGTTAGCAAGTGGCATTACTTACCTACTCCCAAAGAATAACGAAACCAACCTTCCAAAAAACTATCGGCCTATAACCTGTCTATCCACCACGTATAAAATCCTAACATCTATCCTGGCGGAGAAAACATATGCATTCATGGAGAAGAACGATATTTTCCCCATTGAACAAAAAGGGTGCCGCCGAGGCTCTTACGGATGCAAAATCAACTGCTAATCAATCGTATGATCCTTGAGAACTGTCACAACAAGCGCAGAAATCTCAGCACCGCATGGATTGACTATAAAAAGGCCTTCGACAGTATACCGCATCCATGGATCTTGAGATCGCTGGACATCTTCAAAATTTCCCCTGTGATTTCAAACTTCCTGAAGCACAATATGTCGTTGTGGAATACGAATCTCCAATTATACCACTCTAATGGAGTACTTGCCTCAGAAAATATAAACACATCAACTGTGGAATTTTTCAAGGTGACTCACTTTCACCTTTAATATTCTGCATAGCCCTAATACCCCTTACAAGTGAATTAAACAGAACAAGGTATGGGTATAAAATTGCCAATAAAAAAATAAGCCATCTATTTTATATGGATGACTTAAAACTTTATGGTAAAGACAATAATGAACTTGAAGGCCTATTGCGCACCGTGAAATCATTCAGCGATGACATCGGGATGGAGTTTGGACTTGAGAAGTGTGCCAAGGCCACTTTCCAGAAAGGGAAAGTGAAGACCACAAATTCAGTCGTGTTAGATGTTGACACAGTCATAAGAGAGCTTGAGCAAGAACAAACATACAAATATTTAGGGATAAATGAAGGCTCTGGTATTCAGCATGCAAGCATGAAAGAGAAAATCAGGAAGGAATGTTATAGGAGAGTTCGTGCAGTCCTGAAATCTGAACTAAATGCACGTAACAAGGTGTTAGCTATAAATTCCCTAGCAGTTCCAGTTGTTACTTATAGCTACAATGTGTTGAACTGGAATATGAGTGAAGTAAAGAATATAGATAGAAAAATACGCAAGCTGCTGAGTTGTAATATCGAATGACTGGATGCTAAAGCTCGTGGAAAATCACGAGAGACGAAAGAAGCTTCATTCTATCATCAAGGAAAGCAAAAAATTTGCTATTGATCTCGTGCAGGATACCCAAACTGAACAATCCGAGGGAAGTACGGCAACTATTGTTGCAAAGAAGGTGAAAATGATGGCAATGAAAAAAGCGCACGAGCAATTGGCTGATAGGTGGGAGGAGAAACCTCTGCACGGCAAATATGTGACCCGCAGCAAACAAGCTGATGTTGACCAGAAGCAAACCCATCAGTGGCTGCGGAGCTCAGGGCTAAAAGCAGAGAGCGAAGGTTTCATCCTGGCTGCTCAAGACCAAAGCCTATCAACCCGGAACTACCAGGCTAATGTGATGAAAAATGGAGCAGACCCAAAATGCCGATTCTGCAACGACATGATTGAACAGTGGACCACCTAATCTCTGGATGTAAAGTCTTAGCACCAGTGGAGTATAAATTAAGACATGACAGAGTTGGCCAATATCTCCACTGGCTAATAAGTCGGCATTACAATATCAAAACTGCCGACAAGTGGTATAATCACCACCCTGAGGCTGTAACTGAAGGAGAAAATGTAACCATTCTGTGGGACTTTCCAGTACATACAGACCGAACCATCAAGGCCAATAAACCAGATATTGTTGTGAAAGACCAAAACAATAAAGTTTGCTTATTGATCGACATGAGCATCCCCTGTGATCATAATCTCAGCGAAAGAGTTTGACAAGCTCAGAAAATATAAACCTACTCATTGAAATTGAGAAAATGTGGCATCTCAAGGCGGTTACAATACCAGTGATCGTAGGAGCACTAGGAATGATCAAGAAGGGAACCGAAAATTATATGAGAATGATTCCTGGCTTACCATCCCTGCAAGAAGTGCAAAAGATTGTCTTAACTGGTACATCACACGTATTGAGAAGAGCATTGTCGATGTGAGAACTGTTGCTGCTCATGCATTTTAATTTAACTTAAAAAAAAAAATAAAAAAAAAAAAATGAACGAACTACTGAGTTTGGTTTAATGGCCTACCAATATACACTATGAGTTTCTTTGCCCTAGGAGTCGGGAAGACACTCGGCAAGAAATGGAAGAAAATTTGAAAGAAGAAAAAAAAAGTAATAATAATAATAATAATAATAATAATAATAATAATAATAATAATAATAATACCAGTAAAATAATATATGCATCATGCGGTTCACAGTACATATTAGGTGGAAAAAAATCAGATAGAAAACATCAACAGCATAATATAGTGAAATAGTAACATAATAATAATAACAACAATAATAATACAGTACAATACAAAACATTATAGATCAGCAAATACATATAAAATGAAAAATATTGATTTACATCATAGCAAAATCCAGAAGTGTACATGCATATAAACACATTTTTTTGTATGAAAATTATTTGGAAATTATAAACAAAAGAAATGGGATCTTTTCGGTTTGAATGGCAGTATTTTAAAATAATTTCCACGTAACTAAACACTTTTAAACTTCGTATACTGGTAGAATGTGTTTATAAAACATCTTTTTCTCTTGGCTTTATTGAGAAAATTCTATAGTTTGTAAGATATTTGTTGTTGTTTTTCTTCAATTTCTGCAATTTCAACCAATCACTGACGTCCATTGAGGTAAAAAAACATTCTGTGCCGTATGTATGTGTCCCTCGTTTAAGAAACAGATTGGGTTTATTTACATTTGTGAAGAAAAAAAGAAACCCTTCCCCCACCCCTAACCCTAAAACAGATTGAAATGCAATAGATCGATACTAGGGTCATAATTATGGGTGACAATTTCATATCACACCGCTAGAAAAAACTGCCCTTCAAACCGAAAAGATCCAAGGAATGGCAGATTCGGACTGTCCGTATTGTAAAACTATGGTTTTAAAAATAGGAATTAATTTTTTAAAAATTGCGCAGTCGTACAAACTTCACGGAGTAGAACACTAATCCATAAAATTTTTCTGAAAATACCAAAAAATAAAAAAAAGTTATGTCAGGTTAAATGACGGGCTTCGATCAGGACTCCGCTTATTGACAAAGTTGTCGAAAAACCTTACAGTGATACATTTATTTCGAAACTGCACTTTAGCATTATTACTAATTAGTGCCCACCCAGATTATTTGGAAGCAGCCCCAGGCACTAAAGTCTAGTGATGGCCTTGCTCTTTAAAAATTAACACTAGAAACGATTTATATCAAAAAAGCTCTCCGAAATATTCCGAAGATGATTGATATCTCTGGCTGCTTTATACCCAAGCAGTTTATACACATATAAACATGCTTCATCCACATCTTTGACGAAATCATACGCAGACTTTAAACGCCATTCCCGAGTATGAAATAAGGAGTTTCGTGCCGAAACTGAAAATGGATTTTTGTTCAAATTTTTGCCTAGCATATTTCGGCGAATCCATTCTTGAACATTTTCTGTAAATGGAATGTGAAGGAAATGGTACATATCCTTCGTAACAGCAATGGGATTCTCGCTAAGATTTTCGTAAAAAAGTGTCATTATTCTCTCTTTAAACTGTGGAATTTTCTTGAGTTCAATAGTTTTTATAGCATTATAATATATTTGAGAACAGAGACGTTTTGTATGTTTTTCACCTTCTAAAATTTTTAAACCCACTTTTGAACGGGATCTCAAAATAGCACGTGGATCTCTAATAAGGTGTACAACATATAGGTTCGAATCCGACTGTAATAACTCGGGTACTAAATTCATATCAAGGCGGATTACTTTAGCAATTCTGACATTAGCTGAATTACACACATTTTGTAATTGTGGCAGGCATTTGTTAACCATCGGCACACTATTATTTTTTTTAAGACACTGATTAAATTTTTTACAAATTTTGCATCCTGAAACTGCTCTGTCAAGTAATGTTTCCACAAAAGTGTTACGAAATTTACAATTAAGATGTGCTTTCAAAATTTGTATTTTTCCCTTTTCTACCGATTTGTTAGTTGCGAAATATCTGAAAAATACAAATGAAAAATACAAACTTTTCAAAACAAGTAAAAGAGACTTAAATCATATAATTATTAAAAAAACAAAAACAAAAAAGCAGTAAATCTCTTGAATTTAATTAGAAGTCAAGCCTTTGAAACTGTTCAGCAAAATAACATTCAAATTCAAGCCAGAGAGATCGTAGCTTTTCACAGCAACACAGAATTTTACCACGTCAAAGCACGCATCTTGAAATGAAAGTACCCTATATCTGGGTTATTTGATGAAATATATGGGAAGCTACCTATGAGTGCACGAACATTATAATGAACTGATGTACAATGTTATCCATTATGAAATCAAAAGCACAGTTTTAACATAGCGCATATTAAATACTTTCTTGAAAGAAATATCACGGACCTAGGGATCTTTTCCTTTTGAACGGCAGACAATTTCTAGTTAACTAAACACTTTAAAACTTCGTATACTAGTAGAATATGTCAAAATAACACATTTTTGTCTCTTGGCTTTCTTGAGAAAATTGTAATTTGTTTGTCTAACGTAGTTTAATTTTTCAAATTTTAACCAATCCTATGCTCTCTTTTGAGCTAAAATCATTTGCTACGTCTAAAACTGAAACAACATCCTGTCACTAACCTTCAACCTAACCCTAACCCTAATTTTATTTTCTTAATTGTTAAATTAATTTAATTGTTACGCGTGTAAAAAAAAAACCGAAAGCAATGGAAAATAATTTAAACAATTAACAAACAAAATAATTCTATAATTTTATACACACGCTTTCCGTACGTAAACGGAAAACGTGTGTTACGAGGAAAATTTGAGCTGATGCATTTTGGAAGAAAGTCTATACTAAAACAACCATACTCTCTTCCTTCAAGGGAACCGCTCACAACCTTTAACATTATCAGAGACCTGGGTGTAATTGTTAATAACAATCTCAGTTGGAGTGCCCACATCAACAATAAGTTCAATATAGCTTGTAGGATGAGCTCCTGGATCTTAAGAACCTTCCGGTGCAGAGAACAAAGTGTCATCATTCCACTTTTCTCCTCTTTTGTACGGCCACACCTCGAATACTGTTGTCCCTTGTGGTCTCCCCATACAAAACAAGACATCTCGAGGATTGAATTACCCCAGAGGGCACTCACTAAACGAATTGAAGGCATGACTGATCTCGGTAACTGGGATCGCCTTAAATCCTTCAAACTCCACTCTCTCCAGCGCCGCCGCAAGTAGTGCATCATTTGTAAGATGTGGAGAATATACTGCCAGCATTGCTCAAACGACCTGAACATTAGTTTCAAGGTTCATCCAAGGCTGGGACCACGGACCATAGTCCCCAGCCCAATTCAGGATCACAACATATAGGTACACTGCGACATAATTTCTTTTCCTCAACAGGCCCTGCCCTGTTTAACATTGTCCTAAAACTGATTAAAGAGGGAAAGGCTCCCATCACGTTTAAACGGAGTCTGGGCAGATTTCTTTAAGGAATACCAGATAAGCTACCTATACCTGGATACAACTCACTCAACAAGAACTTGAATGGACCATAAACAAAACTTGACTTAAACAGGATTTAGATAATCATATCAGGTGGTGCTATTAAGTTAGACATGGCCTAGACCAATCTTTAGTCGAAACGTATCTAAGTTTTTTTTATATATATTGTATTTATATTCGTGTAACATAGTCTGTTTTTCCGTCCTTGTTTCGTAAACATTCGTTGCTTTTTTTCCGAGGAATCTAATGCTCTTAGCTTAGTTTTTCCTTTTGGGCTGGCCAAATTGGAGCAATCTCAAGATTAATCAGCCGAAATTGCGAGGATGATCCGGTTCTTGACTGAAGGTAAAAGGCTTCGAATGACCCGTCCGTGTTTTTTTGTATTGTCTATCTGGATGTTTTGTTGTCCTGTTTTGCGTTCTTGTCCCATTTTGTATTTTATTATATATATATATATATATATATATATATATATATATATATTATATATATATATTATATATATATATATATATATAATATATATATATATATATATTATATATATATATATATGTATGTATGTATGTATGTATGTATGTTTGAATGTACGTTTGTGTGTATGTATATATATCAAAAGAAATAGTTTTAGTATCAATACAAACCTTTTTTTATCATCAATGCTTGTTAACGGTTGGTTAGCATAGCTGTAAAAGGAAAGTTTGCGAAGTGGTTCGAAATAATATATGGCGTTTCGAGCTTGTTCGAGTATCTTGCCAGTTACGGATGATCCACTTCGCATGTATGCTAGTATTATGACTTTCGTTATGTTCGCGCGTTTACCTATAAAAATATAACGAGCAGAACATGGTAATTATGTAGCATCAGCTTTATTTAATCATTATAAGTATTGTTACAGCATTCATGTGTGTGCTTTCGTTAGTTTTACTAATGTCCATAACTGCACGTATATATGTATAGATGTGTGCGCGTTTCATGACTATATCTTTAAATCGATAATAAATAAATTGATACTATTAAAATTAATTCGATTTTAAAATATAGCCACTCTTCAGGTCTAAAATAATAATAAAATAAATGTTTGTATCTTAACATCTTTATTACCCTGATATTATTATGGTCCAGGAAATACATGGTAAATGTTTTTGCTTTTTATTGCCTTCGAGATTTTATGCAGTTCCTTCTAGCATAAGGGAGTCCTATGATGGATAATATAAAATATTATAATATAAATGATTCCTATGATATTTATGATAATAAACCTAATATTAATTATTCCTTATGGGGTCAAAAGTTAAAACAAACATTATTAAAGAGATATTTAAACTAATCGAAGTATTCATTATAGATAATATAAAATATAATAGCATTTTTCTAGTAATAATTTTAGAGTTGGTTATTCTACTACTAATAATGTTGGTAACATTATTTTTTCTTGTAATAGATTTAAGCATAATAAGTTTTACATTAACAAATTAAATAATTATTCCAATGATAATAAAGACCAAAATATAATTAATTGTACATGTAGAGATAAGACAAAATGTAATTTGGATGATGTAGTACATAAATGTGTAGTGACTTTGATTGATGATAATATTAATACGAATAGTTATAATTTAAATGTGATTTATGTGAGGTCGACTTCTAATAAAATTAAATTAAGGGTGGCTCAACACATGCATTCGTTTAAGAATAAAACATTGATTAATTCAACTGGCCTTAGTAAATATATATGGGAATTGAAATCTAGAGCAATTAAGTATAATATAAATTGGGAGATAGTTTGTAAGGCTAAATCTTATCGAATAGGTAATAATTTTTGTTTACTATGTACAAATGAATTTATGGAGATATTATTATCTAAAAATTAAAAAGTTGCTTAATTAGCAAGATGAGCGAAAAATTAAATGTAGACATAAGTTAAATTACTTATATAATAAGTTTAGCTAATTTGTGTATATATTTAAACCCTGATTTACGTTACTAATTTTTGCTGTTATAATTTATAGTAGTATAATGAGTATAAATTAGCAGTAGATTATGTAGTGTATATTACATAATTGGAATAAAATTAAAGGAAGGTGTTTATAAATTAAATAAATTGATGAATATAGATTAAGTTATCGAAATTTAGTTTATTTTATGCATTTCACATATTTTAGTTTTTAAATTGCTGAGATATTAAAATTTTTCCATTAAATGGTATATTACATCTAGTTTATTTCTTATTTCCACAACTAAAATACATATTGTTATTTTCACCGCTAAAATATATTTTTCTATCTTTTTATTTAATTGTTATTATTTACGTCATGTTTTCCCGTGATAAATTTCTTAAGAACGCTAGGTTCTAAGTATAACGTTAACATTTCAGTTAACTGGAATTCTTCAATAAGATAAGATTTTATTTTTCATTAATATCATTATATTTTATTCGATTATTTATAGTTAAGATACGTTTCTTTCTATATTTATTTATTATATTTTAAGATACATACATTTATTTTATTATTATTTTAGACCTGAAGAGAGGCAATATTTTTAAATCGAATTAATTTTAATAGTATTGATTTAAAGATATAGTCACGAAACACGTAGTCAATTTAATGTTTATTTAATTTAGTGATTTTTTGAATAATATCTATTATAGTATATTTAAATTTGTCTAGATGATATAGAGAGAATCTTTCACTATTGAATTACTTAATAGAGGTTAATTCTCTTAATTATGTACTTATATAATTTGTGAAATTTGATTTGGATTTGCTAAATTGGACTTTTGCCCTGTAAATTGGGAATTATATTCTATTATTATTATTATTATTATTATTATTATTATTATTATTATTATTATTATTATTATTACTAGCAGAGGTACCCGGCGTTGCCCGGTTACATTCAATTGAAGAATTTGACTTTTCTGTTATATATATATGGATACACACACACACACACGCACACTCACACATATATATATATATATGTATATTAATATAAATACATGAAAGTACATGAAGTTTGTTAAAAAAAGGGGGGATCATGTACATACCTCCTGGCTGTTGAGATTATAACACCTCATTGTAAACAATGTTCCTTGTTTTTCCTTGTGGAGCGTATACAAAAAGGTTTCTTTTGATTCCTACTCTTGAGCAGCCAACATACAGTTGCCCATGCGAGAAGCAGGGCTCTTCCAAGAGAAGACCAGCTACAGAGAGGGTTTGACCCTGAGATTTGTGAAAGGACATGGCAAAGCTGACACAAAGGGGGCATTGCAGTTTTCTGAATGTAAATGGAATTTCTGCTCCTGATGGAGTAAGTGGAATTCTTGGAATAAAGACGTCATCACCTTTTCCACATCCAGAAAGAATGATCGCCTCGATAACGTGTGACATCATTTTCTTCATCACCAGTCGTGTTCCATTGCAAAGTCTTGGTGGTTCCAGATTGCGGAGTACCATTACAGGAGTTCCAACTTTAAGTGCTAATATGTGTGGAGGTAGTCCAGGAGGCTCCAGCTAATTGAGAAATTCAGGAGGATAGTTCACAACTTCATTTATATCTGGAATTGTATCAACAGACTTGTAAGTGTGTATAGTGCCGGGAAGAGAAGGCATTAGCTGTTGATTAATTTTGTTAACAGCGACGTTTTTTTGAGCTAATATTGCTCTTTCACACAGCCAATTGTAATTTTGGTAGTTTTGTGTGAAGTTGAGAAAGACTTTGTTTTTGAGGTCATCTACAGAATTAACAACAGAGGAAAATGACCACACTTCCATTTGTCCTGCAGCATCGAGAGATATCTTTCCTTCACCAAGTGTCAAAATGTCCTGTGCAAACTTTGTGGACATTTTGTCGCCGTGTAGCTGAGCTCTCATGTTAGTGGTGAGACTGAGGACTGTAACATGATGCCACAGGGTAGAGGACTTTCGGCATGCTTGGACTTCATCTGCTCTAGTGCCTTTCGGAATGACAGGAAGAGTTTGCCTGAAATCACTTGACAACAGAAGCGTTACACCTCCCATTGGAGCCTGACAGTCTCGGATGCCTTTCAGGGCTCTATCTAATGCTTCCAAAGCTCCCTTTTGAGCCATAGTGCACTCATCCCAGACAATTAGATGACACATTTTAAGTACTTGTTCCTGATCTGAGCTTTTGTTGATGTTGCATGAAGGTATTTCGTATGCTGCTAAATTGAGAGGGAGTTTAAAAGTTGAGTGTGCTGTCCTGCCACCGGGTAACAAAGTAGCTGCAATGCCAGAGGAGGCTACAGCTACTGCAATGTCCTGATGCTGCCTAACTTCTGCAAGGAGAAGCTTTGTAATAAATGTTTTTCCTGTCCCTCCGGGAGCATCGATGAAGAAGATTCGTCCTTCGCATTGGCGTACACTGTTAAGAATAGTTCTGTAGGCCTGCAGCTGCTCCGGAAGTAATTTAGGCTCATTTTCAACAATGTACTTTGAAAGCGCTTCAGCGTCGTAGGTTGTTTCACGAATGACAGCAGTGGGAAGGCTATTTGACCCTGACCTGAATGCTTGTGGCAGGCCATACGTCGACAATTCATTTCCACCCAGTTTAGCAATTCTGTCTTCAATGTCAATGAGTGTTTTGTTATAGATTTCATTGCTGATACCCTCCATGTCAGGATAGAGCAGTTGAGCTTGGTGCTGAAAGTCTTCAGCCAGGTTGTCTCTATATTTGAGCCATAGAGTGGCCGGATCACACAGTTCGCAAGCCTGTAGTAATACTGCAAATAGTGCCCTGAGACTTTTAGGTGATTGTGATAAAGCGGCCTCTCTTAAAGTAGCATCCCATTGTGCACCATCTTCTAACAGACCTTGTCGATAGCAGGCTTCTCTGTATGTTGTGCAGACATGTCCATGAACGGTTTTTAGGGCTTGGAAAGACGTTGGCCCTCTGACCTCATGCAGTAGTAGACGAAGGTAGAAACACTCTTGTTGAGTGGGATGCACTGTGTATACTCGCCCAAGGCAAGTGTGAAACTTAATGCCAGGGTATCCATGAACATTTTGACCTGCTTTCCGTGGGGCCTATTTTTTCCATTCCAAGTGAAGTACGATGGAATCTGTGGATACAGCAAGGTTTAAGTGAATGGATCCACTTAACAAAGCTTGAAGAATGCAGTGAGTGTGCTACCCCTTGGTTCCTCTGCCAACAGAGAAGCATTAGCATCGGTGAAGTACACTCTTTGACTATTTTCCAGGTGCACTGCAAGCTGTTGAATGGCGGGGTGTCGTTGGTGAATTGGAAAACCAAAGATGCGCCAGAAAGCCTCGTTGCTACTTATGTACCGTCCCACCTGATAATGCGTCACCTCATCCTGGCAGTATTCTTGTTGAAGTCCAAACATTGCAGCGTCAGAACCCTTGTTTACATATTTGCAAACGTATTTGATGGATTTAACGGAGTTGCAAAACTCAACGTTGATGTGGGCATTGAAAGTCTCTGACAGGAGTGGGCAGTATGGAACAATCCATCTATTATCAATATCGTGCTCTCCGATAGTTGCTGTGAAACTTCCGTCTTCTGGTTTTCTGCGTCTGTATGATGGATACCCATCAGCACCTGTCTGAGTTTCTTGTAGGAACCTCCTTGGAAATCTTTTTGAACATATGCTGTCCTTCAAGCATGGTGAGTTTATGTTGATTCCACGCCCACATGTAACATGTACCATCTTTG
Source organism: Octopus sinensis (assembly GCF_006345805.1). Taxonomy (NCBI): domain Eukaryota; kingdom Metazoa; phylum Mollusca; class Cephalopoda; order Octopoda; family Octopodidae; genus Octopus; species Octopus sinensis. The sequence continues at coordinate 4,706,755 of NC_043013.1, forward strand.
CTTTAACTATTTCGTATAGTTCTTTGTCTAAAGCTGGATCAGGAAGCTCTGCAGAGATTATGTTGTCGATGTAATTGGAATTGACCTTCGCTGAGATCCAAAGCAGGATATGAGCATGTGGAAGGCCCCTTTTTTTGCCACTCGACTGTGTACATGTCACATTGTATGGGCCCAAAGACTTGCCCTTTTTGTATGAGCTCCATGAGAGAGATTAACTTCAGGTGGAAAACTCGGGCGTTGAGATTCCGGTTCGAATGTAAGGCAGGTTTGAAAGTGTTCCCAACAGTTATTAGTTGTAGTGGTAGAGTGTTTATGCCGAATATGTATGTATGCATGTATGTATACCTGTATATATGTACAAAATCCACTGAGAAGGCTTTTGTTGGTCTGAGGTTACAGCAGAAGACACATGCCAAGTCACCACACAGTAGGACTGAACCTAGTACCATGTGTTTGGAACGTAGTTTGTTACCACACAGCCACACCTGCCCCTATGTATGTGTGTGTGTGTGTGCGTATGTGTGTATGGGTAGATATATTATGCATGTATATATGTGTATATATATATATATATATGTACATATTACATGTACATCTATATATATACATCTACACATAAAATACGAAATACAAAGTTATATCTTGATATCGCTAGTGATAATAATACTCAAAATATATAACAGACTGGAATTGTAGGCCCGTCTCTTGCAATTTCGATCAATTGGATCTTGTCCTCCCTCTTGTATAGAAGTGTACGGCTGCAGCGAAATTAATTTTTGGACTTTCTTCTATCGAAGGCATTTTAACAAAAATGCTTCCGTAAAGACGGTAAAAATATTGTCAATTTCTCCAAACAGGGACACAATTCAATTTTTAAACAATAACCAAAGCCCCTTCTCCGAAAGGGGGAGGGTTACGGTTTACAATTATTTAACAAATGCAACACAACAACGTTTCCCTGACGAGGAACCAACAAACGTGATTACAATAGTCAAACAGTAATAATAATAACAAACCTTTTTTAATTTATCCCGATTTACGTGAAACCACTCATTCAAGTTCAAGTCATTGATGCAATTTTATACGAATTGCTACTACACACACAAACACACACACACACACACACACACATAATAAGGGTGAAAAATTGAATATTAATTTGATTAATATGAATTGAAAACTAGTGGTGTAGCATATAAGATCATAGCAGATCTTCTTCTAGCAAAATGGAGGACCACTTGTTAATGGTTCATCCCTGTATATAATGCTTTCACTTTAATAGTTTCAGTATTAAAGTGAAAGTGTCTACATTACAAAGAGAGATGTTTTTGTTTCACTTTTAACGCGTAATACTGAAATAGTGGAAAAGATATGATATTGCTGTGGGGTCGCCCTCGGGAAAAAGTTAAAATTTTTTGCCGATGACTCTCCCCGGACCTTAAGTAAGGCATTTGTAAAATTTGAATGAATCGTGTAAATTTTAAGAGTTCGTAAGTGTTAGTATGTTTTTGTGTCTGTGTGTTCGTGAGGCATAAAATGTACTGACTATAGAATTAACAATGGAATTTGGTTCACTGTTCATGTTGTTGGTATCAGCATAGCAACAGGTAGTAGCAGATGGCTTAAGGTAGTTCTTAGAAGAACTAGAACTCAAGACAGATAATTGATTTACCGTTTATGAGGTACACGGAGTGTAAGAGTTCCATATCAAGATATTGCGTCTCGTAGTTGATTCTTTTATATGATTAATAATTTTCAATTAAAGAAATTTTGTTCAAATATTGTGATTGTATCAAGAATTCTTAACAAAATTTCTGTGTGTGTGTGTGTGTGTGTGTGAGTCATATAATATAATACTCGATGTGTGTTAATTGCTTACTTGGCCTTTCTCACGAAAGAATACATAGGTAAGCAATGTTACCAAAAATTAAGTACTTTGATCCCAAACAAGAAGCATGCGCGTTGATTTGAGAAAGACGAACCCCCTTGGAAATGTCTTTCAAAAGTTTAATGGCTTTCAATAAGCTGTCCCTATGAAGGCAGTCAAATTTTTAAACAAACTTTTAAAACAATGATCGTTATACAAAGTGCATGCAGCCAAGTTTGGTCACGCAAATCTATATGACTAATAACAACATTCTAATAATCAGTATTATCTTTTTGTAATAAAATCAATGAATCTTGTGAAAACAATCCTGTAACATCAAAAGAACGCTTTCAAGATGAGGTTCGAAATACTGTCAAATTACCTTCGTATCATTGATCATGCTCTGAAACTGAAGCGAATTGGACTCAAAGTGTGTCATATATATTTTGTACATTTTAGTATAAAAATAGGATCTATGGCGGTCGTATCGTATAAGAGACACAGTCGCACGCGATCCCATTCTTAATAAATATTTACTGACCAGGTAATACATGCAGCGGCAAAACACAAGTGGAAAGACAAGATTTCTTTTTGAGGTATATACATTATTTATTTTAGATATTTTACAATCATGCTTGATGTTGGAAGTTTGAAAGTGTTAGCATGTTTTTGTGTCTGTGTGTTCGTGAGGCGTAAAAAGGTACTGACCAGTGAAATGACGATGGAATTTGGTTCACAGTTCATGTTGTTGGTATCAGCCTGGCAACAGGTAATAACAGATGGCTTAAGGTAGTTCTTAGAAGAAACTAGAACCCAAGAACAGATAATTGATTTACCGTTTATGAGGTACAGTGTAAGAGTTCCATATCAAGATGTTGCGTCTCATAGTTGAGATTAATTGAATCACTCGTTGTGTTTATCTTTCTCTTGATATGAATATACTTCCAGATGTGTTAACTGTAGCCGTTTTTCCGTGGCGAGATTTTCACCTAACCGCTATAGCTGAATCTGTAGTTGTCTTGTGTACAAATTAAATCTTCGATGTTTGTCGATGTCTGTCGCTTGGTTTTTGCTGCGTCTTCATTATATATTCTGCTTGGTTATTTTTCTCTAGTTATAGATATCCTGTAACCGTTTTTTTCCGTGGTGATATTTTCACACTAACAGTATGAGAGGTATCTGTAACATCTTGTATTAATGGTGGTCGCCTGCCTTTCGAAACTGGAACATGGTTGAGTATGCTCTGTGTGGTCAGAGGTTAGCCCTGAGAAGGACTTGAAACCTAAGACGAATACTTGTCTGAGAAACCTTCTTTTATACAGTTTATTGGGCTCAAAATGAACTTCAGAAATGGAAAGCTGTGATTGGCTGCTTGGAACTATGGCGCGAAAATAAGCGGAGGCAAATCGCGTCACGTGATAACCAGTGGTGCGAGCGTAGTAGAGACCAACGTGTCAACCAATCGAATTAGCGTTTACAACAATGTTGAACTAGCCGAAGATGTTTGTAATCTCGACCGAGGTTATTCTTAATACTCTTCTCAAACAGTGAAGATAACAATGAGAGACGATATTGCTACATTAGAAAGGCTATTGCATTACAGGATTAGTTTCGTTCTTCTAGGTTCCATAGAATAAAAACTATAATATTGATTTAATTACCATGTCTCTTGGCCTACAAAAAACTCAATAAAATAAAGGTAACACTTTCGATACTTGTTTGTAACTTCATTTACGTAACCAATGTCTTCGAGAAAGCATTGAGCAAAATGCAGTTTCATCAGCCTCCTAAAATCAGATAACCTAAAGCAGGCATCTCAAACTCCCGGTCCGTGGAGCAATTTCATCCGGCCCGCGGGACCATTTTGATATCAGCATGAAATGGGTCTAAATGGCGGCATCAACAAATAGAGTACTTTGCTGCCCTCGGCAACATACATGCATTCTTGTTAAAACTGCGCATACATAATGTGTGGTTAAAGTAGACCATTACATTATATATAGCATTGACTGCACTACCTTTCTTACCAAAAGTGGAAGCGGAAGCACTCCGTTGGTTACGACGACGAGGGTTCCGGTTGATCCGAATCAACGGAACAGCCTGCTCGTGAAATTAACATGTAAGTGGCTGAGCACTCCACAGACACGTGTACCCTTAACGTAGTTCTCGGGGATATTGAGCGTGACACAGAGAGTGACAAGGCCGGCCCTTTGAAATACAGGTACAAGAGAAACAGGAAGTAAGAGTGAGAGAAAGTTGTGGTGAAAGAGTACAACAGGGATCACCACCATCTCCTGCCGGAGCCTCGTGGAGCTTTAGGTGTTTTCGCTCAATAAACACTCACAACACCCGGTCTGGGAATCGAAACCGCGATACTATGACAGCGAGTCCGCTGCCCTAACCACTGGGCCATTGCGCCTCCACGTTACCAAAAGTAACAATAAGTAAACACACGACTAGAAACAACGCCACTGTAACTCTTACACCCGTTGTCTTATTCGTGGTGCTAATGTTGCTATACCGAAAGAGTATAAATCTCAAACGCCGCTACGAAACAAAACATACGGAAGTGCGGTGGCTCGGTCGGGGCAAAGTCTTCAATATAGTTTCTGAGCTGGTTGAGGAAATATGTCAGTTCATGGACAGTAAAGGAAAAGAATCCAAAGTTCTGAAGGATGAAAAGTGGAAATGCGAATTGGTGTTTCTGGTTGACATAACTGCGCATCTCCGTGTTTTAAACATCCGGTTCCGGGGACGGGATCGCATGATCTGTGATATGTATGACGCAATGAAGGCATTTCAAGTGAAGTTGCGCTTATGGGAGACACAAATGCACCAATTGAACATGTCTCACTTTCCCTGTTGCCAAGTAATGTTGAGCCAAGTCAGCGCTACGGTGTTCTCAAAGAAACACTTTGCTGATAAATTAAGTGCGGTCCGCATTGAATTCACGCGGTGCTATAGTGACTTTGAAGCACAGAAAAATAATTTCGAGCTGCTTCGCAACCCATTTGTCATCAATGTGGAAACTGCACTTGCACAGATTCAAATGGAGCTGACAGAACTGCAGTGTAATGGGATACTAAAAGAAAAGTACAACTGTGTGGGGCCCGCACGGTTCACATGCGTCATACCTAAGGCATTGCCGCAGCTCCGTTTACATGCAACTCGAACGCGTTCTTTGTTTGGAAGTACATATCTGTGTGAGCAGCCATTCTCTGTGATGAAGATTGTTATGTGTAGTTCCGTTCTCGATGGGTGATAGACAACTCAATTGAAGGCATTGTTATTGTTTTACGTGTTTATTTACTTTACATGTTACACGAACTGTCAACATTCAGCGTAGTAATACATATATACTTGAGACACAGTTCGTACTGTTTACGAACAAAATAGTGCCAAAAGTGGGGATGTATTCTACATGCGTATACCTACGTATACACATAGATATGAATGTGTAACATCTCTTCTTGAAAAGAAATAAAGGGGTCTTTTGGCAGTGAAGACAAATATAAGTAGTCTCCCTTACTCTATGGATTGTCAGCCTGAGGTTGCAATCCTACAGCAGAAATCGTGAGATTATTCTGCCTCTGCTTTGTAATCTAGCAGAATTAGTTACTTATCTTTTCATTTTCTTTTTTTTTTTTCTTTAACGGTATCGAACCGGTGGCAGAATGTTCGATCTCCATCTGGTGGATCTTGTGCTTCGCACTGGTGTCTGAGGTGTGTTGTTGGGCTGCTGATAGGTGGTTGGTGCCCGTCGGGGTGATGATTCTGTGGGTGTTGTCACTGATGCAGCAGGTGTTGTACACGTTGTCCTCGACAGCTTTGGTGTTGGGCGGATGTTGGCCCTGTTGCGTCTCAGCTGCCCACCAGATTCCGTTTCTATTATATATGATCTTGGAGTTTCAGCTCTACTGACAACCTATCCTGGGATCCATGTTTTAGTTATGGGATCTTGAGTATGCACATGTTGTCCTCCAAGTATCTCAGGTAAATATTGTGCATGTTTGTTGTAATATTTCTGTGATTGTTCTTGAGTGGCTGCTAGCTTTGCCCTTGTCTCTTCCTGGTCAATAGGAGGTTGGATCTTAGTTGGCAGGGTAGTTTTGTACTTCCTGCCATTCAGCAATTCTGCTGGGGATTTCATATCAGCTCTCAGTGGTGTCGCTCGTAGGGACAGAAGTGCCAGGTGTGGGTCTTCCTTAGTCTCTCGGCATTTGACTAGTGTTCTCTTCACTGTCTGCACCTGTCTTTCTATAAACCCATGACCTTTGGGGTAGTGTGGAGATGAGGTTGTAATATTGAGCCCATACTCATCGGCTAGCTTTTTGAATTCTTGCGATGTGAACTGGGTTCCATTATCACATATGATCTGCTCTGGTATTCCTTGCTCTGCTAGAAGTCCTCGAGCCACTGTAGTGATTGTTTTGGCTCTCAGATCTTTCACTTTTCTCAAAAATGAAAATTTGGAGTAGTAGCAGGCCATTATCAAATACCATTCTTGGCTCTCTGTGAACAGATCTACTCCAATAGTTTGCCATGGCCTTCTTGGGATGTCACTAGATATCATTTCCTCCTTTTGTTGTGAGTTTCTGTACTTTTGACAGATGTGGCATGTAGAAACTGTCTTTTCTATGTCTTTGTACATGCCTACCCAATATACTGCTGACTTGGCTCGGAGCTTGCATTTCTCCATTCCTAGATGCCCATGGTGGATCTTGTCAAGAATCTCTTTTTGCATTGACTTGGGTATAATTATTCGGGATCCAGCCATCAGAATTCCATTCTCCACTGATATATCATCATGGATGGCCCAATATTCACGAATGAGGGGCTGCACCTGATGTCTCTTTTCTGGCCACCCCTGAATCACCATCTGAGTAAGGAGCTGAAGTTCTTCATCTTTGCTGGTCTTCTCTTTGATTTCTGCTAGCTTTGTGGTTGTCACATTTATAATGTGGTGCACCTTTATGCTTAGTCCTTCCATCTCCTGTTTATCATGTGAGGATAGTCTGGAAAGAGCATCCGCCAATATCAGGTCTTTTCCTGGCTTGTACCTGATATCGTAGTCGTATGTTTGAAGCCTTAACAGTAATCTTTGCAGTATTCTGGCTGGTGCTTTTGTGAGATTTTTTCTATGTATTTGTTGTAGCGGGCGATGGTCTGTTTCAATATTGAAATGTCTGCCATACAAGTATGTATGGAACTTTTCACATCCATATACTACTGCCAGGAGTTCCCTTTCAATATTTGCGTGCCTTATCTCTGTGGGTGAGAGCGCTTTCGAGGCACATGTAATGGGTTTACCTTCCTGTATCAATGCTGCGCCAACTCCTCTCATAGAAGCATCAACTTGGAGTGTTACTGGTTTGCGTCTGTCATAGAACTGCAGGGTTGTCTCCTTACTGGTGAACTTTTTTATTGCTTTGAAATCCTGTGTGTGTGAAGCACACCAATCAAACTCTACGTCATCTTTGTTTAGTCCTCGGAGATTTGCAGTGTGATCGGCCAGCTTGGGTATGAAGGCTCACATGTAGTGGATGAGTCCCAGGAAACTCCTGAGTTCCTTCTTGTCTTTGGATTCTTTAATGTCTCTCATGGCTTCCACTTTAGCGGGGTCTGGTTTAACTCCTTCTGCAGAGTATATAATTCCAAAGAATTTGCACTCCTTTGCTTTTATCACACACTTGTCTGCATTGAGTTTGATGCCTGCTTGTCGGGTTTTCTCCATAGCTTCATGTAAATTGAAGACATATGTGGTCTCATCCTTGCCATGCACTTGGATGTCATCTGCTATCCCAATTGCTCCCTTGCAGCCTTAGTAGGTTTCATCTATTTGGCGCTGGAAAACATCTTGGCTCACCTTCAATCCAAATGGGAGTCGGTTGAATCGATATCTGCCAAATGGTGTGTTGAAGGTAGTGAGCATGGATGACTCTTTGTCTATCTTTACATTCCAGTACCCATTACTGGCATCCAGTTTGCTGAATAATTTGGATCCAGCCAATGATGGTGCGATTTCTTCAAGGGTTGGAATTGGATGGTACTCTCTTTTTAATGCCTTGTTCAGGTCCCTTGGGTCGAGGCATATCCGTAGGGTACCATTGGGTTTTTCCTTGATTACAATTGAATTCACCCAGTCTGTTGGTCGTGTCACTTTGGTGGTTATTTCTTTTTTTTTTTTCCATTTTGTTCAACTCTGTCTTCAGCTTCTCTTTTAGTTCTAGAGGGATGTGGCGAGGTGGGTGAACAATTGGTTTGATATTGGGGTCGACTGTTATATGGTATCGACATTTCACAAAGCACCCGACTGTATCGTCAAAGCATTCAGGGTACATGCTTATCAGTTCTTCTTTGTTTGTGATTGGTGGTCGAAAGAAAATTAAGTTTTGATTTATTATTTTAATTTACAATAAAATGTACATTTTTCTGTTTTTGCAACATATTCTTATTCTAAATTTTTGGAATTTTGACAGGAGATATTTTTATGCAGAGCAAAATATTTTAAGTAATTTAAATTAAATTTAATTTATTTTTGGAATAAAATTATATACCATGTTTCAATACATGTTCATGTTCAAAAAGTTTTAGTCTGTTTATCCTGTTCGGACCGCGACCTGAAGTGTGCTTTGAGTTTTGGTTCCCTGTGCGACTGAGTTTGACACTCCCTGACCTAAAGCTATATAAGAAATACAGATTTTTTTCTGAAATCGTGCGATTTTTAATAAAAAGATATCTTACCAGCTTTGCTTCTAGAGACGACGCTTAAATTGTTTTTTGCTGCTGTTGTAACACTTTTCGATCTGGCTGTCGTTGAATTTACTAATATCTGCAGTTTTATCGCTTCTGTCTTCCTCTCTGTCGCTCCATCTGGATATTCAGTTTCTCTTCGAAAATTGGAAAGATTAAAACCTACAATATATAAGATGTATGCATTTAAAGATATCTGTTCAACTCACCGTGTTTATCAGAATACTAAAGAGATACACTGTCTAGTTATCAGTAAATTTTGAAGAAATCCAAGCATTAACAATGTCTACTACACTTGTATTTAGAGTCAATAGTTAGATCTTAAGTTCAGCTGGAAGCTTTTGCATTTGATATGTGCTTCTTGCGGCACTGACGGCATCTTACGCTCATTGTCCTTAAGGGACAAATGCTTTGCGAGTGAATTTGATGGCGCAGGCGTGGCTGTGTGGTAAGTAGCTTGCTAACAGGTTGCTTCTGCGCATGTGCGAGTCAGTGTTGTGTTTGGCACTGAAGCGGTGAAGACGTGCTTTTGAAGCCGTCTTGAATTGAAAATTTTTGAAGCCCCATTGTAAGGTAAGATTCTGTTTTCTGGGTCCAGTGGGAATTTTTGTTGAAAATTGTTTTTTACAGGCAGGAAGTCCTACTGGATTCAGAATTCTGATTCTGCCGACATGGGGCAAATATATTTTTCTCGCTGAATTGTGAGAATTTTTGGGGGGCGTATTCGTCTTCGATAATTGAGTGAATATTTTTCTCACCTAATTATGAGAACTGTATTGTGCTGTGAAGAACTTTAAGAATTGTGAAAACTGTTATATAGGGGAGTGTTTTGCCTCCGAAGTTTGAACAATTTTTACCAATTTTACACCAATTTTTGCGGAAGTTGTGTTCCAGTTGCGGCGTTCCGGGTTCAATTTAGGCCGGGAGTACCGAATGGCCAGAAGGTTTTTGCTGTGTTATTGACTTTCTTTTTAACTTTATTTGACTTTCTCCTTTTTGTTCATTGTGACTTTCTTCTGATTTCTTTTTCTTCTCGCTTTTTAAGTTTTATTTTGAATATATTTAAAAAATAAAAAAAAAATAAAAAACATGGCAATGAAAAATAACAAAGTTTTGAAATGGGAGATCATACCACCTAAAAAGTGGTTAAAAGACCGTGAAGACAGGACGGTGGTGTTGAGAACCTACTCCAAGGCACTCGACACCATCGCCCTGTTCGAAAAGACGGCAATTGAAAAGGAGTTGGCAGAGTATTTGCCAACAATTAAATTCATTTCCAGGAGTGTCAAATATGCAACGGTGTGGTTGCTATTTGACACCCCTGAAGAGGCTTGCAAATTTGCTAGTAAACCTCTGGAGGGTAAGGAAATTTTATTCCTGCCCACGTACCAAAAAAAGAGACTGACGAAAGCTTGGATTTGCGGGCTGCCACCCGGGATAGAGCCCGAGTGGATAGAGGAGACTATCCGCCGGGGTCTGGGTAGCAGCGAAACTAAACTCCTTAATGTAAAAGTTCTTCCTGCGGCTGCTTGGGTTGGGTCAAAAGCAATTTTGACCCTTTGGACCCAATCAGCCAATCTGGTTCTTCCAGATTTTTTGAAAATGGCCGGGTGCATGTACCCGGTGATGCTTGAGGGTCGCCCCCCTAAGTGTCATCGGTGCTTGGAGTCCGGCCATATAAAGAAGAACTGTCCCCGGGAACAAAATAGGATCCCGGAACAGTTAAGTGAAACCCCTGTAGAAGAGGGAATGATAACGGCCGAGGAAGCAGAGAACTCCTCAAACAGAGGCCGAAAGAGGAAGGTGAGCAACAATGGGTGCTCACCAAAGGATACTAGGGATGAGGAGGGAAAGGCGAATCTTCCGGCCACGGAGGAG
>NC_043013.1:4722252-4739752 GCF_006345805.1 Octopus sinensis
ATTGTTCCCTCGTTTTACAGACGGTAGGATGTGATTTGAAGGATGTTTAGTTGCTATTTCTAACAGATTAAAAAAAAAGCAAGTAAAGGCTTCCCACGGGAATATGTTTGAGAGAATGTGAGTTATGGGATAAGGAATAAAAATCTTGAAGAGTCTTCTTAACTGAGTATATAGTGACTTTGTATATAATTCGAGATGCAAGTATGGAAGATTTCTCCACAACAGTGCTACTTACGGTGCCATCTAGGCTGAGGTGTGGTGAATAGAAGGATTAAGCAAAGTTGGTACACTAAAGTATCTTTTGAAACAGTAACGAGTTGTGACAGGGAATAAAAATCGTTCAGCTGGCACAGAAGTTTCGCCATGTGTTAAAAGCATTTTTTTTTTGTCAGCACTGATGTAGCCCACTGTTATGGGAAGCACTTGAATAATATGAGGTTATGAGCTTTGGTGGCTCAGATGAGCCAGGAAAGAATCGCAATTGCATTGGTAATGTTAAATAGTGGAACTAAATAGCTAACATGATATGCTATAGAAGGTTTCGAATGCAATACTAGAAGTATGTGAATGCATGGTAAGTAACTTTAAGTAGTGGATGGGCCAGCCAATAGATACAGAGACGATGGTAGTTTGATAAATGTTGAGTTTAGGTGTTTAGCATGCCTGTGTATCAATCCGTAGTACTAGAAATTAATTAAGATATCCAGTTTGGCAAATTTAAATATGCAGCACGGATTTTTGTCAGTGAACAGGTCGCGGTCTTAAAGCGACGAAAATATTTTGACAAATTAAACTTAAATGTTGAAGTGAATCGAACGGCTTTTGTGTGTTTCTTAAATGGCTTGCAAACACCTTCCACAAATTTAAATAGCTGCAGCAAATAGTCATAAAAACTCAAGATATAATTAATGTTTCGCAAGAGTACTAGAAAATATATCAAATAACCAGAGGATTTTTCTTTTTCAATCACTGACATTAAGGAGATGGAAATTAATTCATAATTTGATTCCAAACTTCATCAGCTGATGAAAATTGATAGGGAAGGCATTGTGGTCGTTTGTATAATCGAAAGTTAAAATCTAAGCTTCAAGCAAAAACTATACAGTAAACGATAACAAACAATAACACAGCATGCAAAGGTGAAACCCGAAGAAAGAGGGAAAGCTTTTTCATATGACAGCTGGTTGCGATCTTCCTACATAAAAAGAAATTATTAGGTAAATTCCATATATTAATAAAGGGAATGTAAGTTGATCGATGGTTATTTTATCGACAGGGTAACAAATACGAGATCAATTGTCTAGATCAAAGGATTTTGACCGGCCAGTGAGAACTGATGCCCAATGAGTTTTTTTGATTGATTCTAGTTTCAGCTCACGAACTCTGGCCATGCTGGTTGTTTATTTAAGATTTAAATTTATTGTAATACGAGACTGTTGAATACAATAAAAGGCCTGCTGTCACATTCTTCCACAAATCTTCTGATTCACTTTACCTAATGTCCACCACCAACCGGATGTGAATGCCTTGACAGCAAAAACACAATTAAAAATTCCTTGCAAAAGTAGGGCTCCGCACATCATTTTCGCTCACACAGCACAAAAATAATAACAATAATAATATAATCTGAAACATTTCTACCCAATTCTCGCGTAAAAAATAAAGCAAAAAAAACTGAGAGCCGACTTGAGCCTACCGACGGACATAAAAAGTCTTCTCCAACTTTTAATGGTTTATTTCATTATTGTATTTTTTTCAAATAATTCATTTATTGTCATCGTTTAAAATCTCATTTGTTTCTTCTTATTCCCCTTACCACTATGCGATTACCTATTTCCGCCTTTATTATCATCATCATCATTATCATTATCGTCCACATTATACAAGTTATTCGCCATGACCAAACGAGGCTTTCGAATACGATAAAAGGTCTGCCATTAAAATAAGTAGAATTATTCGGATGCAAAATTTTAAATTTTAATTTTAATTTTATTCGTAAGAAAAAATTTCGATAACCATGAATGCAAAACGAAGAAAGGTAGATGCTGAATGCCGAATTTTCCAAGAAACTTGGACGTTAGATTCGTTCTTCATTGAGCATAGTGGGAACCCGACTTGTCTCATATTTCTAGAAAGCATTGCTGTGAATAAGGTAACAAATATTAGGCGACATTACGAGATGCACCATTGTGAAAATTTTAGGACATTTACTGGACAAGCAAGGAAAGATGAAGTTGAGTGGTTGAAGTCTAGTTTTGGAAAACAAACGTCATTTTTTAAAAACAGAAAAGGCGAAAATGTGGCAAATACAATAGCAGGCATGAGAGTTGAGCCCATGCGGCGCAAAGGAGCGAATAGAGAAGATTAATCCCTGCTCGCGGCGAAAATGGGAGTCCGGATGGTCCCGCTGCAAGGACAATCCGAACACAGACAGGTGTTGTAAAGAGTGACCGGTAGAGCGGAAATGGTGCGTGACCGAGGTGTCGTTGCCGAGCCGGATGTCTCGGAGGTGTTCCGCGAACCGGTCAGCCGAGCGGCGTCCCGTTTGACCGATGAATAGAGAGGTCTCGTAGGTTGTGGGCTGGTTTGAATTGAAGGAGGGGAGGAGTCGGTTAGGGAAGATATGCGAAGTGAAGGGGTCGGACTGGAGTCGCCGGAAGGCTCAGAGAATGGTGCATTGGAGAGGTAAGGTGGTAGGTGAGGGGAAATGGGAGACAGGTGACAGCGGGGCGGGGGCGGAAAGAGAGAGCACATGCACGGTCCACGGAACGTGTTCTGGCAAGGGCGGTGTAGATATTGGTGAGGGGATATCCACGTAGGATGAAATGGCGAGCCATGAGTTGAGACTGAGTCTCAAAGTCATGGTTGTTATTGCAGAGCCTGCGTAGACGGATGAATTGGGAATAGGGGATGGAGAGTTTGGTGTGTTTAGGGTGGGAAGAGGAGGAAGAGAAGAAGGAGGAGGAGTCTGTGTGTTTGTAGTGGATGGAGGTGGTGAGAGTGGAGTGATGAATTCTGACCGAAATGTCAAGAAAGGCGACTGAGGTGCCGGAAATAGTGCAGGAGAAGTGGAGGGCGGGATGGAAAGATTTGACAAAAGAGAGGAAAATGTCTAGATGTTCGCGGGATAGTGAGGTCGTACCGATACAGTCGTCAGTATACCAACCGTATAGTTCAGGAGTGTGACCAGTGAATATTTGGGCTTCAATGTAGCCAACGAACAGGTTCGCATAGTTGGGGCCCATTCTCGTTCCCCTGGCCACTCCCGAGATCTGCTGGTAACAATCACCCGCGAGCGAGAAGCAGTTAAGTAAGAGGACAAGTACGGCATAATGTGGTGCATAAATTGTCAAGTAAATGAGAGGCATTTTTACCGCCACTGATTCAGTTGCAAAGTGTCGAGTAAAGTTATTTATTGCAGACCTCCTTTCAGTCTTATTATCACTCGGTCACACATAGTCCCCAGATGGTAAAATTGATTTCAAGGCCTTCCCAGATGAGTGACTGCTTATTCAAAGACATTTATAGATTGTAAATTTATTCTGTCCAGTTACGTATTAGTATAGTGGTCATTTGCAAACTCCAGAGGTTACACTTTCATTACTCCTTAGCCCTCACGTCACACAGTTGTTAATGTTTATTTCAGTTGGGTTATGCCCTTCCAATTGCTATTGATTCGTAATGCATCTTACGGCTGTGCCTGTCACCTTGATGGTGAGGAATCCTACATTGGGAGTGGTAACAACTAGGGCAGGGTAGCTGACTGCTTATTGTGATCATTCGTCTTTTGGTTTCCTGTAGCTTTGCTCTCTTTTACAAACCCAGTGAAGATATATTTCCTATTTCAAAGAAATTCAAACAATAGATATAAGACCTAAGTTAAAAAGATTCTCAAGAATTCAACTTCTCTGCTTGACATTAAGATGCCCACTCCCAATAGGGGCCTTAACTCTCACATTTTAGAGCTCCATGACCTTCATTTTTCATGAGCAAAATCCTTTTAACAGGTTCAATAAGACTGGAATTTTGGAATATGCGCATAAAAATCAGTAGTGTGGGATACATGTGGCACGATTACAATTTATTTTTAGGGTGTGTAAAAAGGGAAATAACCCTCATCTGCAATTTTGATGAAATTCGAAACATAGGTATTCCAGTTCATTACAGAAAATATAACAGAAAAGTCTAATTCTTCAATTGAATGTAACACTGGCAACGCCAGGTATCTCTGCTAGCATATATATATATATATATATATAAACAAGAAAGAAGCAACAAGAATGGATTAGTTTTTAGTACAATTGTTTCATACAAAGACAGGCTTTATTAAAAGTTGCAAAAATTGCAGCAGATAAAAGTGTCCCGTACTCATCAGCTAAAATACATATGAGTTCTCCAAACATCTTAGTGGGTGAGGCCATACTCATGAAATATTGGAGATAATTTCATTAAAAGCAGATTTAGGTTGTAAACAGATTTCCGAAGTTCCTTAATGATGATGCACAGTCTTATCACAGGTTTTTAAAAAAAGCTTATTAGCTTCACAGAGAAGGTGAATTAATCCGTAGTGTAGATGTAAATTTCCAGAGATATGAGGAGGAATTTCATACTCACAGACGATGAATTTATCCATGGTTAATCCGCAATGAGGTGGTATCATTTCATGCTATATGATAAGGTATTTGCCACATTACTGTTCTTTTCACAAGACTGCTAAGTTATATATATATATATATAATATATATATATATATATATATATATATATATATATATATATATAAAGCAAAGAAGAAAAAGGAGAAAATAATTAGTTGACAAACATCAGCTTACAAACATCATTTGAATCTATTTATTAATTGCAATCATATGGACAAATAAATAAATAAATAAATAAATAAATGAATAAGAATGAGTTCATAAAATTTTCCTCTTACAGCATATATATGTATATGCATGTATGTATATGCATGTATGTATATGCATTAGTGTATGTGTATGTATTTGTATGTGGACGTGATTGTACGTATATATGGATACAAATGTATGTACATAGGTTTGTGTGTGTGTGTGTGTGTGTGCGTGTGTATGTGTGTGTGTGTATTTCTCTAATGAAGCTTTGGGGCTCAATTATTGTCCAACTTTTGTACAATCTTTGTACAATCACTGTATAATATTTTGTGTAATATTAGTATGATATGTCAACTTTGGCATACCGGACCCCGGAAGCAGAAACAGCTGTAAGAGGAAAATTTTATTCACACATTTATTCTTATTTATTTATTTATCCATATGATTATAATTAATAAATAGATTCAATTGATGTTTGTCAGCTAATTATCTTCTCCATTTTCTTCTTTGCCTTATAAATTCTAGGTAAACCCTTGTTTACCTCCACTCATGCCTATTATTCTCTTGCCCTATTGCCTTACAACAGTATGCATTTGGATATAAACACATAGGTATATATCCATTAGTATATAGGATATTTATTATCCCTTAGACGGTTGTTTACCCTCTAACTGATATAGACTTATATGTGTGTGCGTGTTCGTGTGTATGTGTGTGTGTGTGTGTGTGTGTGCATATATGTATTTGTATATATTTGTATGTGGATGTAATTATAGATATATATATGGATACAAATGTATGTACATGAGGATGTGTGTGTGTGTGTATTTCTATATGTACGTATGAGTTTGTGACTATATATGTATAAGTGAACAAAAACATAAGCCACACCCAGATATATGTAGGGTGTAAATGTGCCGGCGCAGATGTATGTATATAGATAGATAGATAGATAGATAGATAGATAGATAGATAGATAGATAGATAGATAGATAGATAGATAGATAGATAGATAGATAGATAGATAGATAGGTTTAAGAGACAGAATCACCCTCAAGCAACTCAATCATCATTGCACGACATTATCCACGATAGGTACATATAGGACAAAATATGAAAAAATTATCAAAATTAATACCTTCAATTCTTATTCTAAATCATATGCATTACATTATATAGACTTCGCGCGTTTCATGACAACATATTCCTCGATTTTGCTGAAATAGAAGTTCTCGAAATACCATATTCAAACGATTATATTGCCAATCTTCAGGTCTAGATTATATGAACTTATTTTACAATTTACATCCTATATAAAGACATGACAAACTAAAATTATATAACTAGAAGTTGTAGGAATAATTTTATTTTATATGGTCATGTACTGCGGATGGCTGAGGAGAGATGGGTGAAGAAGTGCCAACCCCATATATATATATATATATATATATATATATATATATATAATATATATATATATATATATATATATATATATATATATATATATATATATATATATTAAGATAAAACTTACTTTAGAAGTGGATGCGTGCGTTCTATCATATAATAAAATAATAAAACATATACATATATACATACATATATGTACGTACCTACATCTATATGTATATATACACGCATATATGGCTACAGGACACCAAAAAAACGTCGAACACAATGAAAAACGAAAACATAAACACAAAACCAAGGAACTGGACATTTTTCTTAAACAACGAAAAAACAGGAGAGTACAAGACATACAACACAAAGGAACATTCCCCTTCTTCAGCCGCCTCTGTTTCATCTACTCCACGTTTCTCAGATACGAAAATAATTTTTTAAATACTTATTGATAAATGACGAGGTGATCACAGCTTCTAAATTACGCTGATTGTTATTTAACTTGTTGCCATTAGCTTGTTTGTATGAAATGGCAACAGCTGTTGGATAGGAAGTAACCATAACGCAATGTCGAGTAGTAGTTTTCTTTGCTTTTGTTAGGAATTCTAATGTGTTGTTAGATCGATGATACAATGTCTTTAAGATTGAGTGCTTTAATAATAGCTTCTTGTTTCTAAAAGAGCAATAATTGTTGGTGTAGAATTGTGTGATAGGGCTGTTTTCTTTGTTATATTCTTCAAATTATATGTAACCTATTTCTTTACTACCCACAAGGGGCTAAACACAGAGGGGACAAACAAGGACAGACAGACGGATTAAGTCGATTATACCGACCCCAGGGCATAACTGGTACTTAATTTATCGACCCCAAAAGGATGAAAGGCAAAGTCGACCTCGGCGGAATTTGAACTCACAACCTAACGGCAGACGAAATACCTATTTCTATTTCTTTATTACCCACAAGGGGCTAAACACAGAGGGGACAAACAAGGACAGACATAGGTATTAAGTCGATTACATTGACCCCAGTGCGTAACTGGTACTTAATTTGTCGACCCCGAAAGGATGAAAGGCAAAGTCGACCTCGGCGGAATTTGAACTCACAACGTAACGGCAGACGAAATACCGCTAAGCATTTCGCCCGGCGTGCTAACGTTTCTGCCAGCTCGCCGCCTTCAAATTATATGTAACCAGCAACCAAACCATCCCTCTTTAAACAGCAAAATAAAAATAAACAAAAACTAATTATATCCCTAATTAAACACAAATATCCCTACTCATCACCAACATCATTAACACAAACTCACTCCTATTTTCACTCCACCAACTTTGCCAAAACTCTCATTTCACACATATCTCAAAACTAAATCATGTAAATTATTCAATCCATAAAGGTACCCCTTAGAAAATATATACCTACATATTCTCTGCTAAAGTGACTACAAACTCTGAAAACTACCATGTAGGACTATTTGTACACAAATTCAAATTCTAAGCCAACACCTGGACCCGTTTAGACATATTAGCAGTAAATCAAATACTAATCTAACAAATTTATAGGGATCCTCAAAAGCCGTGCTACAGGCGCAGGAGTGGCTGTGTGGTAAGTAGCTTGCTAACCAACCACATGGTTCCAGGTTCAGTCCCACTGCGTGGCAAGGCGCAGGAGTGGCTGTATGGTAAGTAGCTTGCTAACCAGCCACATGGTTCCGGGTTCAGTCCCACTGCGTGGCATCTTGGGCAAGTGTCTTCTGCTATAGCCCCGGGCCGACCAATGCCTTGTGAGTGGATTTGGTAGACGGAAACTGAAAGAAGCTTGTCGTATATATGTATATATTTATATGTGTGTGTGTGTGTGTGTGTGTGTGTGTTTGTATGTCTGTGTTTGTCCCCCTAGTATTGCTTGACAACCGATGCTGGTGTGTTTACGTCCCTGTAACTTAGCGGTACGGCAAAAGAGACCGATAGAATAAGTACTGGGCTTACAAAGAATAAGTCCCGGGGTCGATTTGCTCGACTAAAGGCGGTGCTCCAGCATGGCCGCAGTCAAATGACTGAAACAAGTAAAAGAAAGAAAAGAAAGAAAGGTGCGAGAATGAGTTGAAACAATTGCGTTGGTTTTCTTTTTAATAAAGAATCTCCTGAATTTCATTTTCTGTCTCTGATCCATTTATATAAAATCTACAGACGCTATGGAATGCCTAAAATATACTGAAGTAGGATGTGCATTGAGTAGCCAGTAACTGCAGATGAGCTTTTAACTGCATTTCATAATATTTTTATCCGAACATAACTGGACCTCACACCCGTGTGTGTGTGTGTGTGTGTGTGTGTGTGTGTGTGTGTGTGTGTGTGTGTGTGTGTGTGTGTGTGTGTGTGTGTGTGTGTGTGTAGGTTTGCGAGTTTGTTCACCAACATTGCTTGACAACAGATGCTGGTGTGTTTTGCGTGTAACTTAGTGGTTCAGCAAAAAAAAAGACCGATAGAAAAAGTACTAGGCTTACAAAGAATAAGCCATAGGGTTAATTTGCACGACCAAATGCGGTACTTCAGCATGGCCGCAGTCAAATGATTGAAACAAGTAAAAGAATAAAAGAATGTGTGTGTGTGGTGTGTGTGTGGTGTGTGTGTGTGTGTGTGTGTGTGTGTGTGTGTGTGTGTGTGTGTGTGTGTTATTATCTTTCTTCGTTTTTGTATCTGGTTTGCAAGGTTCTTTCATTAAATTATCTTTATCTCTCATCCCTTACTTGTTTCACTCATTTGATTGAGTCCATGCCGAGGCACTGTCTTGAAGGTTTTTAGTCAAACAAATTGACCCCAGGGCTTATATATATTAAGCCTAGTACTTATTCTATTGGTACCTTTTGCCAAACCAAACCGCTAAGCAACGAGAAGTAAATACACGAATAACAGTTGTCCAGTGGTGGTGGGAGAAGAAATGTACACACACACACACACACACACTTTCTCTGTCGCTTTCTCTATCCCTCTCCCTTCTCCTTCTCTCTAGCGTTGCCCTGACAGACTTTGAAACTTTTCATCAGTAACCTTGCCCTTTTTCTTCAGCGACATTGATTCCTTTTTCTAATATAGCAATGTATTATGCGCACACATGCTTAAGCTGTTTCTTGCAGACTAGCATGGTCATCCCTTTTTTCTTTAATTCACTACCTAGAGCAGTGGTTTTCAACCAGGGTTCCGCCAGTACAATCCAGGGGTTCCGCAAGAAGTTACAAAACTGCTAAAATCGGCAGTAATTTTTAATTCTCCTGTGCAGATATGTGTGCATAAGACTATTAAATTATTGCACAGGGTTCCCCCCGAGCCAGTGGAATGTTTCCTTGGGGTTCCGCTCCAGCAAAAAGTTTGAAAAGCACTGACCTAGAGAACTATATCTTCCGGCTTGCTCATGTTGTTCACGTGATCCCTCCCTCTTGCCCCCTAACCACCACCAGATCAACGAAACAGTTTATGTGAGCTGCTGCTTACTGCAAGGATGTCTTTTTAGGCAACGGCCTCAAAATAGAATTAAATAAAAGACCCTAGTAATAAGCAGCATTAACTCCCATAACCCCTCACATTATTAGACAGGTTGCTCTCAAGTACTATTAGGTAAATGTTTTTCTGATGGAGGGAGTGTGCATTGTGCTACGCACCCAATGACCACTGTAACCAAAACCACGTGCAGGTGAATAAAAAAAATCGAGTAAAACAAAAACAAAAGTTTTATTGCCACTTATATGGTGTGCTTCAATCGGAACTCCGCCAAAACATGGAAATGAAGAGAGAATTAGTTAAAATCACAACGATTACATTTTCTTCAATACATAAAAAATAATTCATAATATTATAAAAAAAATGGGCACAAAGTAAGACAATCTGATTAAGAAAAGTAATTTTACCTGCTTATTTTGTTCCCAAAGCTTGGTCAGCGTTTAAAACTGCAGATTTATAAAGAAAAAGAACTATTAAAATTAATTCTATCCTGTTCTTAACAAAAATGATTTTTTCCTCACTATGTATCTCTCTCCCTCTCCCTCCCCCTCACCCTCCCTCTCTCTCTCTCTCCCTCTCTCTCTCTCCCTCTCCCTCTCTCTTTCCCTCTCAATCTCTACCTCTCATCCCTCTCTCTTTCTCTTTTTCACCGTCTCTCTTCTCTCTTACACACACACAAGCAATCAATAAACGCCTATATCGAAATTGCAATACACAATAACAAAAGAAAACTGTGTGCACTCATATGCGAGAGAAGGAGAGAGAAAAAAGAGTGCCTGCGCGCTATGGCGTGACTCTGTGTGTGTGTGTGTGTGTGTGTGTGTGTGTGTGTGTGTGTGTGTGTGTGTGTGTGTGTGTGTGTGTGTGTGTGTGTGTGTGTGTGTGTGTGTGCGTGTGTATGTAGACGGCTGAACATGTATGCGCCTTAATGTAAGCATGCACATCTTTTATTATTTATCTTTTACTTTTTATCTTTTACTTATTTCATTCACTGAAAAAAAAATGGCAAATATATTTGAATGACGACTTTATTATTTGGAATGTGACCATTGATAAACTTTTGGAATTTAAATCAATACTAAATTATATAAATCCAAACACTCAGTTTACAATGGAATATAGGAAAGAACAACTCCCTTTCTTAGATATTCTGGTAAAAAAAGAGTCAAGAGACGAAATTGTAACCGACATCTATCATAAACCAACGGACCCGAAGCAATATCTTCTGTTTAGTTCAAACCACCCGCAACACATCAAAAGAAATATTCCATTTAATTTTTAAAAAATGATTTGCACAATAGTTTCTGATGGAAATACTCGGGACCTCCGTCTTCAAGACCGCAGAACAACACAAACCGAGAGACATTTATAGATGAGGAAATTAAACGTACCAAGAAAATAGATAGGCGCAGGAGTGGCTGTGTGGTAAGTAGCTTGCTAATCAACTACATGGTTCCGGGTTCAGTCCCACTGCGTGGCATCTTGGGCAAGTGTCTTCTGCTATAGCCCCGGGCCGACCAATGCCTTGTGAGTGGATTTGGTAGACGGAAACTGAAAGAAGCCCGTCGTATATATATATATAAATGTATGTGTGTGTGTATGTTTGTCCCCCTAGCATTGCTTGACAACCGATGCTGGTGTGTTTACGTCCCCGTAACTTAGCGGTTCGGCAAAAGAGACCGATAGAATAAGTACTGGCGGTGCTCCAGCATGGCCGCAGTCAAATGACTGAAACAAGTAAAAGAGTAAAAGAGTATTAAAACATGAAGGGAAACAAAACGAAACCCCATACTTCGTCTCAAATACTACCCTCAAATACTATCGACTCACAACCCTAGAAACAATGAGGCATACAACACTATTGTACAAAATCCACCAATGCTCATTAGGGACCTAAAGTTGAACTACATTCTTAAAACACAAATTCATTAAATGTAAAAAGCAACCCAAATCGATGAAAAGACCACCGACAATGGCAAAACTATACACAACAACCACGAAATCAATAGTTAAAACTTGTAGGCCGACTGCAGTTCGGCTCAAGAGACGAACTGCAGGAAAGTGCGCCTCACAAACGGCGACCACACATGTTCACCGTCGTCAGATAGATAGATAGATAGATAGATAGATAGATAGATAGATAGATAGATAGATAGATAGATAGATAGATAGATAGATAGATAGATAGACAGATAGACGGATAAATAGATAGATAGATAGATAGATAGATAGATAGATAGATAGATAGATAGATAGATAGATAGATAGATAGATAGATAGATAGATAGATATGTTTCTTTATTAGCCACACAGGGCTGCACACAGATAGAACAAATTACAAGGTAGAGCTTTTCTTTTGGGGGTAAAAAAAAGGGAGTGGTGGTTTTCGATCAAAAGGGATCGTAAAGGGAAAGAAAGAGGACAAAAAAAGGGAGGGGTTAATAAAAAAAAGAGGTGGGGGAGAGCAAAAAAATTGATCAATAGGGATCGTTATCACAGAAATGTCAATATGAAGTGTAAAGGGGAGAACAGGTGAGGTTTACCCGTGGAAAGAAAAGCCTACGGAAAAGACCACGGTAACCTCGGTCAATGAAGTCACATGTTATATTTCTTTTTTTTTTGCAAATAAGCAACTCTCTGTATTAATTTTTATGGTTCATAGAATCATAGTCAAGGTGGCTTCGTCATTCATACGTGCCATTCTTGCTACATTCACCCATCTTTTTTTAAAACATTCACTAGACAAAACTTGCCTCTCTACTCTCACTTTCCTCTTCAAGTGATACTTGAAGAAGTTGATGAGAGATTGACCAGAGAGGAAAGTGTTTGTCTCTAATCCTTTCAGGCGCGTCCACCAGATACATTCTTTCGCCATAGCCACAAGTATGATAAAAATAGCTCTTCCTTCCCGTTTGAAGGAAGGCGGCGTGACGATATTAACGATAGACTCGGCTGATAAACCGACACGTCCCACACGTGACAGCAGTCGTTCGACATAAGCCCACAGGTCGGAAATTGCTGGACACTGCACGATTGCGTGCAGAGCGGTTTCGTCGCTCTGACCGCATCTCGGGCAGGTCGGCCCCGTGTTTCTCGAGCCATGCCTATAGAGCTTATCCCGAACGGGTAGCGCTTCTCGGTAGCACCGCCAGGCCAGGGATCTCTGGAAGTTGTCCATAGGTCCGGGCCGAAAGTCGTTTGAAACAGGCGGGTCAGGTATTCCTCGTCGACGCCCAGGTTTGCCCCGAGCTCGTCGTCGTACCTCCCCTCCACTAATCCCCTATAGAATGCTTTGGTTGTGTTGAAGTCACTCAAGGTCGACCCGGGACGGCAGAGTTGCTTGAGAGCAACGCGACACTCGCGGTGCCAATCGCCCTTCCTCGGCCTCTTTTTGATCCACGACTGTAGTTCGGTCATGGAGACGAGTTGCGGGAATGCGTGCCTCACAAACGGCGACCACACCTGTTCACCGTCGTCTACATAGAGCCGGAGATGTCGCAGTCTCAGCGCGTGTCTGCGCATCAACCACGGCATGCCCAGCCCTCCTTTGAACGGGTGTTGACAGCAAATGGATCGCCTGACCATCGGGACGCATCCTTTCCACAAGAAGCGGAAGAGGATGCGTTCTAGTTTGGTGATGGTAGGGTCGGGACAAGGTACGACGGTCAGGCGGTAGTAGATGATGGACGCGATGTACGCGTTCACCACCTCCGCCCGACCTTTTAGGGACAGTTTCCTCTCGGCCCATTGCTGGGCGAGAGTGACCACCCTACTCGTTATCTCGTTCCAGTTCTTCTCCATTTGGAGGTCCGGACCGAACCAGACCCCGAGCAACTCAACCGGGTCGTCTGTCCAGCGTCCCACGACGGAGGTACTGGTGGACGGCATGGGCTTGCTTCTCCAGGTGCCGAGCCGCAAGCCCACTGACTTTTCCCGGTTGGTTTTTGCTCCTGTCACCGCTTCGTAGTCTTTCAGTGTCTTGCCGACCCGCTCGATGTGCTCGTGGCTTGACACTATGACGGTGACGTCGTCCGCGTATGCAGACACGCTCGTCCCGCATCCCAATTCTCGCGGGATGCCCCTTAGAGTCGCCAGCTTCCGCAGTAGTGGCTCAAGAGTCAATACGTATAGAAGCGCCGAGAGGGGGCATCCCTGACGGACCGAACGTGCAATGTCGAAAGGTCTCGATAGATGTCCATTTACGCGAATTACCGAACGGATGCCTCTGTACAAGGCAGCTATCCAGCCGCGGAAGACGGGACCGAAACCCGCCGCTCTCAGGACTGCCTCCAAGTATCGATGGTCTACCCTATCAAAGGCTTTCGATTGATCCAAGTTGATCAGGGCCCCACCCATGCCAGGTTCGTTAACTACCCTGTCTATGATGTAGCGCATCAGATGGAGGTTGTCATGGATGCTCCGGCCCGGCACGGCGCACGTTTGTGCGTTGTCGACCAGTTTCTCGATGACAAGCGCCAACCTCTTGGCTAACACCTTTGTCAAAATTTTCAGGTCTGCATTGAGCAGCGTGATTGGTCTAAAGTTATCTATAATGTTTCCCTTGTTTGGATCTTTCTTTAGCAGAGTTACCGCTCCTCGACTCACAAAACCGGGTATGCTCCCGTTTTGCTGCCAGTTGCAGTATACCGCTGCCAAGACGTCTCCAAACAAGTCTGGCATACAATTGTAAAACTCGTAGGGTAGACCATCCAAACCCGGTGATTTGTCCCTCGAGCATTCTGCTATCGCTTCCTGCACTTCCGCCGCCGTGATGGCACCTTCGCAGCACCCTGCCTTTCTTGTCGAGAGTCGTGGCAGGCTATGTAGGTAGGCACTGAAGTCCACCCTACGTTCTTGCCCTCCACTCGTCCCGAACAGTCGGGAAAAATGCTGCTGAAAGGCCTCACACATTTTACTTGGCTCGAGCAATTCGCGCCCCTGTTCATCTACCAGTGACCGAATGGTGGCTTTGTTGCCCTGTTGCGCCTCTGCCACCCGGGCCTCTCTCGCGGCTCCAACACCTTCGTTCCTTAGAGCACGCATCCTAGCTCTGACAGCACATCCTTCGTGTTTGGCGTTGAAGTGTTGGTCGAGGGCCAACCTCGCCACCAAAACGTCGGATGCGATGCCGCTTCTAATTGCCTCTTCTAGCTTCTTAACTAGCTCACCCTCTACTCTATTTCTATCTATGGCTAGTGCTTTGCTGTACCTAATCGCTTCTGCTTTTACTGCTCTCTTGAGGGCAAACCACCATTTGTTGTTGATGATGGCTCCCGTCAAAGCCCTCTTTACTAGTGTGCTAATCCGGTCTCTGAAAACTTGTCTGGACGGGAATGATGCGTTCAGTTTCCAGTACCCAGGACCCTGTCTATGTGCCTTATCTAAGTCTAGCGTACACGTCACCAATTTGTGATCCGTGTAGCTGACTGTGTGGAATTGTGGACATCCTAAGTTATCCTTGTCTACTGTCCTACACAGTATCCAAATAGATAGATAGATAGATAGATAGATAGATAGATAGATAGATAGATAGATAGATAGATAGATAGATAGATAGATAGATAGATAGATAGATAGATAGATAGATAGACCGACAGACAGACAAACAAGCAGACAGACAGGCAGGCAGACAGACAGATAGACAGATAGACAGATAGATAGATAGATAGATAGATAGATAGATAGATAGATAGATAGATAGATAGATAGATAGATAGATAGATAGATAGATAGATAGATAGATAGATAGATAGATAGATAACTTTCTTTATTAGCCACACAGGGCCGGACACAGAGAAGACAAAATACAATGTAGAGCTTTTCTTTTCGAGAGAAAAGAGAAAAAAAAAAGAGAAGAGAGGAGAAAATAAATTTCCGATCAAAAGGGAGCGTGTAAAAAAAAAAGCGAACAAAAGGGATCGTGTATCACAGTAAAATTAAAAATGTAAAAAGCACATTAGGTTTATCCGTGGAAAGAAAAGCCTACGAAAGACCAAGGTAGCCTCGGGCAATAAACTACAAATGTACATTGGAGTAAAGTATTCTCTTTCTCTTTGGTTCATAGGACTGTGCTCAAGGTGGCTCCGTCATTCACTCGTGCCATCCTTGCTACATTCACCTATCTTTTCCTGAAACTAGACAAAAACTAGTTCACTAGACAAAACTTCTCTCTCTACTCTTACCTTCCTCATCAAGTGATACTTGAAAAAGTTGATGAGTAATTGACCAGAGAGGTAAGTGATTGTTTCTAAGCCTTTCAAACGCGTCCACCATACACATTCATTCGCCATAGCCACTAGTACAAGGAAGACAGCTCTTCCTTCCCGTTTGAAGGAAGTAGGCGGGGCAATATTAACGATGGACTCGGCTGATAAACCAACTCATCCTATACGCGACAACAGTTTTCGACATAAGCCCACACGTCAGAAATGCAAAGCTAGATGCTATAACAAGTAAGAATTTTAGTTTAGATAATTGGGGCAGTGAAAGGAACGGGCGGGTTGCTCCACCCTATAAGGATAAGAAAAATACTGGTAATAGAGACATACCTAATAATCAAGTCACGATTTTGAGAGACTTTGAGAGAGCAGCTAGATTTCGCCCTTACGTACGCCGTAAGTCTGAAAATAAGGACTACATTTAGTATAACGTTCCCTTCAACTGTGCCATATCCACAAACATATATGGGAAGTTTATGACAATTTTAGAAAACACTCCCCTGCTTCCCATAGATATAACAGAATTTTTTCCGTAAGACAGTTAAAATCTCATATTCTACTCTCCCCAATATGGGTACCATCATAGCAAGATTAAATAGAAAGAATATTAAATGAGCAAGAGGTGGTAATAATAATAATATCACTGTCAACACTAACTTAAACCCCCTACAGTGTGGATAATAATATTAATGGTGACGTAGGAAATAGAAACAGCAGTATTAATGCTTCTAATATATACGATATAGACTGTAGCTCTGAGGTCTATACAAGCATAGGGATTACTGATACACCTGATGATGCTAGGATGAATATGAATGATACTACGGTTGAAGGATGGAGAGATAATAACAGATATGAAAATAATACACACGATAGTAGTAGCAAAATTAATAATAATAGTGATATTAATAATAATAATAATAATAATAATAATAATAATAATAATAATAATAATAATAATAATAATAATGATATGAATATCAATAATATTAATAGTAGTAATTCTCTGTTATTAGGCCAATGTCTAATCCAAAACGTAATCTATAAGTGTACAATCACAACTGTAGAAAGTAACTTTGTATATATAGGATGTTCAATAAATATGAAAAACGTATTAATAACCATTTTTCATTTTTTAGGCTCAAACATAAGGCCAATTGTACGTCCTTATCTAGCAAGATTTGGGAACTGAAGGAAAGCGGAATTGAATTTAGCCTTAAATGGGATATTATAAGGAAAACGCAGCCTTATAGAGATAGTCGATACGGGTGCGAGCTGTGCTCTATGGAAACTTAAGAGTTTTTAAGTATGGGTACAAGAACAACCTGATTAATAATAGATTAGACCTAAGGGTTATCAAGCGTACATAGGGTCACCCGTACATTTGAATATTTTCGAAATAAGCGTTTAAAGGTATTATACTTGAACCTGGATAAGGAAAATTAATTTTTAGTGTCATATCTGGTGTGAACATACCCCCTAGTATTATATATAATAAAATCATGGGATATTGAGTTATATGATGAATTAAAG
>NC_043013.1:4744752-4945224 GCF_006345805.1 Octopus sinensis
TGCAAACCATTAACTAATAAAATTTATACTTAAAGAACATAGTTTAAAACATGGTATAGACCTTAGAAAGGGGAGGAAGGTAGTGTGTATATTGGAGTTGTAAAGTAATAATAGATCGATATATTCATCTCGGGTGTTTAGTAAAAGAAATGCTCAAGTAGGTATATTGGTATAAATGTCATATATTGTGATATTATGTCCATCCATATTAAAACAATAGTAAATTAGTATTCTTTTATTCTTTATTTGTTTCAGTCATTGGACTACAGCCATGCTGCAGCACCTTCTTCAGTCGAGCAAATATGGGTCAGTTCAACAAGATTGATCAAAACTTATTAAAAATTATTTAAATAGTTAAATTTATTGCCTTCAAAACCGGAAATAGTTATTTAATATAGAGGTGATTCGCTAAAGAACAGCTGGGAATAATCTAAATTAGGGACATACCAACACGAAACCAGGTAGAAATAAATATGTATTTTTTACAGTGAATTATAAAAAAAATATATATTAAAAAATATGTTCCGTTTTTGGATTTGGTTTGCACGATTCTTTATATGAGTTCGTGTGATGAAGCATATTCTGTTGTGTCTGGGGAGTCATTTTCTTTTTGTGCCTTATAATGTAACACACTCACCGGTAAAATTTCCACTTGTTTCGTATTTTCATTTTCCTAAAATTTTCGTTGCGTCTTGCAATCTTTTCAATAGTCTTGACTCTTGATGCAACGAAAATTTTAGGAAAATAGAAATAAGAAATAAGTGGAAATTTTACCGGTGAGTGTGTTACATTATAAGGCACAAAAAGAAAACGACTCTCCCCAGACACAACAAAAAATGTATGAAAATATATTTTTTAAATATATAAAAATATAAAGTACTGAGCAAAAACATTCAAATCAATTAACACAGATGCTAAGAAAATTATGTATTCAAGACAAAACTGAGCCTTTTGTAGCTGTAAGGCCCCACATCACGCTTAAGGACCACAAAGAAAACTTTTTAACTGATCCTAAAGTTAGGATTATATGCCCTGAAAAACCTGATTTAGGCAAACTTAGCAAAATTATCCTGGACTAATACATACCTTCACTTAAATATAAGATAGCTCTACAATTATGGTCTAACACGCAGAATGCATTAACTTGGTTTTCTAATATTCAGCATAAATGCAAATACAGATTCCTACTGATCGACGTTGAAAATTACTATTCCTCTATAAATCCTTCTGTATTAAATAGTGCACTCTTATTTGCAAGAAAAAATACGAGTATTTCTATGAAGGAAATTAATGTAATTCTTACAGCAAGTAAATCACTTATAAAATTCAACAATAAATTATGGGCAAGGAAAGATACCCCTGACTGCTTTGATGTAACAATGGGCTCCCCAGATTCTGCCCAGCTCACTAGTAGGAATTTATCTTCTCCGCTGCATAATGAATTCCCAGAGATTGGGGGGAGGATCATATAGGGATGATGCATAGTTTATTGTAAAATTACAATAATAATAGCAAGGGTAAAAACTTGAATAGAACTAACACTAAGCCGAATTGTAATTTGAAGATTAAGATTATGAAGGAAATCACACCTGATAATAAAAATAATAGAAATAAAAATAACTATATACCTAATAAATATAAAACAGGCAACAATACCCCCACTTTTAATAGAAATGATAAATTATCTAATAATAATATATGGTTGATTTTGCTTTTTGCAATGCAAATTAAAAGTAACTTGATAAAATCAATCCTTTCAACTATTAACAAGCATTTTAATTATAACAATAGGTATCATGAAATTATCAATAATAAAATTATTATTTGATATAGTTTAACCCCTAACCTTGCAACTATCATATCTTCTATAAATAATAGGAAATTAGACATTCTAGTTTGACCCTATGGACCCAATCAGCCAAAAGTCTGGTTTTGCCGGACTGCTTGAGGATGGCCGGGTACAGGTATCCGGTGATGCTTGAGGGACGCCCCCCCCCCACCACCAAGTGTCACCTGTGCCTGGAGACCGGCCATATTAAGAAAAACTGCCCCAGGGACCAAAGTAGGATCCTGGAGCAGTTGATATCGGAGCCTCTCCCTGCCCCCCCCCCCAATAGAGGGAGAGAAACAGAGCGGGGAAGCGACGACTTCCTCAACAAGAAAGAGAAAAATGGGGAGCAATGGCGACCCACCAAAAGACCCGGAACCTGCGGGAGAAGAAGAGAACCCGGTGTGTGCAACACCGAAACCTCAACCTCCCGCGGCCCAAGGTAAAAAGAAGAAAAGGAAGAGGAGAAACGGGACGCCGCCGGCGGATTGTGATACGCAGACGGCGTCTCCCAAGTCTTCTCGGGCGGGTGTGCCGCCTGAGGAACAACTTGTGGAACAATTTTTGGTCCTCTTTTTTAAAGGTGGAACAGTGGAAGGTGAGATGAGTAAAATGAGAAAGCGGGGCCATTGGGAGGGACTTCGATCCTGCACGGAGGACCCCGGGTGGCCTTCGCAGCTGGCTGCGGAGGTCATAGGGAGGGGTAATCTGGGCAGGATCGCGCATTCCTTCCCGATGGACTCATTTCAAATTATACCTCTAGACCACGACCTGACCAGCGATGATTGCCTCGTTGAGGCAAGAGCGCTGGTCGGCCGGGTAACATAGACTTATTGAACATTGTATTGTATTGAAAAAGAAGTTTATTGCCTCTGGTAAAATTTGTAAAATTTGAAATTTTTGTGAAATTTTGAAAAAAAAAGGAACAATGTCTTAGAGAAGCGAGGGTCGGCGGGCGCTCTTGTCTTCTCCCATCACCATCTTCGTCCATCACCATCATTCATTAATGTTTTTTGTCCAGCCCGCAGCTACTCTATGTACTGCCCTAGTGGCAAATCTTATGAAATAAAGTAGCTTGCTAACCAACCACATGGTTCCGGGTTCAGTCCCACTGCGTGGCATCTTGGATAAGTGTCTTCTGCTATAGCCCCGGGCCGACCAATGCCTTGTGAGTGGATTTGGTAGACGGAAACTGAAAGAAGCCTGTCGTATATATGTATATATATATGTGTGTGTGTGTGTTTTTGTGTGTCTGTGTTTGTCCCCCTAGCATTGCTTGACAACCGATGCTGGTGTGTTTACGTCCCCGTAACTTAGCGGTACGGCAAAAGAGACCGATAGAATAAGTACTGGGCTTACAAAGAATAAGTCCTGGGGGTCGATTTGCTTGACTAAAGGCGGTGCTCCAGCATGGCCGCAGTCAAATGACTGAAACAAGTAAATGAGTAAAAGAGTATACTATGTGTACAGTATATCTTTCACCTCTCTCATAATAATCTAACCTTTTTCTTCCCCTAATATATTTATTTCTTACCCTGTATATTTATCTTTTCATATCTATATCTTTACAACTAATCCTTTCAATTATTTTCTGGTTACTTGGCTTTACTATTTAAACTATATTTGGTCCTACCTCCACCTATATATACATACTATAATTACAGTTTACTTTTACCCATCTCCTAACACACTATTATTTTCTCTTTATTCCAGCCTTTAATGAATTAATTAATACTCTATATACCAGCCTTTAATTAATTAGATAATTTATATTTCATAGTTTTCTTTCTATTTCTTAGTTGATTCCTTTTATATTTTTAGTTAAAAACTACTTAACTTATTATTTAGCATAATTTTTTTACCTCATACCTTGCACATATCTCCTACGACTCTAAGCTGCACCTTATTTATCGAGCCCAATTTTTATTATTTATTTCTTTGTTTCTAGCAACTTATCTCTTACCCTCCGCTTGACAGTTTTTCTATTGATTTTTCTATATCTCAAGCATAGTAATTCCTTCTGTATCCGCCTCTCTCTCTCTCTCTCTCTCTTTCTACATATTGCTATCTCATGTACAATAATTTTTTATAGAGTGGAGAAGGTCTATGAGGTATTGTGCGAGCCTTATTGGACCTAAAACTCTGCACAGGCATTGCTAACCTCTGCTCGATATGTACTGTTTTTTTTATATATATATATATTTATTTTATTTTCAGTATGTATGTATCTTTATTTTATTTTTATTCGGAAGTCCTGTGACGAGGGTAAGGTGGCAAAGCGTGCAGACCTGACGAGTTGGAAGCATGTAGTCAGAAACCTGCACATAGGCAGCTCATGCTAGATATAAAGTTGTCTCCTTGTCGCCCAAGACAGAGATAGGATTCGGATGCTGCATGGGTGTCTGAGAGATTGGAGTGGTAGGCGACTAAGATCAGACTCCGCATAAGTGCCAACAAGACAAAGATCATAAGAATTAGATATGTTGATGAGAACAACAATGGCGTCCCCTTGATGACTAGACAACACCAAATCAAAGAAGTTGATGAGTTCACCTATTTGGTCAGTTGGTAGCCAATGACAGAGGTGCTAAACCCGACGTTTCCTGCCGGATATGGAAGGCCTCGGCAGTCTTTCAAAGACTCAAATCCATCTGGGCAGGCAAGGCGATTTCGACCAAGACCAAAGTCTTCAACAGCATTGTTATACCATCGGCAATATACGCTGCAGAAACGTGGAAGACATCAGCAAAGATCGGGCTAAGGTTCAATGTATTTCAGCTACGATGCCTCCAGAGGATACCACACCACTAACGACGAGATACATCTTGAATAGCCGTGTTGAGTCGTTCCATCTGTGGAAAACGGAGATCCGTGTTGACCGTTTGGTTCCGTTCAAGTAATTCGTAATGGATAATCTTTTCCCAGTCCCACCATACGCACATCGTTTTACGCGGATGAAGATCTTGTTTCACGCGCGGTGTCGCTTGTTTACCGGGGCTAAGCCATTCTTTACGCTGCTTCATATTGATGGACAGGCACCATTTTTTGTCGCCAGTAACGATTCAGTAAAGAAATCGTTGCTTGTGTCCATGAGTTGAGCGGTGACGAGCAAGCGAACCAGCGGAGATTGTGGTCGCTGATTTTTGTTGTTGTCACTTAAAGCACGCGAAACCCATCGGCCATAAAAACCTTGATTAAAAGCAAAAAGAAGGAAATGTCGAAAATGCTGCTCGTTTTACTTAACTTGACATTTCATTTAAATGATCTGAAAATAAACAAAAATTAACTAAAATTAACTAGAAAAAAAAACAACGAAATAGATTCCAAAATGATTCAAAAATAGAATTCTCGAAAAAAAATAGATTCCAAAATAAAAAAAAAAAACGGCGGAAACTTAGTTGCCAACCCAGTATATATATATATATATATATATATATATATATATATATATATATATATATATATATATATATATATATATATATATATATATATATATATATATAGATATATATATATATATATATATATATATATCATTATACATCATGGTGGCTTGCTCTTGAGACGCATGCACATTTCTCTCATCCTTAAAATTCTGAAGAATTTCAAAGAAAATCTCCGAGTAACTTAGAATAATTCCAAGTCGATTCTGATGTTTTTGATACCTGTTATAAATTCAATCTTGTCTCCTGCAGCCCAGCAATATCTATGTTGAGCCTCTTTAGTTCACGGTCAATGATCCCCAAGGACATACTCTACGGAGAGCTTGCTAGGGGTACTAGGTCTGTGGGTAGACCGATCTTACGTTACAAGGATGTTTGCAAAAGGGACATGAAGGCCTGCAACATCAATATTAGCGGTTGGGAGGCGGTTGCCGGCAACCGTGGAGAATGGCGACGTACAGTAAAAGAGGGAATACAAAGGAGTGACAGGGAGAGAGAGAGAGAGAGGAGAAATGGAAAGAAAAGAAGAGACATCAACAAGAGACTATGGCATTACAACCAGCCAGGAACAGTCTTCGCTATATTTGCGATACCTGCCAGAGGGAGTGTTTGTCCAGGATAGGACTACACAGCCACAGCAGGAAATGTACCAGGACATGAAATGTAAAAGCCGGACTAGACTACTTTATGCGCAACTCCATTGTCTCCCGAGACAGAAAGGATGCCAATACAATACAATATAAATTCAATAAAGATCGAATCTGCACCAGAATCTCGGTGAAAATCAAACTTTATTCTTACAGTTAAATTCATCGAGCAAACTCGTATCGACGTCAACAAACCGGCGACATTAATTTGTTCGCAAATTTCAATTTCATGGTAACACATTTCGTTTTCTTCAACACTATACACTCTGTGTCACGCTGAATATCCCCGAGAACTACGTTAAGGGTACACGTGTCTGTGGAGTGCTCAGCCACTTACACGTTAATTTCACGAGCAGGCTGTTCCGTTGATTCGGATCAACCGGAACCCTCATCGTCGTAACCGACGGAGTGCTTCCATCCCCCATACTGGATCATACGAACGTATTGCAGTTTTTGTTTCATTTTGCCATCGAGTATTATCAGGAACTGAAAATTTTTCATTGAGGGAAAATTGCATGTGTTTACATTTATCGGAACTCCTCGCAACGACGAAAGTGTAACTGTTTCCTCCTGTGACAGCTTCTCATTTCATGGTAAACAAATAGGCATTATTAGATATATATTTTTTCAGGTTTTCAGACAAACTCTACATATGTCCCCTACCCCCGTATTTGTAGATTTTCAGGTGAAAGTAATGTGAGACAAACAATTGATAACACAGTCTCCTTATAAATCCCTCTCTCTCTCTCTCTCTCTCTCTCTCTCAATATCTCCCATACATACTGATTTATCCGTCTGTTTTTTGCTTATATCTTCTTTCTCTCTTCACTTCTCCCCCCCTCTCTCTCTCTCTCTTCTCTCTCTCTCTTTCTCTCTCTCTCTCTCTCTCAACATCTCCCGTACACACCGATTTATTTATCTCTGTCTTGTCTTTCCTCGATCGCCGTATCTTTCTCTCCATTACTCTTGCGGGTTTTTCCCTCTGTCTTCCCTTCTCGGGATCTTTCCTTCTCCCATGTTTCCGACGAAGAGCTCCGCTCGAAACGTTAAACCCTCCTTCTTCCCTTCTCTCCTGAGCGTCCAATAATACTATATTTGTTCCACGTCCTCGCGTTGTTGTGTTTTTTTTGTGCTTTCTTGTTTGGATTAACTGGTTTCTTTTGTTATCTTACCGATTTACCAATATATATATATATATATATATATACACGTCCTCTCACTTTCTTCTGTTCTTTTCACTGCCTTTACATCTCTTTTCTCTCTGCCCCACCTCATCACCTCTACATCTCTCTCACTCTCTCTATCTATCACTCTGCTTTCTTCACCATCTCACTCTCTCGTTCTCTCTCTCTCTCTCTCTCTCTCTCTCTATTTCCCTATATCTGTCCCCACGTCTTCTCGACGTTTCCTTGCTTCTCCGTATCTCAGCAAATAGAACTCAGCAAAGCAATCTATATGAAAGAAAGCGTAAGTTTCAAAATTCAAAGAAACTGGTAGGTCGAGGAAATTAAGACAATACTCCTCGCATGGAACTTGGCAGAATGTGCGTCGCCAAACACTCTTATTGCAGAGGCCCTGAAGAACTCTGGTTTTCATCGAACCATAGCTCAAATTGAGAGGAAAATGAATGAGCTCATTTGCTCATATAGCTTAATACAATCACACTTGGAATTATTAGAGAAAATGTTTAAAGTGAAGGTAAAGGTACAGAAGGGTGAAAAAGAAAAAGAAGCTTGTGATCCCATAGAATCCGAAAAGGGTCAGGATAAGACCAAAAGAGAGGAACAAAACAAAGGAGACATCAACACTCTGGACAACTGTAAGTCCAATGAGAATGCCAAAATTCACCAGGAGAAACCAAGGGTGAAGGTATGTGTGGATGAGAAAAACAGCAGCAAAGTAAGGCAGGAGAAACAAACGAAAACAAAGGCACCAGTGGGCTGACGGGCTGAGAATGGACGTGGGCCCAAGTTGGGTTCACATGGAAAACGAAATAGAACATGCAAAGGTAATGGCTCTGGTAAAAAGGAAACCAAACTATTCTGCAAGTTCTATGTAAGCGGTACCTGCTGGAATGGTGACGTTGGGACAGACTGCAGATTTGCTCATCCCAAATTCCATATGAGCAGTGCTCAATCCACTCACTTGAAGACCAGGAAGAACAGCCTCCAACAACACAGCATCAGATCACAAGATGGAAGTGTGTAGTTGGTGCACGCACTGCTCCTAGGAAGAAACAAACTGTCGATGCAGTGCAGATAGCTGCTACTGAACAACAGGCATTTTTGGGGGTAGCTGACCTGGCTTCACCAGACACCCAGTATGAGGAACACTTACCAATATCCACAACCACTTCGAACAACAAAGGATCCGGGGTGGTTACCTATGACACTTCTGCATACGTCAAACCAGTGGCCACTACCGACACCCTACATGTCAGTATTTTTGCTGAACATCAGGGGCCTCGTAACGTCTCAACAACGCAAAACACAGTACTTGAGCTACTCAGCGGCATGTAATCAAACAATATGAGTGACACTAACGGAAACATATCTGAATGTGGACATATCAGATGCTGAGATACACATACCAGGGTATGTTGTGTTTCGAACTGACAGGAGAGAAAGGACTCATGGTGAAGTGGCAATATACATCCGGGAAGACATCACGCTTATGGTCCTGCTGTCACACTCAAACTCAGTCTGTGACACTCTGGCGGTGCACATTAAACAGATGAAACAAGTAATATGTACCATGTATCGCCCACCAGATGCTCCAGATCATGGGGATTCATTTGAAGAGAGCCTCCAAGAAATGAAAGAAGTATTAGCCAGCCTGGATGACAGCCTGCCCATACTTCTTTAGGGGATTTTAACCTCCCTTGTGTCAAGTGACATGAGGGCCACCTTCTCTCGGGTACGTCACTGCATGGCCTGAGGCATAAAGAATATCTGCTTGACCTCACTAACATACTTTTTATGGGGTAAATAGTCCTCTACCCAGCAAGGGGGAAAATGTCCTGGACCTCTGTTTCACAAACAACACAGCGCTCATCCATAATTTTAGGGTGACACCGACGATTTTCTCGGACCGTAACTTAATGGAACTAACAATATATGGTCCGTAGAAGACTACAGCCATGCAGTCTTCTAGAAGCACCCGACTCCTCTCCTGCCTGAACTTTCACAAAGCTGATTGGAAAGGTATCGACAAAGAGGTCATGGAACACAACTGGTCTGCCAGTCTCTCTACAGAAGACAAAGACATAAAGTTACAACACTTTACGACAATCATGCATTCTATAGACATGCAAAAGAATCTCCTTCAGTACGCTAAAAAAATAGGGCCACTACTTGAAGAAAATGGCTCACCGACTGCAAACCCCCAAAGGATCAGTGAAATACTGAATGTGCAATATAAGAGTGCTTTCACTACTCCACTGGGACACTTGCAAATAACTATGCCAGATGAGTTCTTTGGCTCCACAGACCTACGCAACAAAATGGCAATTATTGACAGCATCAACATAGAGGAAACTGATACGATATCAGCCATTGATGAGATGAGCTCAAACTCAGCAACAGGTCCTGATGGATTACCATCAACCCTCCAAAAGAAATGCAAAGGGACTCTAGCTAGACAACTTTAGATTCTCTTCCAGAGTTTCTTCACAACAGGGAGTCTTCCCAAAAAGTTAAAGGAAGGCATTATATGCCCTATCCATAAGGGAGGTGGCAGAGTAGACGCTAAGAATTATAGACCTGACTCTCTAACTTTCCATGTCCGTAAAGTCATGAAGCGCATTGTCAGGAAGAAATTAATTGCGTTCCTTGAAGATAATGACTTGCTTCCTGATACCCAGCATGGCTTTCGCTCAGACACAAGCTGCCTTACACAGCTTTTGCAACACTATGACTGGGTGTTAAAACAATTAATGAATCGCTCAAATGTAAATGTAATATAACTCGACTTTGCAAAGGCCCTTGATAAGGTTGATCATGGGATGATATGTCACAAACTACGGAGTCTCGGCATAACTGGGGAAATTGGAGAGTGGTTGCATAACTTCTTAAAAGACAGAAACCAGGCTGTAGTAGCCAACGGATTAATCTCCACGAAAACATTAAGAGAAAGTGGAGTGCCTCAGGAAACTGCATTGGGGCCACTATTGTTCATGGTGGCTCTTTCACACATGCCATCATTAACACAGATAGCCACACTTGCTAGCTATGCTGACGACACAAAAGTAGTACAAGCAGTCAAGGAACCTTCTGATGCTAATCTTCTACAGAAAGACCTAAACGCTATATATAAATGGGCTGAGGACAACAACATGCAATTTAATGCATGCTAATTCCAAGCCCTCTGCTACCAGATAATTGGTACTCAGAAGTCACAACAACGATACTTTGGGCTGAAAGGAGCGACAATCTTAGAATTACATATGGTGCGTGATCTTGAGATTGATATGAGCAATGATACCTCGTTTCACATGTCATCAAGATGGTGACAGTGTATGGGTAAATGGCCGAATGGATTCTGAGAAGCTTCAAAACAAGAGACCAAGAAATTATGCTGGTCCTGTGGAGGACATTTGTCCTCAGCCGTATGGACTACTGCTCTCTACTGTGGTCACCTTATACTATAGGATTAATAGCAGAACTTGAGGCGGTTCAGCGATGCTACACAAAGAAGATTGCATCAATGGAATAACTGAGTTACTGAGAGAGACTGAAAGAGCTACGACTCTACTCCCGGGAGCGAAGACGAGGGAGGTATGCAGTGATATATGTGTGGAAGATACTTGAGGGGCTGGCACCAAACTTTGGAATTGACAGTTATCCCAGACCTTGAAATAGACGTCACTGCACTCTTTCAAAAGTCCCAGCTGTCTCATCTAAAGCAAGAACTATGTGCTGTAATAACTTGGGATTCAAGGGCCCACAGCTATTTAACTCCTTGCCAAAACATCTGAGGGATTTCCATGGAGTGGGAGTAGCTGTTATCAAGAAACACCAAGATCCCAGATGAACCAATATCAAGGCAGGAAACTCAAAGGAGGGCAGCGGTATCATCCCCCAAATTCTTGTAGAATTCTTCAATAATCCGCTGAGCGAAGCCTACTTATATTTTGTTCACATTTTTTAATGTTTTAGAAACAGGATTTTGAAGATAGAATAAAGAGAAAACAACATTATTGAAATGCTTGGCTGTTTAAAAGAACTTGTTGCAATTATAAAGGAAAGAATTAATGAAAAGTTCATTCCTCTCAGTATGAAGGATTGCCTTAATGACGATGTCAAATCTGAAGAGAAAAAGAAATTTCTACTTAAAGTGGATAACTACTACGGCACTTGCCATGACTATCTTAAGAAATGGGTTTCGTCTTTTGAAAATTTTGGTAACTTTACATGGATATTATTAGATACAGTCCCAACATGAGAACATGTAGAATCGTCTTGTCTAGTGTTAACGGACAAAGGTATAAAAACTGACGAATTTAAGAGTGTCCCATGTATCTAATTTTCTAATCTGGCAACCCTACATGTACGATTCAACTCCATTGCGTGACATCTTGGGAAGTATCTTTTACTGTGGACCTAGGCTAACCCAAGCCACGTGAATGAAACTGAGCAGATGTAGGATAGGTTGTGCCTCTAAATCAAAATTCACTCTAGTCACATGTTGTCACATTGATTCTCCAACGTGCACGCACGACGCACTGTTAACAATTGAATATTCATCGTCCAAACCGATGGGGAATCCTTTTTATATTTGTCTGTGCATGTATGTATATATGTGTATGTATATCTCAGTGTGTATGTATATATGTGTATGTATATCTCAGTGTGTATGTATATATGTGTATGTATATCTCAGTGTGTATGTATATATGTGTATGTATATCTCAGTGTGTATGTATATGTGTGTATGTATATCTCAGTGTGTATGTATATATGTGTATGTATATCTCAGTGTGTACGTATGTATGTAAATCAACAATGAGATTGCTTTCACAAGTCTTCTAAAAGTATGTTATTTCTTGATTTGTCCTAAAGAAAGGCTGTAACATCTGTACGTGTTACTGTCTTTCTTTTGCAGGTTTGGAGTTTTTTGGTTTGCTCTGTAAAAATATCGTTTAAATTAAGGCAGCATGTGGACTTGACAAGCTGTGATTTATTTAAATATAATGGAAATTTTGAGAAAGAAAATAATAAAATTAATTATAATCTCCAGGATCAATACTAAAACCTAATAAAATCTAACATTACTTTCAAAGTGCGATAACTTGACGATGACAAAATTGAATATCTTTTCATTCCGTTGAATAAGTACATATTTGTGTTTGCATCCACAGTTGCGTTTGGAATTACTTTAGATCAGATTTAATCTATACTATATTTTATTTTTAATTGATTTAAATTGATTTACATTAATTATTGAGTATTATTTTTCTTGGTTAGAATTAATCATTAACATAATGATTTCTAATTAATTACATCTCATTGCTCACTATATTAATATCTACTTTATAACACTGAGTATGTGTG
Organism: Octopus sinensis; assembly: GCF_006345805.1. NCBI lineage: Eukaryota > Metazoa > Mollusca > Cephalopoda > Octopoda > Octopodidae > Octopus > Octopus sinensis. The sequence goes on from NC_043013.1 coordinate 4,757,225, forward strand.
TGTGAGTAAGATCAGACTATTTTGAGAAAATTTTTCCTTGATTTGATTCATCATCCTCATCATTTTACATCCCGTCCATTCACCATCCTTGCATACATTTGATGAGTGATTACTGGACCAGTTCAGGCGAGGGAAGTGCGACTGCGTGTGATGGTCGAGGGGAGGAAGTCCCGATGCTTTAAATGTGGCCATAACGGCCACATAAGTTCGGAGTGCAAACCTCTCCCAGAAAACGAAGCTCTGCCTGAAAAAGAACCAGAAAAGAGACAGAAAGCGAAATATAAGTGTCCGAGATGGAGAGCGATAAGGACGTCGAAGGGGGTAGGGGAGTTGCAAAAATGAAAAAAAAAAGAAAAGAAAAGACTGTCCCCCCCCCCCCCCCCAATAGTCCTACAGCAAAAAAAAAAAAGAGAGAAATCACTACCCGAGCCAGAATGAAATACCCTGCCCAAGTCCCACCCATCCCGTGCATACATGGCAGCAATAGCTGCTAGAAATGGCAATTTTGTTTCAGAACTTCATGATGCTGACGATACGCATGATTTGACCCAGAAATATGAACATAGGACATCCAATGGGATTCTTATTTTTTCTATGACCAGAGACAATTATAACAAATTTTGAGATAAATACAATAAAGATATGGGCCCTTGAGGTTGGACTTTTCCTCACAGATGTTTGAGGGCCTCATGGATATTACCCCGCAAGCCTCGGAGGAAGAAAAGGAAGAGGGGTTAAGTAATTGAATTTTTTCATGGACACTCTTAATGTTGGATGTATAAATGTGCACAGCCTGAGGTCGACTTGGAAATAAGCCCGTTCCCTATATGACCTCAGGTCGCTCCGTTTGCGACTGAGATCATGTGGAAGACCCATGTGAAAGGTATTGTAACAAGCACTTTCATCCCCAGCCTTGGTCTGGTGAGACTCTTATCCTTCCGCCTAAAAAGGAAGATAAAGGTTGAGAAGGAGGTCTATTGCCGGATGTATACAAGAAAAGATGGGAAATAGTAGCAAGAATGGTAGGAGTGAACATCTCCAATTAAGAGTGTCCTGAAAGTTTTCCCAAAGGTAGCAGTGGTGGACCGGAGCTTGCGGGGCCGGAAGCGGAACCCGTTCCCGACTTCATTGTTTGTCTTTTTCCACTATTTCTCATTCGAACTTTTAACAATATTTTTAAGATTGTTATTCGATTGTTCATATTTGCGTTTGTTCATACCGGCCCCAATTCACTGTATTGTCCCTTCTATGTTTAGCCCCCTGTGGGCAATAAAGAACCAAGTTCTTATTAAAGTTGCTACTCTCTTAAACATTTGCGTTTTCTTATATTTTAGGCGGTAAAAGATATCTATTTTTATTCAAAAATTCCTTAAACTAAAATCATATTTGGTGAGGAGTAATATAAGAATCAAAGAAGAATGCATAATTTTTACGTATATAAAAACTTAAATGGCTTATACTACATGTAAACGACAGAGAAATTATTCAGAAAAGCGCTTACAAAATATTTTTAAAAATGGATTTATTTCAAAAACTTATTCGAATTTCAAGTTATAAACAAATTTTCATTAGAAAAATTATATTATGTTGCATTTGAATATTCAATATACACTGCGTTTTAAATAATTAATGGCATAGCATTTTTATTTAAAAACTACTTGTTGGAATTCAATGAAATTTTCACAGAATAATGGCTTCAGTAATATACCCGTGGTGTGTAAAAAACCTGAAGTCTCGTAAAACAACACAGAAAATATGGCCATTTACCAAATTTACGTAAACTTTCACAGTTTCAAATTATCAGTGAGATGTAATTAAAACTCATGCAAACAATAGAATACCGGTTTGTTTAATGCACATTCTGAAGTAAACACATACATGGAAGAAATAGGAATAAACAGCGTTCGAAAATGATCGGTAAGCTGGTTAGTAAGGCAAATATGAGCATTTGTTTGATATAAGTTGGAAAAGACGCTGGTCCATGGAACATGCTAATTTCTGGATCTCCGCTGATGTTATACCAAGAGATACATCCATTATTGCCTGCCACAGTCCATCTTTGCCCCTAAATTGGCGTCCATTCTCGTAAACTAGTTGCTTTAGAATACTACACAGGTTTTTTTTTATTGGACTTAAGTCAAGGAAACAAGGCAGGCCACTTCATCTTCCGAGGTTCACAGAAGCTTAATTCTCGCAGATACTCTAGTTTTCTTCGCTAAGTGCGAGGACGCATTATCTTGCATGAATATTATGATTGTCTTCCAAGCGCGCCTTCAGAAAGGCTATGTAAGCGTCGGCAGTCATTTTAACACTGTCTGGCACTTTCCAAGGACCAACCGTAATACCTCTGTATGATCCAAGAAAGCCATTGATGTTGTCCCGCCAGAGTACAGTGCTGCTATGGCAACCTCAACCAATCAGAAATGGGTGCGTATTAATACTAGAAGCAGTTATCCACTCCATAGCTAAGCGCACGTTTTTCGATAGTCAGCGGAAGAACATGTAACGGGAATTAGTTGCTTCTTGCACTTTTGGGGTGCAACTCGGGTGCATTCACAATTTCCGTTCCTTAAATTTCCAGATTCTACCAGTCAAAGGACACAAACGCAACAGTAAAAATATATACTCTTTATTTTTCTTATAACAGTAAGAAATAAGGTGGTATATTTGGTTCCACTTGGTTCTGGATGTGGCAAGGCTGAACTTTAACGCTTGTAAGAATCTTACAAGTTCAGCAGCAAACAGAGCTGGTCAAATATGGCGTCCTTAGAGAGCGAAGAAAATACGTTGGTATCGAAAGCCTTCTGCCGACTGCTACGTGTCTCTGTACCCTTTGTTGGGTACGCTCCTTCGCCTATCAACTATTGCCACATCATCATTTCCTTCTTCCGGTCTTCGCGCATGCGCGAGAGGGCACTTACCCTTTCAGAAGGCTCCAACTCCGCACACGCGAACTGAAGATGACGTTGCGCGCGCGCGCGCGCACTGTTGGATAGCGTCACTACAAACACGACACGGACAACATCGCTTCTTCATCGCAAAACAGTTCCTGGTTTTCTCACCAACTTAGCACCGCAAACTTATGAATCAAATTCATCTCTCAACGCCGACCCATATCATGATCATCCCATTACGTTTTTGTCAACTTCACCTTTCCAGTTAGTCTTTATCTACACAACTCTACATATGTCATGAGTGGTTTATTTCCATCTCAGCTAGTTTTGTCTCTGCTAGCTGTTTACGGCTACAACTAAATCAATTATTCAATCGTAAGTTTTATCGCTTTTCTTTGTCTCCTACACATACGCCCGTTTCGCTCATCACTCGTCAACTCTTATTACTATTTTAATAAAGTTACTATGTGTTGTTTAAAAACTGCCTTGGATCTTTTCCTTTTGAACGGCACTTTGTAACATAATTTCTAGGTAACTAAAAAGTTTTAAACTTCGTATACTGGTAGAATGTGTTTATAAAACATCATTTTCTCTTTGCTTTATTGAGAAAATTCTATAGTTTGTAAGATATTTCGTCTGAAATTTCTTGCATTTCGGCAATTTAACCAATCAATTACCTCCATTGCCATAAGTAACATTCTGTGCATAATGAATATGTCCCTCCTTCAAGAAACAGATTGGATTTATTTACATTTGTGAAGAAAAAAGATACCCTAACCCTAACCCTAACTAACCTTAAATCTAAAATAGATTGAAATGCAATAGATCGATACTGCCTCTAAGCAATAATGGCTGAACACCTCTAAGTCAGATCGAAGTTGTTTCTTTCAAGCATCTCAACTTCAAGGCACATGCTTTAGTTCAGCATGTGCCTTCAGCCAGTTGCATCCATGTGGTGAGTGGTGACATTGCCATTCTGGAGCATCACTTCAGCACCATCCCACTCAATTTGTTTGAAGACACTGAGAAAAAAAAAGCATTGACGACGCCGTGGTGATCTCATTCTTGCTCACAACATCATAAACGGAAAGTGTAACCTCTCGAAAGAGCTGTTCTTCACTCCTGCCCCAGAGCATCGGCTGCAGGGTCACTTCGAAAAGCTCTATCTGCAACGATTTCATCTCAATCGAAGGAGAGGGGCTTCCTCCGTCCGGGTTGCAGATCCATGGAATAAGCTGCCGGACGGGATGGTGAAGATGCCGACGACCGCTCGGTTCAAAGTCTCCCTTGACCACAAATGGCCTGAACTCTTTGCATGAACACCCTCCCTGTACATAACTCCATGTCCCCCTACATGGCCTTGCTTTTTGCTTTTTGAGCCAAAAAATTAACTAACTAACATAAGACACAACTTGCTATTTGGAGCAGAGCAGCTACCACATGCTATTCACAAGAAGAGACCCAATCGAGTCTCTTCTCAAGATGCATGACATCAGGTGTGTAGTAGCAGCATAGCAGTATCAGAGGCAATGTAGAAGAAACTTTGTCGCTGGCATGCAGATCAGCAACGACCTGCCCTACCACTGTGTGCAGTGATATGCATGCCTTGTAAAAACTCTTTTGTCTTTCAACTCCCACAATTACAGGTGTAGCAGGGCTCCAGCCACAACTTCATCCTTTCCTTGCACTCTAATTTGTTTTCCTTTCATGTTAGGCATACACCAGGTGACCTTACTCCTTTCCACCAGTAAACAGTGTTTGCGACACTTTACCTGAGGTAGGTAGTCTTACACTCAGCCTAACAAGTCAAGGAATTGCTGCACCAACCATTTCACAAGCATGTGCAGCATTTGTTGGGCGCACTCCTCTTTTCCTCTTTGTTGCCTGCAAAAGCTGACATCTCATGCATAAATGCTCGTTATTTGTTGCCAAACTGCTTCTGCTGTTCTTCCTCTCAAAACTGCTCTTGGATGATGATGCTGGCTTAGACTCAGAACTGGTGCACCTATGGTACCTATTTCTTTACTACCCACAAGGGGTTAAACACAGAGGGGACAAACAAGGGCAGACACACGGATTAAGTCGATTACATCGGCCCCAATGCATAACTGGTACTTATTTAATCGACCCCGAAAGGATGAAAGGCAAAGTCGACCTCGGCAGAATTTGAACTCAGAACGTAACAGCAGACGAAATACCGCTAAGCATTTCGCCCGGCGTGCTAACGTTTCTGCCAGCTTACCTTGACTAATGTGAATGGGTATCAGGCTTCATACCGCTTATCACTGGCTGCAAAGGTGAAGCTTTGCTAATTCCATTAGCCTACTGACAACCTGCTTTCCATTTGAGACCAGGTGTCATTGACTTCTCGCTTTCCTTAGCCAATACATCACCTGTGGCCATGCCTGATTCTTGAAGTTGCCCAACACCAACAATTCTCATGCAAGTCTAGGAAGTGAACATGTGTTATGAGCTGACACATAACTCACTCCCTCCATCACACAAAGCATCATCAGCATGTGCTAACATGCTCATGCAGGCTGCCATTACCACGTGCTTGATCCTATTCAGCCAACAACAGGTCAGTAGTTGGGGAACATTTACACTCAGTGACCATTGCACCTCCAGCAGTTGCCAATGACTATAAACAGGCACAGACAAGAATTTGGCATGGTACTCCCGACAGCCAAGCTGAAGCTTTGTCACTTCCATCAGGATGCAGGCTTGCTACAGTCCATCCACAGCTGAAACATCACTATCCCTGGCTAGCATGTCACTGGTACCCACACCTGGTGCCAGTGCCCACATAAAAATGTTCACATGTTATTCCTGCCATCACACCACACTGATGATTCCTGCAGGTTAATAAGTGCCAACCAGACTCTGTGCAAGTGTTGCATGTGTCCATGTGTTATGCAACACCCAAGTGTCCAGTGTCCAGCCACTGCTGTGTGTCATGCTCATGCTTGTCCTCCTTTTCTTACTCCATCTAATGACTATACGGTAAGTCACTCTGTTCTGGTGCCAATACACTAACAGAGGCGCAGGAGTGGCTGTGTGGTAAGTAGCTTGCTTACCAACCACATGGTTCCGGGTTCAGTCACACTGCAGGGCACCTTGGGCAAGTGTCTTCTACTATAGCCTCGGGCCGACTAAAACCTTGTGAGTGGATTTGGTAGACGGAAACTGAAAGAAGCCCGTCGTATATATGTATATATATATATGCGTGTGTGTGTTTGTCCCCCTAGCATTGCTGGACAACCGATGCTGGTGTGTTTATGTCCCCGTCACTTAGCGGTTCGGCAAAAGAGACCGATAGAATAAGTACTGGGATTACAAAAGAATAAGTCCCGGGGGTCGAGCTGCTCGATTAAAGGCGGTGCTCCAGCATGGCCGCAGTCAAATGACTGAAACAAGTAAAAGAGTAAGAGTATAAAGGTCGATGCATTTGCGAGAGAACAAGCATGCTTACACTTCTGATGCTTGCCGATGAATACAAATGGATGTACAACCAAAGTTGTGACAACCTGTTTGCTGTGATGCTTAAGTTTCTCTGCTGCCCGACAGCATCTGCACTTTGTCTACTGCCAGAAGTGTGTGATGGACCAGCCATATACGTTCTACAACATTCCTGAAAGCCAGCCGCCACTGCCTTGTGATTGTTCTTCTGCTGCAGCTTCTGCTTATACTCACACTCCATCCAATCCAGCTGACGACAGTCTGTTGCCCCATGCTCCACACTGACACCTGAGCAGGACAGAGCCATAATTGATGTGTTAGTTGCAGGGGAACATTGCACTCTACAATTTAGGGTTTTTGCCAATCAGATGAGGTTTGAATTTGAAGCTTCGTTCACAATGCACTCTTCCATTTTGTGTTTGTTGATGTACATACATGCCTTTAGATCTCCGCAGGTGAATTCTCAATAAGCCACCACCATCATCTCATCTATTTGCATGTGAGCACCCTTTCCGCCCTCCACCTTGCTCACTTGTACATACCCACTCCTAACCCCCTTTGCATCCTCCCAACGATGTTATCACCCTGTCCCTGACCACTTCCAATAGCCAGCATGCTGGGGAAGCTCACACCGCCCTCAATATTTGAATAATATTCTATTTCATCAACCTTGAAGGAATAAAAAGCAAAGGTGACCACAGCAAGATTTGAACTTGGACTGCAAAGAGCTGGAAGAAATGATGCTAAGCATTTTGTCCGATGTGCTAATGATTCAGCTAGCTTGCCTTATATATATTACAGAGTGTACTGGTGCTTTTCACATGGCACCAATAGCAGAGAAGTCACCAAATAACTTACAGGACAAGACCTCTCGACAGGGGGAGGAGTAGTACTGCGGGACAGAAAGGATGTCTTGCATTAAAAGAGAGATCTGGTTACCTCACATGGAGAGAAAGATGATGTTACAAAGAGGAGGCAGGGGCCATACGCCCAAGTTACAGGGTGGTGTATATAGTGAAGTGGATTGGGGGTTAGAGTGGGTTCACAAGATTTCAAAAGGAGTGGAAGCCAGAAGGATTTAACAGAGGCATATTATGTGAAGGGAGAATGGAGAGAAGAGAAAAACAGTGGTGGTGAGCATGAATGGATTGTAGGGGATGAAGAAACAGCCTGGTAAGCATGGATGGGCTGTGATGGAGGGAGGGGAATCACGGACATGGACCTTACTTGGCTCAGCAGGTCTTCTCATCATCATCATCGTTAAACGTCCGTTCTCCATGCTAGCATGGGTTGGACGGTTCGACCGGGGATCTGGGAAGCCAGGAGGCTGCACCAGGCTCCAGTCTGATCTGGCAGTGTTTCTACAGCTGGATGCCCTTCCTAACGCCAACCACTCCGTGAGTGTAGTGGGTGCTTTTTACGTGCCACCTGCACAGGTGCCAGGCGAGGCTGGCAATGGCCACGATCGGATTGGCGCATTTTACGTGCCACCGGCACGGAAGCCAGTCAAGGCGGCACTGGCATCGGCCACGATTTGGATAGTGCTTTTTACATGCCACCGGCACGGAAGCCAGTCAAGGTGGCGTTGGCCACGATTTGGATAGTGCTTTTTACGTGTCACCGGCACAGGGATCACAACTGCAGTTTCCATTGATTTTGATGTTGGGTGTACTTGACTCAATGGATCTCCTCAAGCACAGGGTCGAAATGGTGTTTCTTCTTAAGCACAGTGTATTACCAGTTGTCCTACATCCTTTTTCATCCCCACTGTGAGGCTCAACACCTGAAGATGTCTCACCACTTCATTCCATGTCTTCCTGGGTTTTCCTCTTCAAAAGGTTTAGAGATCAGCACTTCATGATGCAGCTGCCCTCTCCATATGCATTATACAACCATATTAGTGCAGTCTTCTCTCTTGAACACTACAACACTTATACCCAATTTGTTCTCTCAAAACATTTACACTTTATCGTACATGCACACCTACATTACCTATCCAGCAGAGAGCATGCTAGCTTCATTTCTTTCAAGTCTTCATAAGTCCTGTACTGTTATACTCCATGTTTCGCTGCCATGTAGTATAGCTGTCTGTACACAAGTATCATACAGTCTGCTGTTCACTCTGAGGGAGAGACTCTTTGAACTGTGCCCAGCCAGTTCTTATTCTAGCAGCTATGCTTTCAGAGCAACCTCCACTACTTCTAGCCTGGTTATCTAGGTAACAAAAGCTATCTACTACCTCCAAGCATCCCATTGGACACTGAGATTTCCTCTGCTTTCTTCGTGTTTATTATACATGCACCTCTACCACAGAGAAAGACTACTTTCTTTGTTAACCTTCCTGCTACTCCATTATACATCTTATGTGTCTTTAGCTTGCACTGTATGTAATCTCTATTTACATCTTTTCTACATATTGGGCAGGGTCATTTCCCTGAAGGGGTTTGAAATCTGCTTGCTTTCTTGCTTACTAGCATTTTAATCTTTGCTAAATTAACTCTAAGGCTTTTGTATATATGTGTGTGTGTGTGCGCACGTGCACACCCACACATATGGACATGCTTGCACTGTTGATTCTAGCTACAAGTCATCTCATAATCTACTCATGTGTACAAACAAAAACAACAAAATTTGTAGATGGACAGAAGAATCAATGTGTGCATAAACATACAGAAAATACAACTAAAAAACAGAAAAGAAAGAAATTTCAACTTAAAACCAGCGGGGATGGGAGATACATAATGCACAAAGAATATGTTTCTGTGTTTGGCCAAAAGCACATGATGCTAAATGTTTGGTCAACGACTAAGGTTAAGCAACGATGCACCACCTTACTGTAAGCAGAGAGGTCCAGTATCACATCAAGCTAGTACATGGAAATAACTGGCCTGATAATATGAGTACGTAATTAAAGAGGGCACTAAAAGGAGTGATAGTTACAATAGTTTGAGAAGCATATTCCTACAGTCTTCCAATTTAATTTTTGGTTTTACACAGAAATTGATAACAATGCCCAGCTTCCTGCTGGAATATGTAGATACCAAATATTACTTGTTCATAGTTTGGATCTGATGAGTATAAAGGCATATAGAGAGAAACCAACACATCTGTTTTTGAACTTCAGTTTGGTCTGAAAGTTACATAAGAGCAAGAACAAAATTAGCCACTATGCTATGTCAATATCTAAGCACAAACAAGGTTATATACATTATATATATATTTTTTTTTATTGCCCACAAGGGGCTAAACATAGAGGGGACAAACAAGGACAGACAAACGGATTAAGTTGATTACATCGACCTCAGTGCAAAACTGGTATTTTATTTATCAACCCCGAAAGGATGAAAGGCAAAGTCGACCTCGGCGGAATTTGAACTCAGAACGTATACATTATAATCAACTTTTAAACTTTACTGAGGATACTAACTGTATACAGCACATTTTCTGGTTGTACACCATTCAAGTGTCAAAGCAAGAACAATTCTAATAAGTAAGTGTTCTAAGTCCCATAGATAACTGATACTCAATTTTTTAACTCTCAATTGATTAATTAGTTAATGAAGATTTCATTACCAGTTGGAATTATATTTTGCATTTCCGTCCAACCCGTGCTAGTGCGGAAAACGGACGTTAAACGATGATGATGATGATGATGATGATTTGCTTGATGTTACAGACTTCAACAGCTTTTGGAAAAATTTGAAGGAAGAAATATCTGAAAAAACTTTAAATTGACAAACAAGTAAAGACAAAAAGATTTTAATGTTTCTTTTTTCAGATATATTTTTATTTATGTAAAAAGAAGATTGGCTAATGGCTGAATTATTGGTTGACATTTTCTTTCAGTTCCTACAAAAAAAAAAAAAAAAAGAATGAGGAAATATATAAAAAAATGATGTTTTTGTAAATATCAATGAAAACATTAGCACAGGCAAAGATACAATAAGACTTTGTTAACACATTTTTATTACATGTAAATATTCTTCTTTAGAATATTATAAATAAATAAATACATACATACATACATACACACACATATATATATATATATATCTTAATTTTTACTTGTTTCACTCATTAGAGAGTGACCGTGCAGGAGCACTGCATCAAAGTATTTTCGGTAAACAAAATGACCCCAGTACTTATTTTTTAAAGTCTGGTACTTATTCCATTGGTCTCTTTTGCTGAACCACTAAGGGGACAGGGATGCAAACAAACCAACACCAGTTGTCGAGGTTAGCCCAAGGCTACAGTAGAAGACACTAACCCAAGATGCCACACTGTACGACTGCACCTGGGACCATCTGGTTGGCAAGTCCTATCTAGAATGGAAATTTAGCTTTCAACTGCCAAAAGATGTGAAAATGATCCTAAATACCTATGAGCCATGGGGGGGCAATGAAGTCCATATTATCATAATTAACCCCTTACCCGGCAGAAACGAATATATGCGTTTTGACCGAAATCGTTTTTTTCCATCTCTGGCGAGTTAACTCGTCAAAAGATAGACTCGCCAAAATCGACAGCAAACGAGTTCCTTCGTCTAAAAACGGGTTAACTCGTTTCTGCCCAATGCCGTAATTTAAAATCAATATTATTGAATTAAAATTCATAATAAATAAGGTTTGAAATATACCTCGAAATCACCATTCAAAACATGGTAAAATAAAACAATTAAAAAATATGTCTGAAAAAATACATTTATTTTCAAAATAATTGTTGGGTAAGGGGTTAAGATGGAATGACAGAAGCAGTTAAATGTTGTTTTCATTCTAGAATTAAATCCTACCAACATCAATTCATGAGATGGAGAAAAGGGATTAAAAGCAACAGGCAAAATCCTAGATGTTTGCTATTTCTATTACTAATACTAACAAACTTAGATTTATAATATGGATAGAAAAGATATGTATGGCTGTGTGGTGAGAAGTTTGCTTCCCAACCACATGGTTCAGGGTTCAGTCCCACTGTGTGGCACCTTGGGCAAATGTCTTCTACTATAGCTTCAGGCTGACCAAAGCCTTGTGAGTGGATTTGGTAGATGGAAACTAAACGAAACCCATTATGTGTGTGTGTTGTCTTTCTGCTCAACCACTACTTGATAACTGGTGTTGGTGTGTTTACAATTCTATAACTTAGCAGTTTGACAAAAGAGACCAATACAATGAATACCAGGCTTTAAAGAACAAAGATACGTTAGACTAAAATCCTTCAAGGTGGTGCCCCAGCATGGCCAGTCTAATGATTGAATCAAGTAAAGCCCATTCAGAACATTCTCTAATAGTCACAGAAATGGTCATAGTTCAATTAATTAGGAAGAGAGTTAGTGTAGATGAGATGCAGCTTGGATTTGTGGAAGGCAAGAGCATGATTGATGCTATATTCCTGGTTAGGTAAATGCAGGAGAAGTATTGAGCCACATAAAAAGCATCCATGCCAGTTCTGCATAAATGCACCTGTGTCGGTGACACGTAAAATGCACCCAGCACACTTTGTTAAGTGGATGGTCTTAGGGAGGCCATCCAACCAAAGAAACCATGCTCCAACAGACAATTGGGGTCTGGACAGCTCCATATCAAACCATCCAACCCATGCCAGCATGGAAAACAGATGCTAAGCAATGACATGGATGATGTTGATGATCTAAGAGTCTAGATCAGTGTTTCCCAAACTTTTCACGCCAAGTTGTAATATCACCAAACTATTGGCCAAAAAATGCTCCATTGCTCACCTGTGTAAAAAAAAGAACCCAACACAACCCCACCCCAACCAACACAAAATCCCCTAGGACCCCCCCCCCCCTGTATCATTTGACACACACGCACTATATTGTAGACTCATTGCCCTGTTAGTGCTGTTCAGGCTAAATATGCGGTTGTTTACAAATCCCTTATTGTGGGTTTAGTTTTGCCATTAGTGTGAATAAAATTCTAACGTTAACTCTATATCATGCAGACAGGTTGACTTCTGGAAACTTGCGCTTCCTTTTACACTGATTTTTATTTTCCCCAAATGAACCACTGATCAGAAATACCAATGCAAAAATAATATAATGGAAAAATAAAACTTTTTTAATGAGAACCATGTGTCTGGTGCAGTGCAACTAGTGCGGATACATTCGGTTTCAAACTTGTCAACTTCAGCAGCAAGTCTCCTCATTGTATCACATCCAGTCCAATTCTTTTATGGGGAATGTTAAGTTCCAACAAGGTTAAAAGCAGATTCAACCAGGTATGAGATAGGGAGGGCAAGCAAAAGTAATATCAGATGTTTCCACAGATTGGGGTAAGAATTCAATATACTCAGATGGTACCACAATGAAGTGGATAGTGAAGTATCTTCAAAGAAAAATGTTCATATCGCCCACCATTTTCTACAAAACCACCCAACTGCAAGTTGAAATCACCCACTTTGGGAAGCTATGGTCTAGATCAGTGCTTTTTAAACTTTTTGCTGGAGCGGAACCCCAAGGAAACATTCCACTGGCTCGAGGAACCCCTGTGCAATAATTTAATAGTCTTATGCACACATATCTGCACAGGAGGATTAAAAATTACTGCCGATTTTAGCAGTTTTGTAACTTCTTGCGGAACCCTGGTTGAAAACCACTGGTCTAGATCATCATCATCTTCCTTATTATTGTTTAACATCCGCTGCCTAGATTTTAGACAAATTGTAAATTGAAAAATTGCTCAACTAAAAATAAAGACAAATTTTTTAGACATTATAGAATGTAAACAATAAAATTTAAGCAAATTTTATACGGAAAACACCATATACATAATACAGAACAAATATATAAGTGTCATTTCTTAAAATACATCCTGATAGTTCACAAAGTTGAAGTTCTTTCAAGGACTTGGTAAATAATATCTAAGAAGCAGATTAACAAATAACAGACAGTAATTTTTGTTTTTACAGGATTTTAATATCACAACCACCCCCACCACTGCCATGTTGTATTCCTCTGCTCATATCCTGTTTTACTATGCATTTCATTTTACAATTGCCACATTGAAGTCAAAATAGTGAATAGATTGGGTTTCTCAAACTCTTCATAACTTCATAGCTTTCACATGATAAATAAATATTACTTATAACATTGCCAGCGCCGCCTTGGCTGGCACGTTAAAAGCTTCAACCGATCGTGACCGATGCCGGACCCCCCCTGGCACCTGTGCAGGTGGCACGTAAAAAGCACCCACTACACTCGCGGAGTGGTTGGCGTTAGGAAGGGCATCCAGCCGTAGAAACTCTGCCAGATCAGACTGGAGCCTGGAGCAGCCCCTGGCTTCCCAGACCCCGGTCGAACCGTCCAACCCGTGCTAGCGCGGAAAACGGACGTTAAACGATGATGATGATGATGATGATGAGCATTAATTCTTCATTTGTTTCTAAGGAGATTACAGTGGTATAATATTAGTATGAAAATTCAATTCTATAAAACCTAGTTGAAAAGGACTTGAAAAAGTAAACTGGGACTACTTCAATGTTAAATATTATTTTAAAAAACAAAATTGAACTTTTGAACAAAATTCAATGAGCCAACATAAACTTTTATTTTTTTTAGAAAACTAAGGTTATGTATGACAAAAAGAGAAAAATATCGACAAAAACATTTAAATTCTAATTAGTCTAACATAAATAGTCTAACACTCACCAATGAAGAAATACAAAGTTCAACCAATAAAATTCATCACTACCAAATGAAGGATGATGTTGGCAAATGTAAAATCTGCAAAAGCTCTCTCAGGACTGATACTGGTGAAATCTGATTTATTTTGAGGATTTACCTGCAGTCGAAGACACACTGAAAGAATAAAAAAAATCAAGAAAATTCAAAATACTTGAGCTAAAAAACATATTGTGTGATATCTGGGACACATATACTATTAAATTAAATAAAAAGAGCTAATAAAACTAGTCAGAACCAGGAAGATTAATGGGGAAAGTAGACTTTCCTTGTGGTAGATGTGCAAGAGCATTAAACACTAGAAATTATGGGACATTTTCTCAAATATCCAGGACAATCCCCATTAATCTTGCAGACCCTAACCTGCTTGATATAGAATTAAATATTAATGTAATTAATATCTTGGAGGAAAATTTGAATATATCTATTTCTTTACTACCCACAAGGGGCTAAACAAGGACAGACAAACGGATTAAGTCGATTATATCAACCCCAGTGCGTAACTGGTACTTATTTAATCGACCCCGAAAGGACGAAAGGCAAAGTCGACCTCCAGGGCCCCGTCTCTCCTTTCCCTTTTTTCCTATAAAAAGGGAGGCTTTGTAAGCACTTCAAACAAATAGTGTGATTATAATAACCAACCAAAAATATGAAAAATTTAACACAATCTCTCGTGGTGACTGATTTTGATGTGTTCTGGTGGTTGCTTGTTTTAATGTTTCTTTTTCTGCTGATTATTTCATCAACTCTGTGTTGTTGGTGTTTATGGCTGTGACCATCGTTTCTGTGGTGTTGGCATTTGAAGAAATGTCTTCAGGAGTTGTGTATCTCCCTGCTTTATTGGTGTTTGCTCCTCTTCCTCCTTCATTTTCTGACTATCTGCCATTCCTCACTACTTTCATCTTCCAACGAAAGGTCTGAGGAATCGGAAGAGGGTAAGGGCATGTTATAAGTGTCTGTGTGTTTCTGTAAGTGGCTGTGTTGTTGCTGGTTATTTGTGTGAGGTGTATGTGATATAGGGGAGGGGCAATTAGTTTTTGAATCTTCTTTTGTTTTTCCTGTATCTTCACTTCTTGGTGTTTTTCCAGGAGTTGTTTTGTTGTCGATTATTGGTGATCTTTTTTTTTATTGTCTTTTGTGTTGAAGGTGGTGTGGGTAGCATGGTTTTATTCCAGGTTTTTGGTACTGGTTGTTGTTGTTCTTTTTTTTTTTGCGGCAGTTGGACAATCATTTTTCAGATGTGTCTCACTGTTACACAAATAACACCATGGCTGCCTGCCCTCCACCACTACATACAACTTGTATGCTTCTGCTAATTGAATACTTGTGGGTAATTTATTAATCAATTCTTGATCGATCTGTAAAAGGATCTCCAGTGTTTTACCCACCCAGTCTTGCTGTTCGAGGACAGCAATTTCTAAAATGTTAGCTTCCTCCATTTCGAAGCAGATGGCAGATAATAACCATTGCATCTCTACCTCTGAATGCACATTCTTTATTGTCACCTTTGTGACTCTCTGCTCAAGATAACTGGGTATCATTATTAACTGGTCTGTGCGAAGAGTGAGTGTTGAGAATTGTTTTGCTAGGTTTTCACAGTGAAAATGCACTTGAACAGTGGCAAATTTATGCCACCAATTGATGTATTCTTTACGTGCCCTTACAGGGCAAACGCATTTTTCAATGTTTTCTTGCACTGCATTCTCAGGTTTTTTTGTTTTTGTACTCAATATTTTTTTAGATGATGGGGGTTTTTTGGGTTTGTTCCGATATATTCTGAGGGATGTGTAAATGTAAATTTTCGCCTTCTTTTGTGAGCAGTGTTTTTGTCCCTTTGATTTGTTGGACAGTGAATGATACAATCGTTTTTTTTTTTTGTTTTATTACTTCAGAGAAATATTTGTCTTTTTTGGTGGTGGTGGTGGCAGCGGCAGTGGTGGCAGAGGTGTCAGTTGTAGCATTCGAAGGTGAAGTTGTAGTGGTGGTGTTGGTGTACATGGAGTTCATAGTGTACGACTTTGCGACAATATCGTTGTTGGTGGTGGTATTGGCATTCATGTGTACGTTTGAATTCGTTTGTGTGAGATTTCTCTTTTCCTTCCTTCTTTCATGAAGTTGTGGTGAAGGCAGTATAGGAAACTCAATATCAAACAGTTTCCAAGGAGACCGGCATTTGTTACAAAACTGTCTTCATGACTTGAGGATGCCATCGTCGAATGTAAAATGGCTAAGCAAGCCAAAAACAAACTCAGGAAATCAGGAAACACGCCACATAGGGCAGGTTTCCTATGGAAACAATTTGCACAATCAAATCTATTAGTTGTTGCACAACTTTTACATATAAAATATTATACAAGACACACTTTTGAAGGCAGGATAAAAGCAAACTTACTATGAGTTGATGTGACTATCGTCCGTCCATAAGATAGATAGACAGATAGATAGATAACTTTCTGTATTGGCCACACAGGGCTGAACACAGAGGGAACAAATACAAATACAGAGCTTTTCTTTTCGAAAATGAAAAAGAAAAAAAGGGTGGGAGAGTAAAATTCCAAGTTGGGGTGGGGGGAAGTGATCAAAAGGGATCGTGCATCACAAGAAATTTTTTAAATGTAAGAAACAAGATTAGGTTTATCTGTGAAAAGAAAAGCCTATGGAAAAGACCATGGTAACCTCAGACAGACAGGGAATAAACACGAGAGCAAAGTGCTCTCTCTCTCCCTTTTTTCGATTTACTGGATCATACTCAAAGTGGTTTCTTTGCTCGCATGCACCATCTTTGCTACATTCACCCACCTTTTTTTGAAACTTTCACGAGACAAAACCTGCCTCTCCATTCTCACCTTCCTTTTCAAGTGGTACTTGAAAAAGTTGATGAGCAATTAGCCAGAGAGGTAAGTGTTTGTTTCTAATCTTTTCACTCGAGTCCACCACACACATTCTTTCACCATGGCCACCAGTACGATGAAGTCTGCCTTGCCTTCCTGGTTGAGTGAAGGTGGCAGAGCAATTGCCACGATAGACTCAGCTGACAGGCGGACTCGTCCCACACGTGACAGCAGCCGTTCAGCATAAGCCCACAGGTCCGAAATGGCTGGACACTGCATGAGTGCGTGCAGAACAGTGTCATCGCTTTGACTGCATCTCAGGCAAGTCGGTCCTGTGTGTCTCAAACCATGCCTGTAGAGCTTATCCCGAACAGGTAATGCTTTTCGATAGCACTACCAGGCCAGGGATCTTTGGTGATTGTCCATAAGTCCCGGCCCGAAAGTTGTCCTGAACAGGAGGGTTAGGTGTTCCTCATCGACGCCCAGATTCTGCCCGAGAACGTCATCGCACCTCCCCTCTACTAATCCTCTATAGAACACCTTTGTTGTAATGAAGTTGCACAAGTTTGGTCCCGGATGGCAGAGTTGCTTGAGAGCAAAGCGACACTCGCAGTGCCATTCGCCTAGCCTCGGTCTGTTTGATCCACAACAGCAGTTTGGCCAAGGAGACAAGCTGCAAGAAAGCACGCCACACAAACGGCAACCACACCTGTTCACCATCGTCTATGAAGCGCTGGAGATGTCCCAGTCTCAGCATATGTTTGTGCATCATCAACCACACCATGCCTAGCCCTCCATTTAGCGGGTGTTGACAGCAAATGGATCGCCTAACCATCAAAATGCTTCCCTTCCACAAGAAGTGGAAGAGTGTGTTCCAGTTTGGTGATGGTAGGGTCAGGACAAGGCACGACGGTCAGACGGTACTCGATGACAGATGCAATGTATGCATTCACCACCTCCGCCCGACCTTTTAGGGATAGCTTCCTCTTGGCCAATTGCTGGGTGAGAGTGGTCACCCTAGTCGTTATTTTGCCCCAATTCTGCGTTTACAGGTCGAGACCAAACCAGACTCCAAGCAATTTAACCAGTCCATCGGTCCAGCGTCCCACGATGGAGACGTTGTTGGACAGCATGGGCTTGCTTCTCCAGATGCTGAGCCGCAAGCCCACTGACTTTTCTCAGTTAATTTTTGCTCCCATTACCACTTCATATTCTTTTAGTGTCTTGGGTCGATGTGCTTGTGGCTCAACACTATGATGGTGACATCGTCCGCATATGCAGAGATGCTCCTCCCGCATCCCAGCTCTCGTGGGATGACCATCAGCATCGCCAACTTCCACAATAATGGCTCAAGAGTCAATATATACAGAAGCAACGAGAGGGGGCATCCTTGACGAACTGAATGCATGATATTAAATGGTCTGGATAGATGACCATTTATGCGAACTACCAAGCGGATGCCACTGTATAAAGCAGCAATCCAACCGTGGAAGATGGGACCAAAACCAGCTGCTTTAAGGACAGCCTCCAAGTAGCAATGGTCTACCCTATCGAAAGCTTTTGATTGATCCAAATTGATCAGCGCCCCACCCATGCCAGGATCCTTAGCTACCCTGTCTATGATGTAGCACATCAGATGGAGGTTGTCATGGATACTCCTACCCGGCACGACGCACATTTGCACCTTGTCAACTAGTTTCTCGATGACAAGCGCCAACCTCTCGGCTAACACCTTGGCCAAAATTTTCAAATCTGCATTGAACAGAGTGATGGGCCTGAAGTTATCTATGATGCTCCCCTTGTTTGGATCTTTCTTTAGTAGTGCCACTGCTCGTCGCTTTACAAAGACGGGGATACTCCCATTTTGCTGCCATGATGCCCCCAAACAAGTCTGGCATATGACAATAAAGTTTGTAGGGCAGACCATCCAAGCATGGTGACTTGTCTCTCGCACAGCCTGCCATCGCATCCCGTACATCCGGCAGTTTCAAATAGGTTTGAAACTGCCCCTAGGGGTCAATTCCTCCCTTGAAAACACGCTCAAATGAAAGCTGGGTGCGTTACACACCTTATGTGCAAAAATTGAAACAAAATGTATGCAATAAAAGGTTGAAAAAAGGGGTTACCTGCGGAGCCGATTTGACATCACGTAGGTCGGTCGGTTAGTAGATAGATGGATAGAAAGATAAAACCTGCATGGTGTATAATCTGTGGATAGTTGTTAGGGTTAATCATGTGCATACTTTTGGATCAAAGACCTCTATCAGACATTCTCTCTATTTGCATTTTTGTTCTTAGAGTGGCCATCCCTGGTCCTGCTAAAAGGCTCTGCTCTGGAAGCACTAGATGTACTTCCAGCCATGGTATAGTTAGGGCTGGGTGCTATCTTCTTAATGAAGTGTGCTTCCGTGAGTCTGAGGTTGACTGTAGCTATATCCCTCACCAGTATACAGGTGGAAAAATCCCTACTACATTGCTGGTGGTGTGGCCTCAAGGAGATACTGCTTCACCCTTAGGTGAAGCTGAGAGTGAAGTAATATCTTCTTGAGGTCATTCTACGGATGTATAAAGAGATAGATATGAATGTCTTCCTGGGGCTAAAAACAACAGTAACACCATCTTCTAAAAAAGACTGAAAAACTTGGGGGGGGGGATAAGTTTTGAAATACCGATATAATTTTTTTTTTTGCAAATTCGGAATCTCCGCAGTCAAAAAGGTGGATTTCTGTAGAAAGAAAAATACATAAAATAACCGAAAGGGGGGGTGCAGTCCATGTCCTTTAACTCCGCCAACGAACATATGGGCGTTCTTTGTACTTTAGTCTATTTTTGTTTCAACAATCTGTCTTGTAATTCTTTTACAAATTTACATCGAACTTCGGCTGATTAGACAGAAATCTGTCTACCCGAAGAGATTAGCGAAATAATGTTACTGAAAAGTTTCACTTTACTCCTTATTTTATTGATCCTGAAATGTTGAAAGGTAAAGATCAGTCATTGCTAATATGCCACCTTAGGCACTCTTTCATCAATTCAACGGATTTCGAAAATGGTATTTTAAAGCATTATTCTTTATCCAAAGTATATCAATCATATACGATGGTGTAAACAACGCAACCGCCTGTTGATGCTGCAGATCGAACTTAGCGGTTCAACCTATTATGTCCTATGCCTCTGCTCGAACCCTGTTGATGTGTGTTGAATACAATGCTGCTGCCTTCTCGTGACAAGTAAAAAATTTTATTGACCACTCGACGGAACCTCAGCGAGATATAGTTTGAAATCGCGAAATACGAGTCACTCCTTCAGCAAACAGTAAAACCATTTTCACTGCTTTGCCTTTCATCCTTTCGGGGTCGATAAATAAAGCACAAGTTTCGCACTGGGGGGTCGATGTAATCGACTTAATCCCTTTGTCTGTCCTTGTTTGTCCCCTCTATGTTTAGCCCCTTGTGGGCAGTAAATAAAGAATTATATATACTAAACTATACCAGAATCTGAAATCAATCAACGGATGAATTTCAAGACTTTCTTTCCGAAGCTGGTCTCATATTTATGTCGTAAAAAAAAATAGGATGCAACCTGAATAAAGAAAATTAACATTTCATACAATAAAATAAACTTACCAGCGAGAATGAATGATCCTACACTTGATATAAAACCGGAGAGGAATGAATTAAACGGGAAGGTGCCAACCACACAAATGTACAAAAACTGCATCACGCCCGTGAGGAAAACATAGACGAGATATGCATCTATAATCTTAAGTTTCTTCGGCGTGTTTGCGATGTATTCGTCCCAAAATTTGGTCAGAACATTTAATATTTTTTCCGGCATGTTTCTTCTAAAAAGGTTTTCTAAAAAGGTTCTGCAATGATGCCTTATTTACACTCGGAAAATGCGTAACGAAGGAAAGCGGACGTAGCTGAAATGCGACAACGTCAACGTGGCAATGGATTCTCGTATTGCGAGAGTTGAGCGAGATTTCGTTGCTGCTTTCGTTTCACGTGTATTTTACCGAAATTTGCGGGAATCGTCACAGATATGAAAATTTGTTAGGAATTTCGGGCATCACATTTTTTTGTCAATGGGCAGTTATGATTGCTGTTGCCAAATGAAATATTGGTACTACTAGCAAACAGTGGTCCCGGTGCGCGCGCACGCGCTAGCTAGTCGTAAGTAGTCGATCCTAAATAATTTTTTAAACTAAGTAAATAAATTATTTTTATAAACAAACTAAGGTTAGGGTTAGAGTTAAAAAATTAGGGTTAGGGTTAAAAAATTAGGTTTAGGGTTAGGGTTAAGGTTAAACAGTCGTAGGATCCACTACTTACGACTAGCTAGCACGGATGCGCTTGTGCGCGCCCCGGGACCACTGTTCGCTAGTTGTACCTGAAATATATTCGAAAGGAGCTGAATTGGTTAATGTTTACTTAAACATCCGGCCACTACAACAAAAGAAAAAAATGTGTATTAAATGAATATGAAAACTGAAATTTGCGCCAACGAACTGGGGGGATGAGGAGAGAACTTTCAAAAAATTCACAAGATCCGATTTTTTTTTCCTCATAACTTTAAGGAATATGGATATCGGATCTTTTCGGTTTGAACGGCAGTTTTTAACATAATGTACATAAACCCAAACTGTTTCTTAAATGAGAGACTTATTCATATGACACAGAATGTTTTTTAGCTCAATAGATGTCAGTGATTGGTTGAAATTGCAGAAATTGAAGGTAAAAAACAACAAATATCTTACAAACTATAGAATTTTCTCAATAAAGCCAAGAGAAAAAGATGTTTTATAAACACATTCTACCAGTATACGAAGTTTAAAATTTTTTAGTTACCTAGAAATTATGTTAAAAACTGCCGTTCAAACCGAAAAGATCCAAACCTTTTTTCTATGACTTTTGCATCTTGTTAATTTTCAGAAAGTCCCCTCCCCACCTGCTGGTTAATTGGTGCAAATTTTTGTTTTCCCATTCGTTTAATACACATTTTATACTTTTTTTTTTCTTTTTTGGTGTCCAGGTGTTAAAGTAAACATTAATAACCACTGAATTCGTCAAAAGCAGAAGCTAAAATATAACTAAGAATGCCTAGTTGAAGCTAACTAACGTGCTAAATATAAAACCCGTGTCGTCAAAAATGAGATCAGTTTTATTGATTACAAAATAGTTCAAAACAACTGGAGAAACGCTTGATAGATTCCTCTAATAGGGAAAAAATAAAGTCCCTTTCTTTTTCCATCTAAGACTCATAAACTCGTGTGGTGTTTTCAGACCCCCTGCTCATAAAACCCCAAGCTTATACCCTTCCATTCAGTCATGTCTGACGATAGCTTGCTTCTCCACATTTTTCAGCACATAACCATTCTGAAACAGGAACCGACTGTTATCTAACTAAATATATGATATTGTATAAATCACACCATACATCATCATCATCCTTTAACATCTGTTTTCCATGATGGCATGACCCGGAGGACGGAATGACCAGAGCTGGGAATCTGCACCAGATTCCAGTTTGATTTGGCTCGGTTTCTATGGCTGGATGCCCTTCCTAACATCAACCATTTTACACTGTATACCAACAGCACAAGTGCTTTTTCCTATGTGGCACCAGCACGAGTGCTTTTTACATGGCACTGGCACAGAACTCTTGCAGTCCAATCATTTACACCAGGGGATGTAGCTTTAAAACTTCAGCAGTGAAGTCCAGGGCTTCTTGAGTACAGCTAGCTGCCAAGTATATTGGTCCCTTATATATATATCTCATCATCATTTAACGTCCGTTCTCCATGCTAGCATGGGTTGGACGGTTCAACTGGGGTCTGGGAAGCCAGAAGGCTGCACCAGGCTCCAGTCTGATCTGGCAGTGTTTCTACAGCTGGATGCTCTTCCTAACGCCAACCACTCCGTGAGTGTAGTGGGTGCTTTTTACGTGCCAGGCAAGGCTGACAACGGCCACGATTGGATTGGTGCTTTTTACGTGCCACCGGCACGGAAGCCAGTCAAGGCGGTGCTGGCATCGGCCATGTTCGGATGGTGCTTTTTACGTGCCACCGGCATGGAAGCCAGTCGAGGCGGTACTGGCATCGGCCACGTTTGGATGGTGCTTTTTGTGTGTGCATATTTATATATGTATGTATACACACAAACACATATGTACATCCATACACCCACGCAAACAAAACACTTGTATCTACATACACATACACATGCAGACACAACTATATATATATATATATATATATATATATTACAGGATAGTCATTTTTCTTTTTGCCAAATAAACACATGCACTGAATATTCGTTCACTCATTTATTAATGTTCTTATTTTATAATACACACAAACTCGAGTTTCTGGGCATTGACGCGTCAGAAACTCAAGTCCGTGTGTATCATAAGTTGAAGACGGGAAGGATGGCTTCCCTTTGCAAACACTGATAGGGCACAGAAAGTGTGTCTATAGCCAGCTGGAGGAGGTGTCCTCCTGGGACTACAAACTACAGTAGCATCCACCCTTAGGGGTTAGCCATATTTAAATGGCATATGTACGTCACGATGTGTTGTAGCTACTGTTTATAACTTGCTCTGACATTCATTATTGCTTGCTTACACTTTTTCGATATCAGTGTCTATCGATACTGGAAAAAGTATAAGTGTTTGTGAAGGGAACCTGCTTCTTATTTCATACATTGTCTGGAAATCTTTTGTCACATATTGGTGACCTCTTCAGTGACCCTTTCCATCCACCTGTATCCTCCAGCTCCATCTAGTCCATTTCCAGACAATGGACATAAGATGAAATAAGAACAATAATAAGCGAGTGAAAAATGAATATATAGTGTGTGTGTTTATTTGGCAAAAAAAAAAAATTACCATTAGGTGCAGGAGTGGCTGTGTGGTAAGTAGCTTGTTTACCTACCACATGGTTCCAGGTTCAGTCCCACTGCATGGCACCTTGGGCAAGTGTCTTCTACTATAGCCTTGGGCTGACCAATGCCTTGTGAGTGGATTTGGTAGACGGAAACTGAAAGAAGCCCGTCGTATATATGTATATATATATATATGTTTGTGTGTCTGTGTTTGTCCCCCTAGCATTGCTTGACAACCGATGCTGGTGTGTTTATGTCCCTGTTACTTAGCGATTCGGCAAAAGAGACCAATAGAATAAGTACTGGGCTTACAAAAGAATAAGTCCCGGGGTCGAGTTGCTCGATTAAAGGTGGTATTCCAGCATGGCCGCAGTCAAATGACTGAAACAAGTAAAAGAGTCAAAAGAGTATTCCGAAATATAACAATATCTGTTTCAACAGAGTTTCATATCGGAAATCTTATAACACAGCTGGCATGGGTTGGACAATTTGACATGGAGCTGGCCAGCTGTTCAGACTCTAATTGTCTGTCGTGGCATGGTTTCTACAGCTGGATGCCCTTCCTAATGCCAACCACTTAATAGAATCTGCTGAGTGTTTCTTATGTGCCACTGGCATGGGTATATTTACACAGCACTGGCCCAGGTGCATTTACATAGGACTGTCATGGGGGGGGGGGGCATTTACACAGTGATTTTACTTAGCTTGATGCATCATATACCGCAGATTGCCACATCTCCTGGTCCCCTTTCATTTCCTTAGTGAGGCTCAGCATCCAAAGATCCTTTCTCTTCATGTTGTCCCATGTCTACCTGAATCTACCCCTTCCACAATTAGAGCTCAGTACTTCTTTATGCAGCTGTCCTCATCCATATGAATCACATGACCATACCAGCATAGTCTTCTCTCTTGCTCACAGCATTCGATACCTCTTATACCCAGTTTTCCTCTTAATTATTTGCAATCTGTCGTGCATGCACACTGACATTACCCATCCAGTGGAGCATGCTAGCTTCATTTCTTTCAAGCCTTCACATTTCCTCTGCGGTCAAAGTCCTCTGCGGTCACTGCCATATAACACATGCGTCATACACTCTGCCTCTCACTCTGAGGGGGAGACCTTCAGTTACCAACAAAGGTAGAAACTCTCTGACCTTTGCCCAGCCTATTCCTATTCTAGTAACAACACTTTCAGAACTTCCTCCTCCACTGCTAATTTGGACTCCTAGGTAACAGAAGCTATCTACTACTTCTATTGTCATTGCGTTTTTAGTGCTTATTGTACCTATACATTTGCCACACACAAAGACTATATTTTCTATATGCTCTATTAAACTTCCTGTAATACCACTACACCTCTTACATGTCCAAAGCTAGCACTGAGTACAACACATGGAGTTTCTACTAATACCCTTCTTACATATCAAGCAGGTTCATCTCCCAGAAGGGGCTTGTGACTTGTCTGTTTTCCTAGGACTTGGGTTTTCACTAAATTAATTCTAAGGTCCTTAGATTCCAGGCTTTACTTCCACACCTGAAATTTCTTATCAAGGTCAGGTAGTGATTCAGCTATAAGAACTAGATCATCAGCATACAGGAGCTCCCAGGGACAGTCCATCATGAATTCCTCTGTTAAGGCCTGGAAGACTAAGATAAACAAGATGGGGCTCATAACTGAGCCTTTATTTATCAAAAAATGCTATGACGATAAAAATAAACCTTCTTTTGTATAATGTTATTCAATAAAGTTACCTAAAGGCGCAGGAGTGGCTGTGTGGTAAGTAGCTTGCTAAGAAGGCGGCGAGCTGGCAGAAACGTTAGCACGCCGGGCGAAATGAGTAGCCGTATTTCGTCTGCCGTTACGTTCTGAGTTAAAATTCCGCCGAGGTCGTCTTTGCCTTTCATCCTTTCGGGGTCGATTAAATAAGTACCAGTTACGCACTGGGGTCGATATGATCGACTTAATTCGTATGTCTGTCCTTGTTTGTCCCCTCTGTGTTTAGCCCCTTGTGGGTAGTAAAGAAAAAAGTAAGTAGCTTGCTAACCAACCACATGCTTCCGGGTTCAGTCCCACTGCATGGCATCTTGGGCAAGTGTCTTCTGCTATAGCCCCGGGCCGACCAATGCCTTGTGAGTGGATTTGGTAGACAGAAACTGAAAGAAGCCTGTCATATATATGTATGTGTGTGTTTGTCCCCCTAGCTTTGCTTGACAACCGATGCTGGTGTGTTTACATCCCCGTCACTTAGCGGTTCGGCAAAAGAGACCAATAGAATAAGTACTGGGCTTACAAAGAATAAGTCCTGGGGGCGATTTGCTCGACTAAAGGCAGTGCTCCAGCATGGTTGCAGTTAAATTGACTGAAACAAGTAAAAGAGAGGGTAAGGTTTCTGGGATATCGCAAGTGATAGGCTAGCATGTCCAGACACTGAATATTCCATCAGAGGAGACAAAGTGAGTATGGGATAATCCAGAAACAGCTGTAAGACTTCAAATTAATCTTATCTGAAATTAAATTATCATAAATGACTTGAGATACTCATCCTGCTTTGGTTTTGATGTCCTTTTTCTCTAATGTGTATGTGTGTATACACACATACACATACATACAGACATACATACATATGTATGTATAGGTGCAGGAGTGGCTATATAGGTGCAGGAGTGGCTGTGTGGTAAGTACCTTGCTAACCAACCACATGGCTCTGGGTTCAGTCCCACTGCGGGGCATCTTGGGCAAGTGTCTTCTGCTATAGCCCCGGGCCGACCAATGTCTTGTGAGTGGATTTGGTAGACGGAAACTGAAAGAAGCCTGTTGTATATATGTATATA
Source organism: Octopus sinensis (assembly GCF_006345805.1). Lineage (NCBI taxonomy): Eukaryota > Metazoa > Mollusca > Cephalopoda > Octopoda > Octopodidae > Octopus > Octopus sinensis. The sequence goes on from NC_043013.1 coordinate 4,783,818, forward strand.
TATATATATATATATATATATATATATATATTTGTGTGTGTGTTTGTGTGTCTGTGTTTGTCCCCCTAGCACTGCTTAACAACCGATGCTGGTGTGTTTATGTCCCCGTTACTTAGCGGTTCGGCAAAAGAGACCGATAGAATAAGTACTGGGCTTATAAAGAATAAGTCCCGGGGTCGATTTGCTCGATTAAAGGCGGTGCTCCAGCATGGCCGCAGTCAAATGACTGAAACAAGTAAAAGAGTAAAAGAGTATACACACACATACATACACACACACACACATATATATATACATACGTGTGTGTGTATATATAACAGAAACACAAAATTTTTATACATTGTAGTGATAACACTTGCCATTTTATATTTACATAATTTATTACATACAAATGTTAGAATTTGGGTGTCAAAAGTCATAATTTTGGAGATAAATAAGACGACAGCTCAGAAGTTTCTCTCTGCATAATGGGCATTCCCCCTACAGGTAAAAGAAACAAACATTTATATTAAATTTGTATCAAAAATTAGTCGGCAGAAACAGTTCAAACAATAGAGTAAATTAAAATTTGCCACAAGGAAGAGAAATTTAAATGCATTGAGCAGGCCTGTAAATTACAGAGATATGTTTTCTAATAATAATGAATAAATTGACAAAACACATATACTGATTTAGGTTGATAGATTGTAAAAAAAATCCAAGATACTCTTTGTCTATTTAATTGAAATACCAATGACTGGAATAAAGGTTATGCAATCTAAATATAGGTGCAGGAGTGGCTGTGTGGTAAGTAGCTTGTTTACCAACCACATGGTTCCGGGTTCAGTCCCACTGCGTGGCACCTTGGGCAAGTGCCTTCTGCTATAGCCCCGGGCCGACCAATGCCTTGTGAGTGGATTTGGTAGACGGAAACTGAAAGAAGCCCGTCGTATATATGTATATATATATATATGCGTGTGTGTGTTTGCGTGTCTGTGTTTGTCCCCCCAACATCGCTTGACAACCGATGCTGATATGTTTACGTCCCCATAACTTAGCGGTTCGGTAAAAAGGCCGATAGTATAAGTACTAGGCTTACAATGAATAAGTCCTGGGGGTCGAATTGCCAACCAAAGCCTTGTGAGTGGATTTGGTAGACGAAACTGAAAGAAGCCTGTCGTATATATATATATATATATATATATATATATATATATGTATATATATTTGTGTGTGTGTTTGTGTGTCTGTGTTTGTCCCTCCCAACATCGCTTGACAACCGATGCTGGTATGTTTACGCCCCCGTTACTTAGTGGTTCGGCAAAAGAGACCGATAGAATAAGTACTAGGCTTACAAAAAAATAAGTCCTGGGGTCAATTTGCTCGACAAAAAAAGGCGGTGCTCCAGCATGGCCGCAGTCAAAATGACTGAAACAAGTAAAGTAAAGTAAAGTAAAAGTAAGACCATGAATGGAATGATCCAACCATTCCATTTATGACTATCCAATCTTATTTTTGACAATGTATACCAGACTACATCATCCAGTGTGTCCTTTCCTTATTTCAAATGGAAGAATGTAAAAAGTAGAAACTGAGGATAACTTGACTGTTATTTCTAATGAATTGAGATCTAGCTTGTGAGATGGACAGTTCGTTACTGCGGTAACTTCCAACAGTGTCTGTTTCAACACCAACCTCATTCCAGGATACTGCTACAACATCATCCTAAGAAGACTTTCTGTCCTACACAGTCTCTGCTATTACATAAACACTCAGACACATCTATAACACTACTCCAACACCAACAAGCCAATAAGGGATCTTCAATATGGCGTTAAGGACTGGCTAAATATGGCAGCCAAATTTCCTCAAATCAAACCCATCTTAGAAAAGGACATGTTGGATAATGTGGTACTGGGTTCTCTGCATGTAAAAAAAAATAAAGACTAGATGGTTATGGTGAAATGCCTATAATCACAGGTCTGCTGAATCAACCAAACAACAGTAAGAATAAAAATATCCTAGTCATATCAGGTATAAGTTAGAAAACAAGCAATTTCCTACAACTTTCAAAGAGCAGACTTTGGGTAACTGCTAGGTGGAGGTCTGACATATCTAGTACAGGGATTCAAAACTGTTTTCTGTATTTACTTCCTTTACAAGTTTACCATCCTGGTTTCCCTCACATCAAATGAAGAAGTCTTGTAAACAACTCAATTATTGCTTAACATTAATATCCTTAAAATTATTAAGGAAAATAAATCTTGCAAAAACTGTAAATAATGACAAAGAATTTTTCAACCTAAAAACAATTTCCCCATTGGAATCCCCAATTTGCCCTTGGAATCTTGAAATTTCCCTAGGCTCATTTTGAGGATTTAGAGCAATAATTCTGTAGGTTGCACCTAAAATGTTCAACTCACTACTTAGGTGGGGTCTATTAGGCTGATCTGGGGCTATATGAGAACAAGAAATGACACATAAAACAGAATTCTCAACATAATATATTCGAATAATAGATGGGATTGTCATGGCTGGAATGCTTGTCATCAGAGATTTGCTTGATCGTGTCTGGCATAAAACTCAAGGAGGGATATACTGGGTAATGAAGTCCAAGATATACTATGTCTATGTATGAGTAAAAGATAGGATAGTCATGACTGGAATACTCTTGATTATGGATCTGCTTGATCAAAGATGAACAGATAGGCGCAGGAGTGGCTGTGTGGTAAGTAGCTTGCTAACCAACCACATGGTTCCGGGTTCAGTCCCACTGCATGGCATCTTGGGCAAGTGTCTTCTGCTATAGCCCCGACCAATGCTTTGTGAGTGGATTTGGTAGACAGAAACTGAAAGAAGCCTGTTGTATATATGTATATATATATATGTGTGTGTGTGTGTGTGTTTGTGTGTCTGTGTTTGTCCCCCTAGCAATGCTTAACAACCGATGCTGGTGTGTTTACGTCCCCGTCACTTAGCGGTTCGGCAAAAGAGACCGATAGAATAAGTACTGGGCTTACAAAGAATAAGTCCCGGGGTCGATTTGCTCGTCTAAAGGTGGTGCTTTAGCATGGCCGCAGTCAAATGACTGAAACAAGTAAAAGAGTAAAAGAGAGAGAGAGAGGAGAGAGAGAGAGAGAGAGTAAAAAGCAAACTTAAAAGAAAGGAAGCTTGAGAGGTGTGACACTGCAGCCTCTTACCTTGGTCTGACACCATTCCAGGATACAACTCCAACAAAAAAGATGACCACATGGTGTAACAGTTGTTTCATGACGAAGTTCTAAGCACAGAGGACACTGATGACTTGATGCAGTTGCTACAGACTTCACCTTACAACTGAAAATATATAGAAGTAAATTGATAACAAGAGCCCAACAGGTATAAATGTGATATTAACAAGTTTGCATTGCCCCCACAAACTTCCAGATGTGATGCCCAATGTGTGACATCTTCTACAAGTGTCTTCTATCAAACTCCTTGATTGATCAATGCTTTATGAGTAAAATTTGGTGCATGGAAACTGTGCAGAAGCTCTGCATATACATGTACACGTGTGCATATATCTTTTGCTGATCTCCATCATATATCATACATTGGTAAGAAAATTGATAAAATGGTACATTCAAACAAAATACCCTTTGGCTATTCCACTTGAGTTGCAGGAATGCAATGGGCATATATAAAAAGAAGGAATGGTCATGGCTAGAATATTTTTGATTTTAAGGTCTTTGTTTTTTTTAATCAGGGCTGACATGGAGTTAAATAATACAATAATAAAAACAAAACAAAATAAACAATCTCATTTACAGTTTAAGCATAAACTTCATTAACGAAGGAAAGATGAAATGAGAGTTTTATCTTGCAATGGATTTGAACAAATGCCTTAGAAATCTCTTTAAACAGAGCTAGGTTAGTGGTTCCCAAAGGGTAGAGAAAAACACCCGATTGTTTGATGAAGGCAGGCTTCAGCCTAAACAACATCTCCATATTGCCACCTGGCAAAGCACCGTTTCTTGCTCAGCTTCAAAATGAAGAGAGAAACTGAACTCAATACTTGTTGAGAAAATACTTTAGAATTTTAGTTTACCAATTTCCCATCTTCTCATCCATTCTAAGTAAGTTCCATAACATCAACCCACTGGAAATCCCTTTCTAATCATATTTGTAGCAGTAATTGTTGAGTTCCTTGTCAGTGCTTATTGATCAAAGGTTTTCCAGTTTTTTCTATTGGTTTGGGGAGATTTGACAGCAATTCCTAGCAATTTGAGGGATCCTTAGTGTTCACTACACACACACAGCTGATTCTACTATGCACCAAAGCCTTGTGAGTGGATTTGGTAGAGGGAAACTGAAAGAAGCCCGCTGTGTGTGTATATATACCAGTGAGTGCCTTTGTGTCTGTTTGTCCCCCACCACTGCTTGACAAACCAGTGTTGGTATAATTTAGCAGTTCAGCAAAAGAGACCAATAGGATTAGTAGCAGGCTTAATAAAAATAAGCACCAGGGTCAAACTGTTTGACTAAAATTCTTCAAGGTGGTGCCCCTGCATGGCCGCAGTCTAATGACTGAAACAAGTAGAAAGATAGAAAGATAAAAGATACACATGCATGGGTGCATCAGTATGAATAATAATAATAATAATAATAATAATAATAATGAAATTATTGTATACAGTGCTCAGGTGCACCACAACTTGTCAGAAAGTGCATATAAAAAGTATATGCAGTAATGTAGAAATGTCTGGAAAGCGAACAATGTATGAGTCAGATACATGCTTGTGTGTGTATGGCGGGGAGAAAATCAGGTGTAGTGTTGGCGAATCTCAGGAAGCATGGAAGTTTTGAAGGATGCAGTGCTCCGACAACTAACAACTGATGCCGGCAGTTTGTTCCATGCTTCAGCAACTCTCAGCGTGAAAAATGTTTCCTAAAGTCATGGGAGCTGTGCTGTTTTCTGACTTTGTAAACATGTCCACGGGTGTTAGACGGGCGGAGTTCAAAAAGGTGCTCAGAGTTATTGTTTGTAACATGGTTGAATGAACAAAATCAGTCAAACAAAAATGCATAGAAGTATTTACCTCCAACATTATTATCTTCTTTTACCAAAGTACTAGAGTTTGACATAATTAAGTAAATTTAAACTTTTAAAGGAGGTTCCCTGCAGTCTAATGACTGAAAACAGTAAAAGAATAAAAACAAGGCTTCAACAAGTGCTCCACTACAACAGTTTTTAATTTTATCAACTTACATGGAGAGTGGTGATGAGATAACTTTAGATTTGAGATCTTGTAAAGTCTTATGAAACTGGTAGGCACTAATTAACACACCACCAAGAAGTTGAGAAGCAGTCAACCATCCTAGGAGCCAGAATATTCCAAACCTTGTCTTTGGTTTCAAGGTAAATTGAATCTGCAGTAGAGAAAAAGAGAAATGGAGAGAATGTCAGTGTGAGGATATCCTGATGAGTTGTTAAGTAACAATTCTTCAAGATCGATCAATGTTCATGGCAAGATACTGAAAAGGTGTTTATGGGACTAATTTCAAATTGAGACTAAATACAAACTGAACGTGGCCGTTGCCAGCGCCACCCCGACTGGCCTCCGTGCTGGTGGCACGTAAAATGCACCATCCGATTGTGGCCATTGCCAGCCTCATCTGGCCCCCGTGCCGGTGGCATGTAAAAAGCACCATCCGATCATGGCTGTTTGCCAGTCTCGTCTGGCACCTGTGCAGGTGGCACGTAAAAAGCACTCACTACACTCACGGAGTGGTTGGCGTTAGGAAGGGCATCCAGCTGTAGAAACATTGCCAGATAAGACTGGAGCCTGGTGCAGCCTTCTGGCTTCCCAGATCCCCGGTCGAACCGTCCAACCCATGCTAGCATGGAAAATGGACGTTAAACGATGATGATGATGATGATGATGGTATGAATCTGCATATCTATTTATTCATAACACTGACTCTATTGGTAAAGTAATTATAGGGCTGTTGACCATCTTTTGTTAGACTCATGGATCATATTTTGTAAAATATTCGTTGACATTTTAGTAACTTTCAACTGTTATCATCAGCAGCTTCGAACAGAAGAGATACTGGATGTTGGTAAATTGATAAATAACAAAAAAACTAGTCTGTTCAATCCTCATCCCAGGCAGTTGAAAAAAGATTTCATTGGATCTAACTTCACATTAAGACTAAATAAGCATGAATATTATGACTCAGTGTGTGGGGGTGAGAAAAAGTGTGTATGTGTGTGTGTGTGTGCATGCGTGCGTGTGTGTGTGTGTGTAAAGGTAAGATCCAAGGATCAAGGCGTAGGAAGTTAATTTTGTTTTGTTTTTTGATTTATTATTAGGGTTGCTTAATATGTTTTGCTAAAATTGCTGTTTCTTTTCAGATATCATCAGAAAAAGGTAATTAAAATTCATTAAAATGACAGATCTACTGGACTTTCAAAGAGGTCAAATTGTTGGTGCACATATGGCAGGCGCTAGCATAACGAAAATAGCTGAAATGTTTGGTGTATTAAGAAGTACTGTCTTGAAAGTAATGACGGCCTTTGAGAAAGAGGGAAAAACCTCCTCATTGAAACAAAACTCTGGAAGAAAGCCAAAACTTTCAGATAGGAACTGTTGGACTCTTACGCAAATTGGTAGAAAGAATCACAAAAGTACAGCTCCTAAAATTACTGCAGAACTTAATGACCACCTTGAGAATCCAGTTTCTACAAAAACTGTTTGCTGGGAGCTGCACAAAGCTGCATTTCAAGGGAGGGCTGCAATCAGAAAACCACTACTTTCAAAAACAAATGTTGCAAAGTGTTTAGAGTGGAGTAAGAATCTACAGAATTGGTCCCTAGAGCAGTGGGAAAATGTTATTTTCTTGGACAAGTCATCCTTCACCTTATTTCCAACCACCGGCCAAGTATATGAGTGGAGACAGCCAAATGAAGCATTTGACCCAGACTGCCTTCTTCCAACTGTTAAACATGGAGAAGGATCTGTCATTCATTTCTAATATTCAATAGAAACATCTGGAGTCATGGAAAAATATTACCTAGTTTGGAAACAAGTGAGGGTTGGTGAATGAAAGATAAAAGGAAGGAAAGGATGGAGGGAAGAATATGTATATGTATGTATGTGTGCATGCATGTGTACATGTTTGTATGTTTCTGTGTTTGTCTACATTTCTCTGAACAGCACTTAACTATAAGCAGTAATGTTGCTTTCATTTCCCCACTAGCTTTGCACCTTCAAAGACAGGTGGAATAGGATACCCATCATCATCATCATCATTTAGCGTCCGTTTTCCATGCTAGCATGGGTTGGACGGTTTAACTGGGGTCTGTGAAGCCGGAAGGCTTCATCAGGCCCAGTCAGATTTGGCAGTGTTTCTACGGCTGGATACCCTTCCTAATGCCAACCACTCCGCGAGTGTAGTGGGTGTTTTTTACGTGCCACCTGCACAGGTGCCAGACAGAGCTGGCACAACGGCCACGAACGGATGGTGCTTTTACGTGCCACCGACACGGGGCCAGACAGAGCTGGCAAACGGCCACGAACGGATGGTGCTTTTACGTGTCACCAGCACGGGGCCAGCCGAGGCTGGCAACGAACACGAACGGATGGTGCTTTTACGTGCCACCGACACGGGGCCAGACAGAGCTGGCAAACGGCCACGAACAGATGGTGCTTTTACGTGTCACCAGCACGGGGCCAGCCGAGGCTGGCAACGAACACGAACGGATGGTGCTTTTACGTGCCACCGACACGGGGCCAGACAGAGCTGGCAAATGGCCACGAACGGATGGTGCTTTTACGTGTCACCGGCACGGGGCCAGCCGAGGCTGGCAACGAACACGAATGGATGGTGCTTTTACGTGCCACCGACACGGGGCCAGACAGAGCTTGCAAACGGCCACGAACGGACGGTGCTTTTACCCCTTACTTAAAAATCGGGTAAGGGTTAATAATAGGAAGGAAGGACATCAAGCAGTAATGCAACACCTCAATAATTTCTTCTAACAAAAGCTGGCATCCCAAAACAGATGATAAATAAAAAGAAACAATTATGTATATAAGAAGTAAACTCACATAATGGACTCCCAAGAGACGTTTGGCAATATGGTAGAAAATACCTCTGAGGTAAAAGGCCGTCAGGTGGAATCTGTGACAAAACAGCATACACTGTTTCACAACTGGAATCATTTTTATTAAAAACTCTTTGCTATGAAGTGACAAAAATCTCAGGCTGGAATCTGGCTTCATTAAGTCTTTCTGGCATTTGTCAAAGAATCTTTGAAATACATAGGGAGTCCAGACATGAAGCAAGATCATAAATGATCTCCTCTGAAACACAAATACATTTTTTTTTATGCATTGGTCAAAAATTTGATCTGAAATGGCTTATAAAAATATTATTGTATTTTTGCAAATGGAAACAAATGAAGATATAGGCTTAGGTACAAAGGTGTCATGTGGTTAAGAAGCTTGATTCATAAAAGTTAGTTCCGGATTCTAATCCCACCACATAGCACTGACAGCATATGAGTCCTACCTCAATAAAAGTTAAGTTTCACTTACAAGGCTTGAGAAATCATCCCAAAACTTGTTGAAAGGATCTTACCTGTTCTTCAATGGTAGACTTTATTGCTCCCTTTAACATCACCATCAACCCCATTGATTATCCACTCTGTTGCAAGCACTCAAACCAGACCCCAATTAGAGAATGTTACTCTCTTTAAGACCCACCAATTTTACTCCTTCCATTCAGCCACAATAAAATTAAAGAGGTGAATAATAATAATAATAATAATAATAATAATAATAATAATAATAATAATAATAATAATAATAATAATAATAATAATAATAATAATAATAATAAAAGCCCTGATGCAGTAAAAGCCCTGATGCAGTACCAGGCAGTGGCTTTCATGGCTTCTGATCTTAACTGATTGGAAGTGTTATCATGTACATTGTTTTGTCTTTGTATAAAAGATGGACTACAGCAAATATTCTGCTCAATACCACAGATTTGCTTGTCAGTTGTTTGACCATAACCAGTTGAGCATGTCCCTTAGTGGCTGACGATATGTGCATCTCTGATCACGAGCAGAAGTAGTGGGGGAGCATCATAGCCATGTGTTGAGAAGGATTCTTTGGGGTTTGAATAATTCACCTCTGGAAACATGGGTGTTTTGTTCAATGTCCTTAAACAACCCTTATTCAGGGACCTTTTGAGCGGGATGGGTTACTCGATCTGAAGAAAATTCTAACTGGGCTCCACCTGCAAGGTCATGTGCTGTTTATCTTGATATGAGATCACCATGTCGCGCACATATGGTTGTGATGCATGTGCCTGGTGTACCCTTATCAGACGGGTAGTCATGATGGGTATACTGGGCTTAGTATATTTTACCCCAGTGTCACTTTGATGGCATGCTCTGCTCGCTCACTCAATAATAATAATAATAATAATAATAATAATAATAATAATAATAATAATAATAACCAGATTGATTAAGTTGAAGGAAATGCGCCATCTGCTGCTGCAAAGAAAAGAAAATTAATTGCAAAGACAAAAGCACATGAAAAATTAGCTATCAGATGGGAACAGAAACCTCTGCATGGCAAGTATGTGGCCCGTAGCAAACAAGCTGATGTCAACCAGAAACACATGCACCAATGGTTATGAAGCTCAGGGCTAAAAGCAGAGAGTGAAGGTTTCATATTAGCTGCTCAAGACCAAAGCTTATTAACCCGGAACTACCAAGCCAATGTGATAAAAAAATGGAGCTGACCCAAAATGCCAATTCTGTAACGATGAGATTGAAACTATAGACCACCTAATCTCAGGGTGTTGAGTCTTAACACCTGTAGAATATAAAGCAAGACATGACAGAGTCGACCAGTATTTACACTGGACAATATGTCGGTATTATAAAATCAAAAACTGCTGACAAAAGGTATAAACACCATCCTGAAGCTGTGACTGAGGGAGAAAATGTGTCGATTCTATGGGACTTCCCCATACAGACCGACAAAACTATAAAAGCTAATAAACCGGATATTATAAAAGATCAGACAAAAAAGGTGTGTTTATTAATTGACATGAGTATTCCTTGCGATCACAATATAGCGGCGAAAGAATTTGACAAGATCAGTAAATATAAAGACTTGCTAATAGAAATTGAAAAAAATGTGGCATCTCAAGGCAACTACAGTACCAGTGATTGTAGGATCTCTAGGAATGATAAAAAAAGGGTACTGAAACCTATTTGAAAATGATACCAGGTTTACCATCCCTACAGGAAGTGCAAAAGATCGTGTTAACTGGAATGGCTCATGTACTGAGAAGAGCATTATTGCTTTGAAAACACCATCCATTCATGAATTTATTTATTTGTTAATTTTTTTAAATACATATTTTACCTGTGAATTTGCATGTGTAATCTGGGAATGCATACAATGAGCTTCTCTGCCCTAGGTGTACGGAAAACACTCGGCGAGAGACAGAAGAAAATTTGAAGAAAGAAGGAAATAATAATAATAATAATAATAATAATAATAATAATATAATAATAATAATAATAGGACAAACAAGAGTGCCAAACAATTGATGTGGCAGTGCCAAGAGATCAACATATTATCATGAAAGAAAGAGAAAAGATTGATAAATATGGAGACCTGAGAATTGAGATTGCCAAGATGTGGCAGCTGGGAGAGACAAACAAAGGTTGTTCTTGTCATCAGAGCGCTGGGTTCAAATTCAGCCAACCTAAAGAAACATCTGGAAACTTTAGAAATACCCTACAATTTAGGTGTTTTGCAAAAATTGGCATTGCTTGGAACTGCACGCATATTGCGTAAAGTACTGCCTGAAGAGCTGAGTCGCAGACAATAATGGTTCAAAGGGCAATGGAAACATACTAAAGAAGGTATGAAGGCATATCTTGAAATAAAGTACCATGTAGAAAATAAAGGGTTCAAAACTGTGATTGAAACCCTAAAACAAGATATTCAAGCAAAAGTAGTGAAGGTGCAACACCACACTGAATGCATATTGCAGTTCCATCAAAACAGACTATTCACAATCAACCAAAGGCAGTTTTTAGGAGCTTGGGTGGGGATACAGAAGGTAATATATCCTCTGAAGCAGAGAAAACCTGACAATTTTGGGATAACATTTGGGGGCAAGAGGTTATCCACAACAATGGTGCTGAGTGGGTTCATTCCATGAGCTCCAAACTCCAACATCCTGAGGCTCAAAGGCAGAGTCATGTATCTATAATAGAAGATGTAATTGTATAGGTACTGAAACTGCCAAACTGGTGAGCAGCAGAGCTAGATGGAATCGAGGCAACTGGCTCAAGTGGTTTAGGTCTGCACACGAATTGTTTTGCAATTAGATGACTGCCTACAAAACGATGTGGTTCCAGAATGGATGGTAGAGGGAAAGACAGTACTGTTGATAAAAGATAGATCAAAGGGCAATTACCAACCAATTGCTTGTCTTAACCTCTTATGGAAAGTGTTAGCAGGCATCCTCACAAGGAAAATAAATACATCCGATCGTGGTCGTTCGCCAGCCTCGTCTGGCACCTGTGTCGGTGGCACATAAAAAACACCATCCGAGCGTGGCCGTCTGCCAGCCTCGTCTGGCACCTGTGTCGGTGGCACATAAAAAACACCATCTGAGCGTGGCTGTCTGCCAGCCTTGTTTGGCACCTGTGTCGGTGGCACATAAAAAACACCGTCCGAGCGTGGCCGTCTGCCAGCCTCGTCTGGCACCAGTGTCGGTGGCACATAAAAAACACCATCCGAGCGTGGCCGTCTGCCAGCCTTGTTTGGCACCTGTGTCGGTGGCACATAAAAAACACCGTCCGAGCGTGGCCGTCTGCCAGCCTCGTCTGGCACCTGTGTCGGTGGCACATAAAATCACCCACTACACTCTCAGAGTGGTTGGCGTTAGGAAGGGCATCCAGTTGTAGAAACACTGCCAGATCTGACTGGCCTGGTGCAGCCTTCGGGCTTGCCAGACCCCAGTTGAACCGTCCAACCCATGCTAGCATGGAAAGCGGACGTTAAACGATGATGATGATGATGATGATTGCAGAAATCAATCTTATGGCCACAATTAAGAGGAGGAGAAAGGGGAGGAAAAGGAAGTAAGGTAACTCACCATGGTTGAGACTGGTGCTCGCAGAGTACCGTCCACCTGAATTATATTCACATACTCCTCCCCAAGTGTCTGGAAACCTGAAACAAACAAAAAAATATACCAGAATATAACTAAAATTATAATGAATAATATGTACCAAGACCCACAATATTTACCACAGTACAAAACAATATTTGAACTAGAAAATCAATACAGGATGGGTTGTGAATCAATAAATATGTAGGGTCACATTTATACTCTTTACTCTCTCTTTTACTCTTTTACTTCTTTCAGTCATTTGACTGCAGCCATGCTGGAGCACCGCCTTTAATCGAGCAACTCGACCCCGGGACTTATTCTTTGTAAGCCCAGTACTTATTCTATCGGTCTCTTTTGCTGAACCGCTAAGTGACGGTGACGTAAACATACCAGCATCGGTTGTTAAGCAGTGCTAGGGGGACAAACACAGACACACAAACACACATACATATATATATATATATATACATATATATGACAGGCTTCTTTCAGTTTCTGTCTACCAAATCCACTCACAAAGCATTGGTCGGCCCGGGGCTATAGCAGAAGACACTTGCCCAAGATGCCACGCAGTGGAACTGAACCCGGAACCATGTGGTTGGTAAACAAGCTACTTACCACAGAGCCACTCCTGCGCCTATATGTATTTAGTCTTGCAAATAAGTAAACAGTTTGAGATGAGGATTAATGATTGTTAATTAATATTTCATCATAATTTGTATAACTTATGGAGCCAAATTTCACAGTGAGACACTATCATCATCATCATCATTTAACGTCCGTTCTCCATTCTAGCATGGGTTGGACGGTTCGACCGGGGATCTGGGAAGCCAGAAGGCTGCACCAGGCTCCAGTCTTATCTGGCAATGTTTCTACAGCTGGATGCCCTTCCTAACGCCAACCACTCCATAAGTGTAGTGGGTGCTTTTTACCTGCCACCTGCACAGGTGCCAGGCGAGGCTGGCAACGGCCACGGTTGGATTGGTGCATTTTACGTGCCACCGGCACTGGCATCGGCCACGATTCGGATGGTGCTTTTTACGTGCCACCGGCACAGAAGCCAGTCGAGGCGGCACTAGCATCGGCCACGATTCGGATAGTGCTTTTTACATACCACCAGTCCAGGGGTTCTGGCATCTGCCGGGTGCCAGTCATAGGATTGGTTCAATTTCGATTCCGATTTCGATTTCACTTGCCCCAACAGGTCTTCGCAAGCAAGACGGGTGCCTGTCGTCGGATGAGGTTCTATATCGACTTCGCTTGCCTCAACAGGTCTTTGTGTCCAAGGGAGGAAAGGCATGCATAAGTGGGCTGGACTCACTTGTCCTGCCTGGTCTTCTCACGTACAGCATATTTCCAAAGGTCTCAGTCGCTGGTCATTTCCTCAGTGAGGCCTAAAGTTCGAAGGTCGTGCTTCACCACCTCGTCCCAGGTTTTCCTGGGTCTACCTCTTCCACGGGTTCCCTCAACTGCTAGGGATTGGCACTTTCTCACACACCTATCTTCATCCATTCTCGCCACATGACCATACCAGCGCAAACGTCTCTCTTGCACACCACAACTGATGCTTCTTAGGTACAACATTTCTCTCAAGGTACTAACGCTCTGTTGAGTATGCACACTGACATTACACATCCATCGGAGCATACTGGCTTCATTCCTCGCGAGCTTACGCATGTCCCCAGCAGTCACGGCCCATTATTCACTGCCATGTAGCAAGGCTGTTCGTACACATGCATCATACAGTCTGCCTTTTACTCTGAGCGAGAGGCAGCAGAGTCACCAGCAGAGGTAAGAGCTCCCTAAACTTTGCCCAGGCTATTCTTATTCTAGCAGTTACACTTTCAGCGCACCCACCCCCACTACTGACTTGGTCACCTAGATAACGGAAGCTATCAACTACTTCTAGTTTCTCCCCCTGGAAAGTGACGGAAGTTGTTTTCTGCAGATTTTCGGAGGTTAATGCTCCTGAGCATCTGCTACATACAAAAACTATCTTCCCAGTTAGTCTTCCTTTGACATTGCTGCACCTATTGTGCGTCCATAGCTTACACTGGGTACATCTTATAGAGTTTCTACCTACACCTTTTCTACAGATCGAGCAGGGCCATCTTCCTGAAGACATTTGTGATTGGTCTACCTTCCTACTTATTAGTACTTTGGTTTTAGCTAGGTTGACTCTAAGGCCCCTCGATTCTAAACCCTCCTTCCACACCTGGAACGTCTCCTCCAGTTCTGATAGTGACTCAGCAATTAGAGCAAGGTCGTCAGCATAGAGGAGCTCCCAGGGGCATCCTGTCTTGAATTCCTCCGTAATTGCCTGGAGGACTATGATAAATAGGTGGGGGCTGAGTACTGAACCTTGGTGGACCCCAACCTCTACTTTGAATTCTTCTGTGTACATGTTGCCAACCCTAACCTTACTTACGGCATCCCTGTACATGGCTTGCACAGCCCTCACCAGCCATTCATCTATCCCTAGTTTCCTCATTGACCACCAGATAAGGGATCGGGGGACCCTGTCAAAGGCTTTCTCCATGTCAACGAAAGCCAAGTACAGGGGCTTATCTTTGGCTAGGTATTTCTCCTGCAGCTGTCTCACCAGAAATATGGCATCAGTGGTGCTTTTCCCTGGCATGAAACCAAACTGCATGTCGTCCAAGTTGACTCTCTCCCTAATCAGTTGGGCTATGACCCTCTCTGTAACCTTCATTACCTGATCCAACAGCTTGATACCTCTGTAATTATTTGTATCTAGGGCGTCTCCTTTACCTTTGTAGCAGTTGACTAGTATGCTGCTACACCAGTCATTGGGTATGACTCCTTCGTGTATCACCTGGTTAACTATACGGGTGACTAGGTTATAGCCGACACTACCAGATATTTTGAGCACTCTGTCGGTTAAAGCAACGATGGTTCCAGTTGATCCAATCAAGGGAGCACACTGACCAATGACACATGTACCCATGACATAGTTTTCATGAAGATTCACTGTGAAACAGAATGTGACAAGGTTGACCCTTCAAAATACAGTTTCAACCCATTTTTGCCAGCTGAGTGGACTGGAGCTACATGAAATAAAGACACTTGCTCAAGAACACAATGTGCTGCCAGGAATTGAACTTACAACCTTATGAGTGTGAGCTGAATGCCCTAACCACTAAGCCACATGTCCTTTCTATTTAAAACATACATCATCATCATCATTGTTTAACGTCCGCTTTCCATGCTAGCATGGGTTGGACGATTTTGACGGAGGGCTGGCGAACCAGATGGCTGCACCAGGCTTCAATCTTGATCTGGCAAAGTTTCTACAGAGCTGTTTTATGTTCAAACTGAAAGGATTAATCTTACATATATTCTACAATGTTGTTCTAAACTAAACAAACACACCATCAAAATCTCAAAACTATGAGATAATGCCTGATTAATTCAAAACAATCTGAATAAATGAACAAGTACATTTGATAGTGTAACCTGAATACTAAAAGAGGGCTAAACTGACAGAACATTGGAAAGAAATACTTTACTCTTAACTCTTTTACTTGTTTCAGTCATTTGACTGCGGCCATGTTGGAGCACCGCCTTTAGTCGAGCAAATCAACCCCGGGACTTATTCTTTGTAAGCCCAGTACCTATTCTATCGGTCTCCCTTATAAACAAGGGCAAAAGAAAAATTATTTCCATGCCAATATGCTGATAACAGACTTTTTATTCGTCAATTTCCACTTATCATGATACACTCACTATAAATACACGTCGTGCTGAAATCGGGGAAGCTAGTCAACAGAATTTTTTTTTAATTCAATATAGAAATAACAAACTTTTTTTTTTAATTCTGTTGACTAGCTTCCCCAATTTCAGCACGATGTGTATTTATAGTGAGTGTATCATGATAAGTGGAAATTGACGAATAAAAAGTCTGTTATCAGCATATTGGCATGGAAATAATTTTTCTTTTGCCCTTGTTTATAAGTTATAAGTAAGTTTTTATATATAATTATGATGCGCACTCTCTAACCCATTACTTGACCTTTCTTTCCTTCCTCTCTACCGGTCTCTCTCCTTCTTATTTTTCACTCTTTCTGGTTTCCTTTCCTCTTTATCTCTCTCTCTCTCTCACTCCTCCTCATCTCTCTCACTGCTGAGTGGACTACTAACTTTCTTTTGCTCGTAGCTTTCTACAAGTCAACACCGACTTTTTCTGTCTCTAGAAAGTCGATTCTAAATTGCGCTCCGAATTTTTCCATCGTCTAGGCTTAAAAAAAGCCCTCAATGTTGGTTTCATTGTCCTGTTTTTATTCTTTATGTGTACTGTATTTTTATTTGTATTTCTTTTACGTCCTGTTCTTGTCACTTTTTTTTCTTTCCTTGTTTTACCCCTCTGCAAAAGAATTCTATTTAATTCTTTTGCAGGAAGGACTGCTTCGACTGGATCGTGTTCTGTCCTTAACTTCGAAACACGCATTGAGTCGAACCAGGGACAGCTGATGAAGGGGAATATTCCTTGTATTGTTTGTCTTGTACTCTGTTTTTTCGTTGTTAAAAAAAGTCCGTTCTCTTGTTTGTTTTTATGTTTTCATTTCTCGTTGTGTTCTACGTTTATTTGTGGTGTCCTGTACTCATATATATATCATCATCATCATCATCATTTAGCGTCCGTTTTCCATGCTAGCATGGGTTGGACGGTTCAACTGGGGTCTGTGAAGCCAGAAGGCTGCGCCAGGCCCAGTCTGATCTGGCAGTGTTTCTACGGCTGGATGCCCTTCCTAACGCCAACCACTCCGCGAGTGTAGTGGGTGCTTTTTACGTGCCACCCGCACTGTATATATACATATAGATGCATGTATATATACATATATATGCATGTATATATACATATAGATGTAGGTACATACATATATGTATGTATGTATGCATATATTTTATTTATTAAATTATTATATGACTGAGCGCCCTCGCGTCATTTCATTTCTTTTCTCCAAGTAAGTTTTTATATATATATATAATATAATGTATTGATAAAATGGTAAGATAACAAAAGAAAGAAAGAGACCTCAATATTATGTAAATAGAGGAAATTTATCTATACAATATGTTACATTACTCGGTAGTCAAGATAAAACTCTGAGTTTCAGATGCCGAAGTAGAAATCCACAACACCATCTCTTCGGTTATCTGGCTATTTGAAAACGCTATAATAGATACTCGTATATGTCAAAAAAGAGTTTATAATAGAGATAGCGTTTTCAAATAGCCAGATAACCGAAGAGATGGTGTTGTGGATTTCTACTTCGGCATCTGAAACTCAGAGTTTTATCTTGACTACCGAGTAATGTAACATATTGTATATATATAATATAATGTATATATGTATGCATGAATGTGTAAGTAAATGTGCATTTGTATATATGTGTGTATCCAGATAATTAGTGGTGCATAAATAGCAATAAAAAGACAAACAAAAGCTATGCACTTACCAGCAGCTGTTGTCAGTAAGAAGTAAGTGAAATCAGCAAAAACTTCCAGTTCTTTGCGAAGGTGTATCCATGATCTCATACCTGTGTATAAGAAAAGACAATGAAAATAAGAGCAGTTAGCATATTTTTATATCCTTGTGTCGGATATCTAATTTAATGAAGTAGGGGGAAAGAAAGTATTCACACGACGCAATATGATTACTATTTCATGTGGATACACACTCTCAGCCAATGGCTCACAGTGAACTGTTCACAATCAATTGCTGGCAGTTCTTCATTTCATAGCAATGGGTCAGTCCACTTTTAGTTATTTGGGTGATGGTTGGAATCCTTCCACAGCACATATGAGGGAAAAGTTAGTTTTAATTCACGTAGTGTTAGCCCTAATCAACCAGACCTATTTTCGAATACATTCCTGTCATGACCATACTGTACTTTTTAAAGATGGGCAGAAGGTAAGCAAGACAAGCAGACTTGGTTTGTGGAAGACGCATCTGCACTCCAATAAAACATTAAACAAGGCGGCGAGCTGGCAGAATCGTTAGCACGCCGGGCAAAATGCGTAGCCGTATTTCGTCCGCCGCTGCGTTCTGAGTTCAAATTCCGCCAAGGTCGACTTTGCCTTTCATCCATTCAGGGTCGATAAATTAAGTACCAGTTACACACTGGGGTCGTTGTAATTGACTTAATTCGTTTGTCTGTCCTTGTTTGTCCCCTCTATGTTTAGCCCCTTGTGGGTAATAAGAAAACAAATAAAACATTAAATGGTACCTTAAATGTCGGTTCTGTGGCCTGATATATATAGGAAAAACCAGTCATAGGTTAGTGGATCGTATCACTATCCACCTGAACAAGACCGCATGACCCAATAGATGCAACTTCAGCTCATTTGCACATACTATTTCCATTCTTTCTTGCCAGCCTCGCCTGGCCCCCGTGCCGGTGGCACGTAAAAAGCACCATCCGACCATGGCCGTTTGCCAGCCCCGTCTGGCACCTGTGCTGGTGGCACGTAAAAAGCACCCACTACACTCACGGAGTGGTTGGCGTTAGGAAGGGCATCCAGCTGTAGAAACATTGCCAGATCAGACTGGGTCTGGCGCAGCCTTCTGGCTTCCCAGACCCCAGTTGAACCATCCAACCCATGCTAGCATGGAAAGCGGACGCTAAATGATAATGAAGATGAGTAGCATTATTTCATACTACAGATTCCCTTCTTCACTCTAGTAAAAAGAAAAATACCTCATCTTCCACCATAGCTGCTCTATCTCATCAGGTATGAATAGTGATCATGATAACATAACTACATCCTTCCACACTGCATCCCAAATTATTACATTCATCTCACACTTTTATACACCTAACTCACAAACCACATGCACCAGATGCATGTGCTTTACCAGATGATGGCTGAAACATTATTAAATGATATCTGAAATAATACATTGTATCAGTATTATTTCAGCCATATTGGTAAGTGTTGATTCTTCAGGTATAAGCACAAAGGGTTAGCATAATGAACAAATGTAAAAATATATTTCTTCACTACCCACAAGGGACTAAACACTGAGGGGACACACAAGGACAGACAAACGGATTAAGTTGATTACATCGACCCCAGTGCGTAACTGGTACTTAATTTATCGACCCCAAAAGGATGAAAGGCAAAGTCGACCTCAGCGGAATTTGAACCCAGAACGTAACTGCAGACGAAATACGGCTACGCATTTTGCCTGGCGTGCTAACGTTTCTGCCAGCTCGCCGCCTTTGTAACAATAACAACACAAAACCATATAGCAGTAGGCAGAATAGGGTACTATGCAGTGGAACTGAATGCAGAACCATGCGGGTCAGAAGCAAACTCCTATCACACAGTCATGCCAGCACTTTTGCATTATCTTCTATTTTTAACTTGTTTCAGTTATTAGACTGTGGCCATGCTGGGGCACCACCTTGAAGATTTTGCCAAACAAGTTGGCCCCAGTGCTTCATTGTTTTAAGCCTGGTACTTATTGTATCAGGTTCTATTGCCGAACTGCTAAGTTATGAGGGTGTAAACACACCAACACCAGTTGCCAAGCAGTACTGAGGGACAAACATAAACACAAAGACACACACTCACGCATCTATATATACAATGGGCTTTTTTCCAGCTTCTGTCTACCAAATCCACTCACAAGGCTTTGTTTGGCCCAAGGCTACAGTAGAAAACACTTGCCCAAGGCACCATGCAGTGGGACTGAACTTGGAAATATATGGGTGGGAACCAAACTTATTACCACATAGCACCTTTATATTAGTGAATGGTTTATTTACACAACCATCTGTAACAGGTGTGCATGTATCTACCTCAATATTTCTGTAAGAATTTGAGTATGTTAATATATGCAAGTACCAATGTATCTCTATGTATGTTATATTATCTTTTAACTGTATGTTAATTTTCAATTTTAACTAAATATATATTATTGATTATCTTATTAATAACTAGCAGAGACACCTGCCATTGCTCAGGATTAAAATGGCATAATTCTCTAAATTCCTACTAAAAATTCTGATGGCTTTCATTTGAAAGTAAGGTCTGGTCAGCTTCACAGTCTCCTAAGAATTTAATGTTCCTCCCACACTGACCTAAATCTTCTGTCACCACAGAAATAGATTGACTCTTTATTCTAGTGACAATCTGTTTTGTCTTTTTACATCTAAATTTTTTCCCCTTCTTTTCTTCAACTAATTTGATTCCTTAACCTGCCCTTACTACCATTCTTATAACTAAGGAAATTTTTCTTACAACAGTTAGTTGTGAACTTAAGTTTGGTCTGTGTGGCATCCTACTTCATGTTCCTGAAATTCATATCTACAGCTTTATCGGTATATTTACCTTCTCTGGGATGTAACTAATTGATTTGAGAACTTTATATTATTGGAAAACCTATATGAAATTAGCTGAAGATTACTTGACATATTATATCTGCTGCAATATTTACAGCTTTTAATAAAATGTTATAGTATGAAACAATTGTACTAAATTACCGGATCCATTCTTGTTGCTTATTTTTGAGATATATATATATATATATATATATTATAGTTATGTTGAAACATATGATACGGGGAAATGCAGCATTGATGACAAAACATTTGCGGAGTAAATGATGGGCTAATTTACCTAAGCGACATGTCATGCATCCGTATGGAGGATTCCAGGCCCTAACCTGTTACAGAAAATTGGCGGTGGGTGGGTAAGTGATTTTTGAAAGCACCTTAAAGCTGTCAGCACTGTGGCTACCATGACCTATGGTTCGCAGTCAAATGAATGTAGGTGTAATGGAGGTACTGTATGTAAAAGGATACATTCCAGAAAGGGGCTGCAATGGGATACGGCAATGGTGAAGTGAACTGTTGAAATGTTGCAGAAGGTGAAAGGTTGACAATGGATTGTTGGTGTGGCTGTAGAATAAGAAACATAAACTGAGCCTATGCAGTCACATGAGGATATGCAGTAGTGAATTACTTGAAAAAGTAAGGCATAATGGCTTACTGCATGGTTGGTGGGAGTAACTGAAAATAGGCTTTGATACTGAAGTCCATGAAGGAAACTGCTTTGTTGGTGCAGTCTTTAGGACTGTTGGTATTATGCTGTGGAATACCGAAATGGTATACATCTTCACCATTCACTAAGAGAAGTGGATACTGGAGTGCATCGTAGGATGTAGTAATTCCTACAAAACCTCTCGGTAAACAATATTCTTTGTTTTTCCTTGTGGAACATATGCAAACATATTTTTTGCCTCTCACTCTAGAGCAGCCAACATATAATTACTCGTGTGAGAAGCACAACTCTTCCAAGTGAAGTCCTACCACAGACAGTGTCTGATCCTGGGGTTATTGATAGACAGTGAAAAGCTGATACGAATAGGAAATTGCATTCTGCTGAATGAAAAAGGATGTCTGGCACCTGTGCGGGTGGCACATAAAAAGCACCCACTACACTCACGGAGTGGTTGGCATTAGGAAGGGCATCCAGCTGTAGAAACACTGCCAGATCAGACTGGGCCTGGCACAGCCATCTGGCTTCCCAGACCCCAGTTGAACCGTCCAACCCATGCTAGCATGGAAAATGGACGTTATACGATGATGATGATGAATGGAATGAGAGGAAGCCTGGCTATGAAACCGTTCCCTTCTTTTCCACATTCAGACAGGATGATGGCCTCGGCAACATGTGGCATCATCTTCTTTACCACCAGGCTTGTCCCCAACATGGCTGCAGCTTTCAGGCTGAAACATTTTTAAGGATTTAAGGGTCAACTCCACAGCAGTTCAAGCAGTAAATTATTAAAGTCTGTAACATAACTTTAGAAGCTGTGTATATAATGAATGATAAGGTAAAAGAATAAGGTCAATCCGTACATACCAACAATACTCTGGAAAGTTTCTGATAGTGTAGATCGAAGATACGATATATAAAATTCATCTTTTTGATTCGAGCGAAGAATTTCTGCTTGTCCAGCTCTGCGGAACATTGTCAGACTATGAAATACAGAAATACGGAGATATTTTATGCTGTAGATTCTAGAGTTCTTCACTTAATATCATTTTAGTGTTGGTTCTTGATTTTGCAAATATATATATTACATGGGAAAATAGATATTACATATATATATATATATTACATATATATATATATATATATTACATATATATATATATATTATATTATATTATATTATATTACATATATAACAAATGAAAGATCGAACATGAAATATGCGAAAAGTTATTGTCAATCATGACAATTGTTTTGACACATCTAGCATCGATTCCTTTTCGGTAGGACACTCAACTACTGGTTTCAGGAGTATCCGATGGTGCAGATATGTGTATATATATATATATATATATATAACACCAAGTAAGTTAGGGGTTATGGATCCAACCCACTAAGGGATAATACTTATCCAATATACTGTTGGTGTAATACCCAAATTCTTAATACACAAGTGTTTTTAATTGCAATGCAATTAACTTATTTATTGTATTAAATGGGTGAAGGTAAAGAAATATTTTACCATTAATTTATAATACAAATAAGAAAATGGAGAAACACATTAGTTGGTTTATCAGCTTTCGGATATTAGAATGTTGTCTTATTTAATTATCAAAACTACAACCATAATAACATACATATATACAGTATAATTCAATACATATAAGATAATACAATTATAAAAATCATAATATAAATTATTGAAATCATTAAAATCACTCCTTACAGCTGTTTCAGTCTATGGATAAAAGTAGTTTTTTTTTCCAGTGCCTATAGTTGTCAATTATATTGAGGTTGTAGGCATTTAAAAATAGGGTACTCATATATAACCATAGGCCTCATCAGAGATTATAAAGAACTTTAAAAATATTAATATTTCTGCAATGCAAATGGTCTTATGGTTTGCAATACTAACTTCAGAAAACCTGCCAGTCACCTAGTCACCTACTGTTCTGGCAGACACACTAGCCAAATTGACTACATCCACACCAGAAAAAGGGAAAGATGGCTGCTTATAAATGCCAAAACTTTCCCAGGCAAAGAATGTGCCCCACAACATAGACTGGTAGTTAGTGACTTCAGGATCAGGGCTAAATGGATGCCCAGAAGACGACCAGCATGGAGGAGAAGGTCTGGATGCTTAAAGATCCTGCAAATGGACATAGATTTAGAGAAATATTACTTGAAGCCTTTGATGAAATAGAAGGGGATATAGCTTCACATAATGAAGAAGACAACCGGAGGTTTCTATGGGAAAATCTGCTGAGGGCCACTGACTAGATCTATGAATGGTGCAAAGTCCCCTCTCGACCCAAAATAACATGGTGGTGGAACAATGTTGTTCACAGGGCTATTAGAGAAAAGAAACAGGCTTGGAAGGACTGGAAGAACAGTGGTAGCAGGGAATTGTATCAGACTGTCAGAAGGGAAGCTAGGAGGCAGGTTTATTTAGCCAGAGGGGAAGCAGATAAGAAAAAATTTGCCAATGTTCTGTGCTGTGAGGCCCAAAGACTTGAGGTATTTCGTGTTGCAAGACAGTGTGTGAGAGAGAATTGTGATGTTGTAGGAGAGAAATGTGTTCGCATGGATGATGATTCACTTGCATACCAAGCAGGGCCATTTACTAGAAGGGTGAAGGGTCTTGTCTGATTTCTTGCTCACTAGGACCTTCATCTTTGCTAAGTTTATTTTAAAACCCTTTGATTCCAGGTACTGTTTCCACATATCACTATCAGTTTCTCCTGTGTTCACAATAAATTTTATTGTATAAATCACAGGAATACTAAAAATTTGGGAGGGGAACAGGTTCTATTCGTTTACCCCACGAGGTCTGGAAACTTGAAACAAAGTTATTTCAAATCTCCGTCCGGGATGAGGAGCTAGTAGATTAAATTGAAACCAGTACTTGACAATATTACTTTATATTTTTTTAGAGGAGCGACATGATTAAATCAACGGCGATCTATTCCTGGAATATGCATGTTATTTAGCTCTAAGTCAGCCTTCATAGAGCAGATATATTATCAAAGGCGTCCTAACAGTCCCCATCCCATCCCATTTCTTTCTTTCGTTTTTGTATTTTCTTTCAATTGAAGGGTATCTTGGGCTACATCCTGTAATTTGTCGTTCATTTCATTGGAAATTGTAATTTTGGGGAGGTTTAGCTGCTATTTCGAGCAAATCCAACGACCACAAACAAGCCTCCTGGTTGGCTTAAAGACACCACTACCACCATTTGATATCTCTGTGAAGTCGCACAACCTTCTAGAAATAATATCGAATGCATCTCCATCAAATCACATTCTACTGTCTTAAGAGGGGAAGGAGACTCGATTGGATTAAACGGCCTTGAATTGCACTTTACCTAAATAAAGAAAAAAAATGGGACATAACAGCTGGAACGTCTTCCATCATATGTATATTCAATCAAAGATGACATAGAGATAAATAACAACCACTACACTCGACAGGGATGAAATTACATCGTCGAATGACATTTTGTCCGATCGTTCCTAACATCAAAGCAGACTTTAGAAAACTTACTTAGCTCCGCTGCGGAAAGAGGTAGGTGTTGAAATCAGCGGTGTCAGGGGAATTAAAGTTCCTTCTGAAGTTTACGTAGAGCAGTGGTTTTTCAACCAGGGTTCCGCCAGTACAGTCCAGGGGTTCCGCAAGAAGTTGCAAAACTGCTAAAATCGGCAGTAATTTTTAATTTTCCTGTGCAGATGTGTGTGCATAAGACTATTAAATTATTGCACAGGGGTTCCCCCCGAGCCAGTGGAATGTTTCCTTGGGGTTCCGCTCCAGCAAAAAGTTTGAAAAGCACTGACCTAGATAAATTGCTGTGACCTTATATATTGTTGCCAGATCCAAGTCAATCCTGATTGAGAAGCTCGAGGATCTTTTCGGTTTGAACGGCAGTTTTTTCTAGCGGTGTCATATGAAATTGTCACCCATAATTATGACCCTAGTATCGATCTATTGCATTTCAGTCTGTTTTAGGATTAGGATTAGTTAGGGTTAGGGTGGGGGGAAGGGTATCTTTTTTTTCTTCACAAATGTAAATAAACCCAATCTGTTTCTTAAACGAGGCACAGAATGTTTTTTTTACCTCAATAGACGTCACTGATTGGTTGAAATTGCAGAAATTGAAGAAAAAACAACAACAAATGTCTTACAAACTCTAGAATTTTCTCAATAAAGCCAAGAGAAAAAGATGTGTTATAAACACATTCTACCAGTATGCGAAGTTTAAAATTTTTTAGTTACCTAGGAATTATGTTAAAAACTGCCGTTCAAACCGAAAAGATCGAAGCTCTATAGTCAAAGTTGGTATGCCCAACTCCAAAGGGTGGAAAGGTTAAGTTATTTGAAGTTAAATATTTGAACTTAGAAGGAATTCCGCAAAGCATTTTTTTTTCCATAAAATATACCAAGTTTAAATGCAATGAATCGTTGAAAGAATTAGAAAGTTGCTGTCTTCACTTCTATTTTCCTTTTCAATAATCGGGTGGAGTATTGAAATTTCGGTTGTCTTTCTCAGTAACTAAAAACGGCGATGCTTCGGTATAGGTACACAAGTGACTTTGTTTACAATTTAAATATTTTCAAAAATACCCAACTCAAATACATGGTCCTCACGTTCGTTACAAGAACACACGACTGCTACTTACAAACCACATGTGTTTATTTACATTTGTGAAGATGATCGTCGATTTCTGTAAAAAAAATTTATTTTTTTACATATGGGGTTGGGGGGGGAATGGGATCTTTTGAAGTTGGCGTTAAGCGGAAGAATTGATGTACGTGTGTGTGTGAGAGAGAGTGTGTGTGTGTGTGAGAGAGAGAGTGTCTGTGTGTGAGAGAGAGAGTGTGTGTGTGAGAGAGAGAGAGTGTGTGTGTGAGAGAGAGTGTGTGTGCTTGATGGGGTGCGAGAAAGTGAGGTGTGTAAGTAAAATGTTTTTGTTAGTGTATGTGAGAGAGAGAGAGTATGTAGTGCATTTTTTCAATTTCTACAAGTCACGTACAGGAAGGAACTTTTAAAAAAGAATTACATGCATAAAAGTTGATATTAATTGCAGCGTGGAAGGTGTTTATAAGCCATTTAAGAAATACACAAAAGCCGTTCGATTCACTTCAACATTTAAGTTTAATTTGTCAAAATATTTTCGTCTCTTTAAGACCGCGACCTGTTCTGACAAAAATCCGTGAACAGGTCGCGGTCTGAAAACGACGAAAATATTTTGACACAAATTAAATTTAAATGTTGAAGTGAATCGAACGACTTTTTGTGTGTTTCTTAAATGGCTTATAAACACCTTCCACGCTGCAATTGTTTTCGTTCCAGCACAACGATCTCAGATCAGGTCACTTGCTATGCAAGTACATCTCCGTAAAGTTGATATCGGTTGTGATCACGTGACAAGGTACCCGGATGTAATCATTAGCGCCGCCGCCATATTCAAATCCCAATTATTTATTTTTTCCCCTCAAAAGAGATGAAAATTGCTTTTCCTTCTTTATCCGATTTACCTCTGACATGTTTGCGAGTCACTTTAATGCGATGTAAATCTGTAGATTTGCATCCACTTTTAGAAAGATGGAATTATTTACCAAGTTCCGTCCTTCTCAACTGGAAAACTCTTCCTCACGGAATGAAATCTCTGATTGTTTCGGAAGTTATGAAACTTTGTCAGGTTTAAAACTCTTTCCTTTTCTTTCTATAAATTACTACTTTTATATAAATATAAAGTAAAAAAATCGGCGATCTTTCGTCTCTAGTAGACCTTTCCGTCAATTTCCGTAAAAAATTTTTTTTTTTTACATATGGGCTTGCGGGAACTTTTGAAGTAATATACATACATATACACACAACGAGTAAAAAATTTCAGTTATCTCTTTCTTTCACACACACTAACAGAAGCACTTCACTTACACAACATACTTTCTGTCTCCCACACCCCATCAAACACACACATGTACATCAATGCTCCCATGCACGGTAACTTCAAAAGAACTTCCCTCGTCATACAATCGCTTTCTCTTAGTCTCTTTCGCTCTCATTACTTCAAAAGTTCCCGCAAGCCCATATGTAACAAAAAATAAATTTTTTTACGGAAATCGACGGAAAGGTCTACTAGAGACGAAAGATTGCCAACTTTTTAAAATCTTAATTATTTTGTATTTAGAAACATCATCTTTTCTTTAACTTGCTCGACCTTTCCTAATCAAATGTATTATTAATTATTCGCTAATTAATTATATTGATGAGAGTTAAGGAGGGAATATAATGCTCTGACATTATATCCTATAACATTTTTTAAAACAATATTCATAGCATTCAGTTAATCACTATACATATCCATCATTTTCTGTTAAAATGTCTTATTGACGAGTTTCATTTCTTCACTTCCCTGAAGAGAAGATTACATTGTTTTACACCATTTTATTCCTTTGAAATAATACCAGTGTATATTACTGCATACCTCACCCGCCTTCTCTCCAGGGAGGAGAGTTTTAGCTGTTTCAGCCTTTCCCAGTTGCTGAGCAGTTGCAAAGGGACGATCTTTGTGAATCTTCTCTGTTGAGTGACCACAGCTGTGAGCAGTAATCCAGGCCGCTGCGGACGAATGTCCTCCTGAAGGCCATCATGGTTTCCTTATCTCTGGTTCTGAATGTTCTCAGGATCCATCCAGCCAGTCGTCTGCACTTTGTTGCCATCCTGGTAATGTCGATACCCAGGTCCCTCACTGATTTAGGCTCTGGGATTGAAATTCCCTGTGGACCAGTGTAGCCTGTAAGTTTCAAATTCAGTTTTGGATGCTGGTAGTGCAGGGCTTGGAATTTTTCAGCATTAAACTGCATATTATTATCCTCAGCCCATCTGTAAATTGAGTCCAACTCCTGCTGCAGATGTCCAACATCGCTGGGGTTCTGTATTTTCTACAAGACTTTCGTATCGTCTGCGTAGCTTACAAGGGTGGCTATCCAGGTACTTGCGGGCATATCAGAGAGGGCCACTATGAAAAGCATTGGCCTCAAGACAGTTCCCCGTGGAACACTGCTCACTATTTGTGTTTTCATAGAGGTGGCTCCATTGGCCACTACTGCCTGACTCCTATCTTTCAGAAAGTCATGTAACCACTCTCCAAGTTTTCCAGCCATGCCGAGGTCACACAATTTGTGGCATATCATACCATGATCCACCTTGTCAAAAGCTTTTGCAAAATCAAGGTATATTACGTTCACATTTGAGTTGTTGAGTAACTGCCTCAACACCCAGTCATAATGTTGTAAGAGCTGGGTCAGGCAGTTCCTATCTGGTCGAAAGCCATGCTGGGTATTGGTGAGGTTGAGCAGGGACTCCACCTGTGCTTACTTGCAATGAGTCATTCCTGAGAGTATGAGACCTTCGGGCCATTTGACGTTGGGAAAGTTGAAATCAGGTTAAACTATAAGAAAAATTTCCGCATGTTGTCCTCAATGCATTCGTCAAGCATGAAGGACACTGGAAAACTAGTTGCAGATGGTAATCTGATAATGAAACCAAGTGTGGTTGTTTTATACAATGAAGGGATGGGCAGGATCAATCACTCAGATCAGCTGGCATTGACAGAAAATCGGTTGGAAAATTTGAGAAATGGTATAAAAAAAATTTTCTTGTATATTGTTGACAAGTGCATCTTCATTTCCCGTTTGATTTGGCAGATGCCTGGAGGTGTTGGGGGATGGATTGAAATTTGAAGTTTGCTATTCTTTGAAATTATGGAAGTGTCAGGTCTGCCAAGATACCGAACACGTGGACATGATGATGCTGGATACTCTTCTCACCGCTTAGTGAAGGGACACGGGCATTTTCTAAGATTGCTTGCCCTCATCATAAAGAAAAGTACAGCAAAGATGTTGTGTGTGCAAAGTGAAAGGGAAACGAAAGGAGACCATATATTTTTTGTTCTGATTGTAATATGCAGATGTGCATGGTGCCATGTTTTGAGACATGTCACACCAAAGTTAATTTTTGAATTAACTTGCGCAATGGGATTGTATAAAGCAAATAGATGACATTTGTCTGACTTGTGCTGTCAATTGATCTACTCCTGCAGAAATACCACATCAGTGTTCTGCACTGTGACATAAGTTTAAGTAAATAAACAACGCCTGCTTTGAAGCAATTGATGTAAATATGTGTTACTGTTATCTCACACTAAGTTTTGACCTCAATCAGCATGATTACCATGGCAGTACACGGGCTACCTAATGCACCACTGCCGTAAAGTGGTCAGCTAACCTAAAGTTCTATGTATAAAAACTTAAGCAGCAGTACCTGGTACATGCCTCACAAACTTTTGAGACTTTGATTCCTCATTTCATGGGTTTACCTGGCATATTCTGTTAGAAATATAGCCAGCCTTTGTAACTCACCATTCCTTCAATAGATAGTCATCTTGGCTTTTAGTAATTATTCTCATATCCTTCCATACTGAAGGTTGATAGCCATAGTTCCACATGTTTATCAGTAATGTTAAATTGTCACTTTTAATTAGTTCAGTTAAAAAAAGGTAACTTTTGAATTCACTTTTTGTTTTGTTTAGAGGGCCTGAACGTTTCCACTATAATTTAGATGACAATTGTTATAAATCTAATTAATTTGTTTTCTCAATATGTATTGTACATGAGAGATATTTTTTTCTGAGCTATAGCTCATAATTCCTTGTGCATATTATATATGACTGTGTATTCATGTGTAATTTTTGATTTTCAGCAAATGCAAATTAAGTTAGAAGATGCTGCCTTATTAGATTTGATGTGTAAGTAATATATATTTTTTATATCCCTCTTTTGAAATTCTAGTTTCAATAGTATAAATCAGTTATATTATTGTCTTATATAACTATTTATATGCATGCAGTGTACCAACCATTGCTTCACCATACTCCAAGTGCTGAATTAAGCGATTGCACCCATTCTTTCCCAGAAATGTGGTCCACTAAAGACTTCTCTCTGACAGTTTATGCTTGAAATTGATATAAATGAACAGTAATTTAAGTTAAACATCATCATCATCGTTTAGTGTCCGCTTTCCATGCTAGCATGGGTTGGACGGTTCAACTGGGGTCCAGGAAGCCAGAAGGTTGCACCAGGCCCAGTCTGATCTAGCAATGTTTCTACGGATGGATGCCCTTCCTAACGCCAACCACTCCATGAGTGTAGTGGATGCTTTTTACGTGCCACCGGCACAGGTGCCAGATAAGGCTGGCAAACAGCCACGATTGGACGGTGCTTTTTACATGCCACCGACACGGGGGCCAGGTGAGGCTGGCAACGGCCACGATCGGATGGTGTTTTTTATGTGCCACCGGCACGAGGCCAGTCGGGTCGGCGCTGGCAACAGCCACGTTCAAATGGTTCTCTTACGTACCACCGGCACTGGTATCACAGCTGCAATTTCCATTGATATTGATTGATTTCGATTTTCACTCGCCTCAACAGGTCTTCACAAGTAGAGTTTTGTGTCCCAAGAAGGAAAGGTATACCTAAGTGGACTGGCTACATCCCATGTAGAGGCCACGGGTTATGGTCTCACTTGTCTGCCGGGTCTTCTGATGCACAGCTTACTTCCAAAGGTCTCGGTCTCTAGTCATTTCCTCGGTGAGACCTAAAGTTCGAAGGTCGTGCTTCACCACCTCGTCCCAGGTTTTCCTGGGTTCCCAGGTTAGAATGTCACAGGAAGGAATCAGAAGACGGATTCTTTAAGCTGAGCCAATCAATAGGAGAGTTAGGGGTAGACCAAGAATGAGATGGCTGGATGATATCCATGCTCTCAGTTGGTCACATTTTGGAATCCAGGCATAATCACAGTTGCTTCTGATAGGATACTATGGAGAAGGTGCCTGAGGACTGTACCCAACAACCTTCCCAGGTATAATGGGTGGTGAAGATGCATAGATGTGTGTGTGTATCAAGTGAGGGAGAGCTTCATAAGAACAGGACTTGAAAAGTATTCAGCTACATTTATATGTTTATATCTATATGGAATAACTAATCTTTTGAAAAAATATTTTTCTTATATTTCAGAATAGACTTTAGATTGTATTGAATTTCAATTTTTGTTGTTATAAGGATTTTCATCTCTCTCTCTCTCTCTCTCACTCTCTCTCTCTCACTCTCTCTCTCTCTCTTTCTTTTTTGGTCAGATCACCAAATGAATGGAACAGGCACTTGGAAAGTTTATAAAATGGTTGAAGAACTTGGTATGTGGTATGTTAGTAAATTGGACAGTTTTACAGATTTTTTTTCTACTCTGGCTCAGTTGGTGAATAGTTATTATACTGTTAGTCCGTTGCCAGCCTCGCCTGGCCCCCGTGCCGGTAGCACGTAAAAGCACCATCCGTTCGTGTCCGTTGCCAGCCTCGCCTGGCCCCCGTGCCGGTGGCACGTAAAAACACCATCCATTCGTGGCCGTTTGCCAGCTCTGTCTGGCACCTGTGCAGGTGGCACGTAAAAAGCACCCACTACACTCATGGAGTGGTTGGCGTTAGGAAGGGCATCCAGCCGTAGAAACACTGCCAGATCAGACTGGGCCTGATGCAGCCTTCCGGCTTCACAGACCCCAGTTAAACCATCCAACCCATGCTAGCATGGAAAGCGGACGCTAAACGATGTTGATGATGATGATGAATGTTAGGTGAAAGATTTTGGTGGTCATATCCTAATAGTCAATATATTGTTCCAAGCAAGGACCCTTGCTCTACTGGCTTTTATCTTGCTGAACTAGTTACCATTCCACATAGTATGTGTGATTAATGTTCAGCATAAATTAGTAGGTACTTACAGTTATTAAATAAAATAAAACATAAAAAACAGTAACAAAACTGTAAGGATCTGTAGTTGTAAGTTAACATTGCTTGTAGGAAATGCTGAATTTCTGTAATTCATGTTCATAGTTTGGAAGATAAAATGTGATTTTTAGAGGTGTGTTAAATTACTTCAGATGAAAGCATGGCAGAAATTGTGGAATATGTAATGTATTTGTAGAAATCATAAAACATCAAACTGCTTTGTTATATTTGATTTCACTCTGTATGCTCTGTATTGGAATTCCACCTGAATTAAGTTTTCTTTTCACCCTTCTGGGGTTCATAAAGTAAAGTACCAGTCAAATACTATGATCATTTTAATCAATTGTTCCCATATGCAGCAGGCTAGAGTGGTGGAGCCCAAATTCCTGCCTAACCTTGGGGTTACAGCAAGGAGGTGAAACGCTTGTTGAAATACACTGTTGACACCAATGTTATTTGTAACACCCTACATTACTCCCAGTACAAATTACCCCCTCCATTTTCTTATTCATGCACCCACACACACAGTTAGCCACTTTGTGAACTAATATTTATCTATTTTACTTCTGCCTTTTGAGTTGTTCTAAGTCACAATGATATATATTTTTTTTGAGACTAATGAACATTTTCAGATATAGTTAAACTAACTGCAACCTTTTCTCCCCTAATTTTAGACAAGGACAAGGTCCTAAATGCTGATAGCCTGCAACAATCACTTTACCAAAGCCTTTCCAAGTTGTATAATACTGTAAGTTTAAGTTTATATAAATTCTAACACAGCATTTTACTTTGATGTTATTATTATGCAAAAGTTATTATTGTGAAGGCGCATGGCTCAGTGGTTAGAGCGTCGAGCTTACGATCGTGAGGTTGTGAGCTCGAATCCCGGACCGGGCTGCGTATTGTGTTCTTGAGCAAGGCACTTTATTTCACGTTGCTCCAGTTCACTCAGCTGTAGAAATGAGTTGCGACGTCATTGGTGCCAAGCTGTATCGACCTTTGTCTTTCCCTTGGATAACACAGGTGGCGTGGAGAGGGGAGGCCGGTATGCATGGGCGACTGCTGGTCTTCCATAAACAACCTTGCCCGGACTTGTGTCTCGGAGGGTAACTTTCTAGGTGCAATCCCATGGTCTGTGTCGTGACCGAAGGGGGTCTCCGAATTATTATGCAAAAGTTATTATGTGCTAATTTAGTGAGCAATGATATTATCCTGAAATTTGGTGTCGGGTTTCCTCAAATTTCAAGAATCTTTCTTAGTATTATTGTAAAACACAGGATAGTACTTTTGTCAGTTGACAATGTGTGTCAATCCCAATAACCTTGGCCCCTACCTGGAACGTAGTCAGTGCACCTATGCATACCTTCCTTCTTGGGACACATAACTCTACTTGTGAAGACCTGTTGAGGCAAGTGAAAATGGACAAAATCAAAAGCAAACTCGATGAACATTAATGGAATTTGTAGTTTTGTGGTGGCACATACGAAAACCATCCGAACGTGGCCGTAGCCAGTACCGCATTGACTGGCCTCTGTGCCGGTGGCACGTAAAAAACACCATCCGAGCGTGGCCGTTCGCCAGCCTCGTCTGGCACCTGTGTCGGTGGCACATAAAATCACCCACTACACTCTCGGAGTGGTTGGCATTAGGAAGGGCATCCAGCTGTAGAAACACTGCCAGATCTGACTGGCCTGGTGCAGCCTTCGGGCTTCCCAGACCCCAGTTGAACCATCCAACCCTTGCTAGCATGGAAAGCGGACGTTAAACGATGATAATGATGATGATGTAGCAGTTTTGGTACTGTGTCAAGTGCATTAATTGCCACAGAAACAGTTTCCATCCTTGTGTTCCACATTCCCTTCATCTCTTTGGCTAGATCATGATATTTTTTAATTTTCTCAGTTTCCATTATATCCACTCTGTGCCGTATGTGATTGCAAAGTTTATGATTTTACACTGTCTATCATTTATGTACCCCACAGTCATTTCTAGTCTCCTGGACCTTGTTAGTATGTTGGTGGTACAAGATGTGAATGGTAGCAAAGGTGGTACATTTAGACTGGAGGCCGTTTATGCCTTGATGGGCTGTAAGGCCAGATTTCTTCATATATCTAGAAACTTTCCTGAGAATAACTTGTACTTTAGTGCTAGTGGGGGACTAGAATTGTATTTTGCACACACAGGACGACAGTGTGGAGTTAGTGCCGAGCAGAAGGTGCAAAAGCCTCATAAACCTGCATGGAAACTTCCAGCTGTTTGACAGATAACAATTGGATTTTCCTGATGTACAAGTGTGGACGTGGCACAACCTCAATGGATCATCCAGATCATATGTAGATAGAGTGGTGGTAGGAGTGGCTGTGTGGTAAGTAGCTTCTTTACCAACCACATGGTTCCAGGTTCAGTCCTACTGCGTGACACCTTGGGCAAGTGTCTTCTATTATAGCCTCGGGCCAACCAAAGCCTTGTGAGTGGATTTGGTAGGCGGAAACTGAAAGAAGCCAGTCGTATATATGTAGGTATATATATATATATATATATATATATATATATATATATATATATATATATATATATATATATATATGTATGTTTGTGTGTCTGTTTGTCCCCCTAGCATTGCTTGACAACCGATGCTGGTGTGTTTATGTCCCCGTTACTTAGCAGTTTGGCAAAAGAGACCGATAGAATAAGTACTGGGCTTACAGAGAATAAGTCCCGGGGTCGAGTTGCTCGATTAAATGTGGTGCTCCAGCATGGCTGCAGTCAAATGACTGAAACAAGTAAAAGAGTAAAAAGAGAGAGAGAGAGTATTTGTAAGGTCAGTAGATAGAGATAACGTAAGTTGTCCCCAATTCAAATTAGTTGTCTACAAACCACAAATTTGTTATTTGCACAGTCAATTTAGATCTGGTTACTAGAAGTTGAATGTGTCCTTTCTGGCACTCAAAGACCACAGGGACCAGATTAGTGAACTAGTTATGTGGCAGTTGGTGGCAGCAGTTGTCAACAACTGGTTGTGGATCATACTGAAGAAGGTGATTGGAGATAGTTGATTGCATTTAGCAAAGAGCCAGCAATAGAAAGAAATAGATAAGAGGGAGAATGAGTTAACAGGCTAGAAGAGGCGATCAGTAAAGGCATTGTGATCGATGTGCTAGCAGTGAGAATAGCCCATGACCATTTCTTTGATCTCAAACATGAAGGCAGCGTTGTCAGAGCTAAAGCCTGTGCACTCCAGCACAAATGAATTAAAGCTGTTCGTTGGGCCTGAATGGCGGAGATGCAACATGGAAGCAAAACTATGATGAGCAGATCAGGATGGGCATGTACGTGCTACTTGATTCCAAGCAGATGTGTTTGGCTTTCCAGCACCACTTTGTGTGGTTGTTTGGAAAGGATGATGGCTTGACGATGGTAACAGAGTTTAGTTCATGCCTAGGTGGCCTATTGCAGTTCTTGGCAGCAGATGTGAGGTTCTGTGGAAGGCCTGGAATACGGAAGGTGATGAGTGATTGCACAAGTTACAAATCACCTGGTTTGAATTGTCTGCCCTATGAAGTCTATGAGATGCCAGATTTGTTTGACTGCCACTTGGGAGATGTCTACCATCACTGGCAACACAATGGGATGATTCTTAGTGCTGTTAGCCAGGGTGTGGTAATGCTACTGGGGAAGGACATCTTCATCATCATCATTTAACGTCTGTTTTTCATACTGGCATGGTTGGATGGTTTGACAGGAGCTGACCAACTGTTCTTTTACTTGTTTCAGTCATTTGACTGCAGCCATTCTGGAGCACCGCCTTTACTTGAAACACACCAACATTGGTTGTCAAGTAATGGTGGGGGAACTAACACAGACGCATATACATATATACGATGGGCTTCCTTCAGTTTCCAACTAGCAAATCCACTCAAGGCTTTGATCAGCCTGAAGCTATAGTAGAAGAGACTTGCCCAAGGTGCCATGCAGTAGGACTGAACTGGAACCATGCAGTTGGGAAGCAAGCGTCTTACCACAAAGCCACACCTGTGCCTATGTATACTTAATTGTTCTTAAACTTTTAAGTTTGACTGAATTTTCAAATATGTTGTTTATATAAAGTTCTCTAGTTTTGTGTAAAGTATTGAAAGTGCATGTGGGAAGTAGGATAAGATATTGGCAGAGGGGTGCATTTGGGTGTATGTAGAAAGGAAGAATGAAGGCAGTTGTTAAAGCAAACTGATAGGACCCCAGAAAGCTTAGGTTTTGCTGAAGTCAAAGTTGATAGTTTATTTTGTCAAGGTTCTCTTACATAGCTTTCTTATTTCATCTGCTTGTGGGAAGCAAAAAAAATTAGAAGAAAAGTGGGTTTAGCAGATATTGAAATTTTAGCTATTGGAATCAGAATCGAAATCGATCAATGGAAATTGCAGCTGAGTTACCAGTTCCGGTGGCACGTAAGAGAACCATCCGAACGTGGCCATTGCCAGCGCCGCCCCGACTGGCCTCGTGCCGGTGGCACGTAAAAAGCGCCATCCGTTTGTGGCCGTTGCCAGCCTCGCCTGGCCCCCATGCAGGTGGCACATAAAAAAGCACCATCCGATCATGGCCATTTGCCAGTCTCGTCTGGCACGTAAAAAGCACCCACTACACTCACGGAGTGGTTGGTGTTAGGAAGGGCATCTAGCCGTAGAAACATTGCCAGATCAAACTGGGCCTGGTGCAGCCTTCTGGCTTCCCAGACCCCAGTTGAACTGTCTAACCCATGCTAGCATGGAAAGCGGACGCTAAATGATGATGATGATGGAATGCTGATAATCATTTCAGTTGAAGCATGAGAAATAGAAGATATCAGTGAACTTTTGAAATCTGCTTTGCCACAAACTAAAATGCATGGTTGTAAGTTGAGCTATATGGGGTCCGATCAATAAATATCCAGATTTTTGCCATAGTAACAAAGCAAAAGCATGCAGAGTAATGCTGCTTGGCACAGATTGACCTTGAACTCTGCTGTGCATGTGCACTATGTTTTAACGTTCTAGCTCACTTCCGCTGTTTACAGCAATGCTTGGAAGTAATGTTTGACCATCGCACTGACCATGACAGAGAAGGTTGAGCAGAGAGTCTGCATCAAATTTTGCCCAACGGCAAAGTTTTCATCATTCTTGACTCAATCAAGGAGATCTTGTGCAACTGAAACCCAAGTGTCTTTTTGGTCAGCTGAAAGCTGTTTTGGCACAAATCTTCGATGATAATGGACTGAACTGAACCATGACTAATCTGCACTTCCTCTGATAACTCACAGATGGTGATTTGATGATTTCCCCTCTCAGCTGCATGCATATCTGCAATGTTTTTTTCTGTCTTGCTAGTTGTGGGTCTCCCAGAACGTCTGTCACTAGCAATATTTTTTCGGCCATCTTGGAAATGTCTGAACCACTCGTACCCTTGTGTGTGGCTCATACACTCCTCTCCATACACTTCAGACACTCCTCTCCATACACTTTCTGCAACTTTGCGTAGGCCTCTGAACAGGTATCGCTATGACAACTTTTTCTGTCATGGACAATGTGACAATCACATGCTACACACCTTCCTTCCAAGCACTGCTGTAAACAGGAGAAGTGAGCTAGAACGTTAAAACTTAGTGCACATGCACAGCAGAGTTCAAGGCCAATCTGTGCCAAGTGGCTTCACTCTGCGTGCTTTAGCTTCGTTACTATGGCAACAGTTCGGATACTTATTGATCAGACTCCATATAAGAGAACTTATAAGTGGAACAATGTTTGTTAGTCCTTTATAGCTTTTCTACAGACTTTTTTTATGACAGAAGCTTAACCTTCCCTAAATAATCGAATATTAATTGATGGACAGGTCAGTTTGAAATTTAAAAGACCATTTCTAAGAAGATTAGATGTAAGTTACATTTAGTGCTATGAAATGGTAAAAGAATGCATGTAAAACACTGCAGTACTCTTGTGATTTTACTTTTTTTCTTTTTCATTGTTTATAGTCTCTTAATTCATTCCAACTAACTTTATTAGATATGGAAAATAAGATCTGAGGTGTGTTGCTGTGGACAGGTTAAATTTTGAAAATTTCAACATTTTATGTGAATCAGCAAATGGTTCTTATCACTGAATGCTTTTCTTACTAGTGAGTTCTTGCATGGAAATAGAATTAGAATGGGTTATCTACAGAAGCCTAACAGAGTAGATTTAAGGTTCAAACACATGATCATGGCATTAAACCCCACAATAATATTTAGTAATAGTTAAGAAAACATCATATTGCACAATTCATTTAGATGTCATTTTCATATTAAATATTGCACTACACTTCACAGTAGAAGCCACTTTATCTCCAAATAGAATTTGATTAAAATAATCCATACATTGTCTGCATTTATTGAATTACTCTTTTACTCTCTTTTACTTGTTTCAGTCATTTGACTGCAGCCATGCTGGAGCACCGCCTTTAGTCGAGCAAATCGACCCCGGGACTTATTCTTTGTAAGACCAGTACTTATTCTATTGGCCTCTTTTGCCGAACCGCTAAGTGACGGGGACGTAAACACACCAGCATCGGTTGTCAAGCAATGCTAGGGGGACAAACACAGACACACAAACACACACACACACATATATATATATATATATACGTATATACGACAGGCTTCTTTCAGTTTCCGTCTACCAAATCCACTCACAAGGCATTGGTCGGCCCGGGGCCATAGCAGAAGACACTTGCCCAAGATGCCACGCAGTGGGACTGAACCCAGAACCATGTGGTTGGTTAGCAAGCTACTTACCACACAGCCACTCCTGCGCCTGAATGTTTATTTTCCATAATTTAATTACTCTGTGTGTGTGTGTGTAATATTCATATTCCTGGGAGTTACCAGTTCATATTTTGTTGGACTCATTTTTATGGATTTTCTCTTCATCTTTTTCAGAGTGTTACTGTGAACATCTTTGATGGAGCTTTGTGGTGTAGAATTATGATTACTGAGTACAATTCTAGCAGAAATATGTATCAGTTGAATATATCGTTTTTAGTTTATTATCCAACATTACCAATAATCATAGTGAAATACCTTAAAGATCCCCTCCTTGGCGTTGTGATGGAGGTAAGAGAGATTTCCTTATATATTGACTGTTAATGACCTCCATGTAATCTTTTCTTTTTTTTATGAAATTTTAAGAATTTGCAAGTTCAGGTGGTTATTCATCAGATCTCTTGTGACTCTAATATAAACTTTTAGATTTCAAAATTACTACAAAATTACCATTAGTTTTTCATTTCCCGTCTTATCAAGTTAACCCTTTTGTTACCAACCCGGCTGAAACCGGCTCTGACTCTGTAGTACAAATGTTTTGTTTTCATAGGCTTTAAATTAAAATCATCCACCAAACCTTAGTCACAATTTATGTTCCTAATACAAGCTGAATGGTAACTAAGTTATTTTACTAAATCTTTTGTTATATACTCTTTACTCTCTTTACTCTTTTACTTGTTTCAGTCATTTTGACTGCGGCCATGCTGGAGCACTGCCTTTAATCGAGTAAATCGACCCAGGACTTATTCTTTGTAAGCCTAGTACTTATTCTATCGGTCTCTTTTGCCGAACCGCTAAGTAACAGGGACATAAACACACCAGCATCGGTTGTCAAGCAATGCTAGGGGTACAAACACAGACACAAACACACACACACGCATATATATATATACATATATACGACGGGCTTCTTTCAGTTTCCGTCTACCAAATCCACTCAAAAGGCTTTGGTTGGCCTGAGGCTATAGTGGAAGACACTTGCCCTAGGTGCCACGCAGTGGGACTGAATCTGGAACCATGTGGTTGGTAAACAAGCTACTTACCACACAGCCACTCCTGCGCCTAATAGTTAAAAGAAACACAGTGCATCTTAAAATAAATACAGTAACGAAAGGGTTAAATAAATCTACGGCTATGCATCAGAATTATAGACATTTTTGCATTACCTTCTTTCAAAATCATTCACTCTTCAGCTTTCTCAATTGACTTAATTTTGATTGTTGTTGTATTACTACAGCACGCATTCTTTTGTGACTAAACATTCTCTCAAGATTGGTTTTCCTTTTTGAAAGAAAATTTTCACGTTCTTCTTACTTTTCATTGATGTTGAGTTTAATATTGCCAGACCAGCTTCAACTGCTGAGACAGATTTGAAATATATAAATCATCATCATCATCATCGTTTAACATCCGTTCTCCATGCTAGCATGGGTTGGACGGTTCGACCAGGAATCTGGGAAGCCAGGAGGCTGCACCAGGCTCCAGTCTGATCTGGCAGTGTTTCTACAGCTGGATGCCCTTCCTAACACCAACCACTCCGTGAGTGTAGTGGGTGCTTTTTACGCGCCACCGGCACAGGGGCCAGACAAGGCTGGCAACGGCTACGATTCGGATGATGCTTTTTACGTGCCACCGGCACGGAAGCCAGTCTGGGCGGCGCTGGCATCGGCCACATTCAGATGGTGCTTTTTATCTTATAATTAATGGCTTCTTGGCTTTTAACTCTTGCTTGATGGGGGCTGGGGTCATACTGAGTTAGTGGTCCAAGGTATCATCTTGCATAGAGCCAACCAGGTCGAATCTCAAGACACTAAGCCTTACAAAGGAGATAAGGG
This sequence comes from Octopus sinensis, assembly GCF_006345805.1. NCBI lineage: Eukaryota > Metazoa > Mollusca > Cephalopoda > Octopoda > Octopodidae > Octopus > Octopus sinensis. The sequence continues at coordinate 4,824,524 of NC_043013.1, forward strand.
ACCAAAATATCTGGCACCTTGCTGTACACTAGAAGACCTGCCCATCACAGCAGAATTGATATTCTAAACCACCTTAATGCTTGTCTGTGAGGGACTCTGCCCCATGCCCACCTACACTCTCTCTGCTTTGTCAACCACTTCCCCCACCTTTCATCCCCTAACACCCATCACCTGAGAGCAGAATAGGTGTATACTACATCCCCTTGCTTTCCCAGTTACCTTCTCTACCCTGAACCACTTCAATTTCCTATTATTTTCCCCCACCTGTTGTCTCCACCAATCCACTCCTTCCTGGGCCTTCTCTTCCCAGTGTTGTTCTCCATCAACACCTCACTTATCAGCTATCACCATCAATGCCCTCACATATTTATTGCAGCCCCCACACTCAAGCCATTCCTGTATTTCACTTTATCATTTGCCTCAGTCATCTGTATCCTTCCGCAACTGCCCCAGGGAGAAAAATTCAAACAATTATGGAGAATATTCTGCCTGAAATCGATCAACATCAATGGAAATTGTAGCTGTGATACAAGTGCCAGTGACACGTAAGAGAACCATCCGAACGTGGCCGTTGCCAGTGCCGCCCCGACTGGCCTCCGTGCCGGTGGCACGTAAAAAGCACCATCCGATTGTGGCCGTTTGCCAGCCTCGTCTGGCACGTAAAAAGCACCCACTACACTCATGGAGTGGTTGGCGTTAGGAAGGGCATCCAGCTGTAGAAACACTGCCAGATCAGACTGGGCCTAGCGCAGCCTACTGGCTCCCCAGACCCCAGTTGAACCGTCCAACCCATGCTAGCATGGAAAACGGACATTAAACGATGATGATGATAATTGTAGAAAAGAAGCAAAACAAGATTTGAACAACCAGCACAAGAACTACATGAGACAGTTCCATTGCAGACAGCCAGTATGGGTATGGCAATTTCGAAAGGAATATTTAGTGTGATCACCTGGTATAGTTAAAAAGCAATTTAGAAAAGTTATTTATGAAATTTAAGTGGATAAGCAAATCTGGAGAAGACATAATAATCAACTGTGGAAAAGAGAAATAACTTCCAGCGCCGCCCCGACTGGCTCCTGTGCCGGTGGCACATAAAAAGACCATCCGAACGTTGCCAGCGCCGCCTTGGCTGGCACGTTAAAAGCTTCAACCGATCGTGACCGATGCCGGACCCCCCCTGGCACCTGTGCAGGTGGCACGTAAAAGCACCCACTACACTCGCGGAGTGGTTAGCGTTAGGAAGGGCATCCAGCCGTAGAAACTCTGCCAGATCGGACTGGAGCCTGGAGCAGCCCCTGGCTTCCCAGACCCCGGTCGAACCGTCCAACCCGTGCTAGCCCGGAAAACGGACGTTAAACGATGATGATGAATAGAAATCAAAGAAGCAAGATATACCTGCACATTCTGCTGGAAGAATTCAATGGATCTTTATCACAGGAACATGCTCAAAAGAATGATTTTCAATGTCAAGCTCAATGAAGTTCTACTTGAATTCACCAAAAGCCAAAAAGGGGTCATTTTAGATTCACACAAAAAGTCCTATGACAGAGGAATTTAATGTTTTTTTGTTGAAAGGGAAGGTGTTGGGGGATAAGATGACCAATAGTTATTTTGCAACAATCAAAATCAAATCATATATCAGAAAGCAGTGGTTAAGTGAACCATCCGTTCGTGTCCGTTGCCAGCCTCGCCTGGCCCCCGTGCCGGTGACACGTAAAAGCACCATTTGCTCGTGGCCGTTTGCCAGCTCTGTCTGGCCCCGTGTCGGTGGCACATAAAAGCACCATCCGTTCGTGGCCGTTTGCCAGCTCTGTCTGGCACCTGTGCGGGTGGCACGTAAAAAGCACCCACTACACTCACGGAGTGGTTGGCGTTAGGAAGGCCATCCAGCCGTAGAAACACTGCCAGATCTGACTGGGCCTGATGAACCCTTCCGGCTTCACAGACCCCAGTTGAACCGTCCAACCCATGCTAGCATGGAAAGCGGACGCTAAATGATGATGATGTAAACATGGCATTCAACCTGTTGTATTCCTGCAAGTCAGTCTTTTTTCCAGGTGTGCATTCTCACCTGGGATTTTTGTCTGGTGGACAGCTTTGTTTTGCTGGTTATTATAACTCTTATGCAAGTAAAACAAGTTTCGGATCTTTTTGCTTTGACCGGCAGATTTTTAAAATAATTTCTTTGTAACTAAACACTTTTAAACTTCGTATACTGGTAGAATGTGTTTATAAAACATCTTTTTCTCTTGGCTTTCTTGAGAAAATTCTGTAGTTTGTAAGCTATTTCTTGTTTATTTTCTTGCATTTCTGCAATTTCAACAAATCAATGATGTCTATTGAGGTGATTTCAATATCTCCGGAGCGTTGTCAACAACAATAATTTCCGGTGTCATGAAATTGTCCCTTTTACTTAGCCATGCTAATATGGAAAGTGGACGTTAAATGATGATGATGATGATGATGAAGGTGATAAATGGTTTGTTCTACCATTTGTGATTAAGGAGTAATATAAAATATAGTTTATAAACGGGAAGAAAACTATTTTGATGAATTTGCTGAGGCTGAGCTTCTATTTTGCAGGAGTGTGAATGGAATTTTATATTTTTTACAGATACATGTCTTTTTTATGTTAGTTTTAAATAATAAAAATATATCATGTTATATGTTTATATTTATCACTCATATATTATAACTACTTTCATTCTATTTTCCAGGAAATTTTGGATTTTATGGGATTTTCTGATTACAAAAGAATGCAGTTAAGTGGCAAGGATGTCAGTTCATTGGCTACAATGGCTTTGAATAACTTTTCTAAGGTAATTTTTCATGATGTAGAATATCATAATTTTACATAAATGATTTTATTATTTCAGTGAGAGTAGTGAGATGACAGAATTGTTAGAACATTTTCACTTTTTACATTCTAAGTACTTATTGAATTGAAGCAGAGCTTTCAGTAGGGGCTGCTTGCAGCCTATGTCAATCTCTGCAAGGCATTTGAATTAGTGGACAGGGATATCCTATGGAGCATACTGAAGTTGTGAGGTATACCTCCTTAACTGAATGGGCTGATGACCTTATACATCGGAACAGTAAGTGCAGTTTGAATTGAGGGTTCAACATCTGACAGTTTGACCTCCAGTTAGATCTGTTGTCTGTCAGAGTTGCGTTTTGGCTCTCACTCTGTTCAACCCACATGGATTGAATACTTAGCAGAAAGGTGACTTGATCCAAGTTGTGGTGCATTAATTGGTAAAACTGGGATTACAAGCCTAGAATTTGCTGGTGATGCAGTTGTTCTTGCTGAACCTCTGGATATCTTAAGGAGCACTCTCCTTTCACTGAGTGAGGAAGTAGAACCATTTGGCCTTAGAGTCTCTTGGTGAAGACAAAGATCCAGTCCTTCATTGGCTTCTTGGAGGAATCCATCTCGTCTGTCTCTGTTGAGATTTATAGTGGCATTAGTTGCAAATTTAAAAAGACTTGGATGACCTGATGCAGTTGCGAACTCATTGGGCAAGGCTGTATGACGCTGCCGATATCTGTGCAGGAGGACAAAGAGGTTCAGGTCTTTAAGCTTTTGGTCCTCCCTGAAGACTTGGACATGATCTGGGGCCCTTAGGAAATGTCTGCACTGCTTTGATACTAGGAGTCTTCTCATGGTTATAGGTTACCATTAGCCAGATTTTGTATCCAACCAATCACTCTCACTCAGAAACTTTACCCTGATCTTTATCTCTGTCTTCTCACCATCTACACTGGATATCTCTCTTTCCTCCCACCACCACTACTTGATGTCTCTTCTCCCCACTGCTCCTCCTCACTGGGCTGTTCCCTATATACTACCTGCACTCTTCCTCTCTCTCTCTCTCTCTCTCTCTCTCTCGGGACATATGCAACTAACTCAGTTGCCCTTTGTTACACACATTTATACATTTTTTTGTATGTAATCTATTTTTTCATAATATCATCATTATCATCATCATCATTTAGCGTCCGTTTTCCATGCTAGCATGGGTTGGACGGTTCAACTGGGGTCTGTGAAGCTGGAAGGCTTCATCAGGCCCAGTCAGATCTGGCAGTGTTTCTATGGCTAAATGCCCTTCCTAACGCCAACCACTCCGTGAGTGTACTTAGATATACATCTCTCACCTATTCTAAATATTACTACTTCTATTATTATTATCATAATTAATTATTACCAATCTATTTGATATTTTTAATTTTTATTTTTTTTACTGTTGATATACGTAAACATTCTTTTATATTTTTCCATGACTATTTTTTGCCCTTATATATCTTTTTTATTTTTATTTCCTTTATTATCTTTTCCCCCTTCCCTCTTTTTTTTAATCTTTCTTATACGTAATCTATTCCATTTATATAATATGTATTTATTTTTTAGAAAATACTTCCTCCCTTGACTATCCCATTTAAAACAAAATTTTTTTGTGTCTCACAAATCTACCTCTATTAACCAAAATCTTACAGATTGTATATGTTTATATGTACAGCGAAATAGAATTGAACCAGCCAGGATCCCTGGTCTGGTGGTACGTAAAAAGCACTATCCGACTCGTGGCCGATGCCAGCGCCGTCTCGACTGGCTTCCGTGCCGGTGGCACATAAAATACGCCAATCCGACCATGGCTGTTGCCAGCCTTGCCCGGCAAGCACCCACTACACTCACGGAGTGGTTGGCGTTAGGAAGGGCATCCAGCTGTAGAAACATTGCCAGATAAGACTGGAGCCTGGTGCAGCCTTCTGGCTTCCCAGATCCCCGGTCGAACCGTCCAACCCATGCTAACATGGAAAACGGACATTAAACAATGATGATGAATTGTTTTGGTGTTGGAGAAGACTTTGGCAGACTCCATGCACAGTGAGGCTCACCAATGGAGAAGTTCTTAAGCAGATAAGGCCGAAAATGTTGCTAGAAGCTGGGATCACCAAGCGCAGAATGGCATATTTCGGTCATATTATGCGGAGAGAATCCCTGGAGAAGGACATCATGCTCAGAATGGTCAGTGGCAAGAGAGGAAGAGGCCGACCAAGAACCCACTGGCTTGACACCATCAGGAGTGATACCGGAATGGACATGGCCAATCTGAAGGAAGACCTGACAGGAGGACACTGATCCAAAGACTGACCGGGAGTCGACTTCGACTGAGCGGTTAGAGAGAGAGAGAGAGAGAGAGAGAGTCTGTATGATTTAATTAAGTTCATTTAAGGTGTTGCTTCAGTACAATTGTCATCAAAAGTTTTAAGGAACCTAGTTTGTTGCCTACTGTAATTCACTACACATCCTACACTATCCGAATCATGGCCGAAGCCAGTGCCGCCTCGACTGGCTTCCATGCCGGTGGCACGTAAAATGCACCAATCCGACCGTGGCCATTGCCAGCCTCGCCTGCCACCTGTGCAGGTGGCACATAAAAAGCACCCACTACACTCACGGAGTGGTTGGCGTTAGGAAGGGCATCCAGCTGTAGAAACATTGCCAGATAAGACTGGAGCCTGGTGCAGCCTTCTGGCTTCCCAGATCCCCAGTCGAACCGTCCAACCCATGCTAGCATGGAGAACGGACGTTAAACGATGATGATGATCCTATCCCTTCATATTCTATCAACCAGTAACGCATTTTCACATTTTGTAAAATTTTAGATCACTAATGCAACATCATGATAAGATTGTGTGTCTCTTGGTCCAGATAACATAAAAAGTATTTGGGCAGAAAAATAGTAGAAACACAAGTAACCACATTAGAGGAATAACTATTGCACCTTGACTGCATCCGCCTTAGTTGTACCAGCCACAAGTACTTGGAATCTTACAGAACAGTGTGTAGAATGTAACCTGTCCAAACTGCTATACTATAAGACCAGATATGATTTCTGGAACATGTATGTTTGGCTTCTAGTAATTCAGCTCACACGGTATATTACATAGGTTCCATCCTATGGAACCTATATAATAGGTGGAACCTACACTCGCCTCCTTATGAGAGCTCAAAATCTCTCGTGAAGCGTCATCCAACCAAAATGCAAATATATGGGAAATTACCACCTGTGTCATCTGTTGTGAAAGGTAGGAGAGTCCAGTTTGCTGGATATTGTTGTAGAGCTGGAAACGAGGTAATTTCTACTCTTCTCCTCTGGAAGCCATCTACTCGCAATACCAGAGGGCGCACACTCTCCTACCCTGATGTAATCTCCAGGGATACAGGCATCCAGCAACAGGACCTCCGTAATGCTATGATGGACCGTGAAATCTGGTGTAGCATGGTAAATTCCATTGTCTCGACTACGGTCGAACAATGATGATGATGATGATGATATTACATAGATCAGGAGCTGGTGTTATTACAGTATTACGAGTGTGCTTGCAATTGGGGCATATGGAAGGCTGTTGTTATCATTTTTTCCTCTCTTTCTGTTTCATTTTTTTTCTTTCTTTCTTTCCTTACTCAGTGTGGGAAAAAAATTAAAAAGGAAAATTGTTAGACTGAAAATGAGTGGTCCACATTCAAAACATTATTATACATTATTCACATGTTTGAATTGTTTCATATGACCATGTATTTATATATTTTTCAGACAAAATCATCTGTACTTTTGAAGCACCGCAAAAAAAGAAAAGGTTTGTTTTATAGTTGCTTTCAGTATTTTAACATCTGTCTTTAATTTGAAGTATATGTATCATGGTATTCTGAAGAAATTCACAAAAAAAACCTTAAAAGATATATGACTTTTTTTTTTTGGTTTTGGTTTTCATATTACACATTTAACCCTTTCAATACCAACCCGGCTGAAACCTGCTCTGGCTCGGTAGTACAAATGTCTTGTTTTCATAGGTTTAAAATTAAAAACTTCCATCAAACCTTTGTCACAATTTATGTTCCTAACACTAGCTTAATGATGACTAAGTTATTTTACTAAATTCTTTGTTATATTTCAAATTAATTGAAAGAAACACAGAGCATCTCAAAATAAATACGGTAATGAAAGGGTTAATGTAAATGTATTGCTCACAATTTCTAACAACATTCAGCTTAGATTGGTCATATATACCATCATCATCATCATGCTAATAATTTTGTTCTTTTATTCAAGCTGTTCCTACGTGCCTTATCTACAATAAACCAGTTATTTTGAATGAGGACTTGCCTCATGTAGGAACCACAAAAATTTTTAAACTGTAGCACATTTTTTTTATCAGGAGTAATGAATTAATGCTTCTACTTATAAAAACTGGTTTTTGAATCAATATATATTGTCCCAGTTTAGGTTCATTTCATTCGTTCCTGCTATCACTGTACTATGAACTGTCAAACAGTTATCATGTGGAGGGTAGGATCCTGTTGAACCACCCATCCTATGCCAGCATGGAAAGCAAATGTAAAGTGATGATATCTACATACACACACAAACACGCACAGGGACTCCTACAACTAGTTATTTTGAATATTCTTTCAGCCTACATTTTCAGCATGGATACTTTATTGCTACCACATTTATTTTTTGTCTGACCTTCTAGCATTTAAGCTGACTGTATCCAGCCTTAATATTCTACTAGTTTTATATTTAAATTGGCCAGATCCAGCCTCTCACACCTACCCTGCAATGTCATTCTAAAAATAAGCAATCACATCTTTGAAATCTCAAAGCTACAAGATAATAAATACAGAATTAACTTTAAAAAATGTGAACAAACAAGCATTACATTTGACAAGATAATCTGACGGCGCAGGAGTGGCTGTGTGGTAAGTAGCTTTCTAACCAACCACATGGTTCCGGGTTCAGTCCCACTGCATGGAATCTTGGGCAAGTGTCTTCTGCTATAGCCCCGGAAACTGAAAGAAGCCTGTCGTATATATGTATATATATATATATATATATGTGTGTGTGTATGTGTTTCTGTCTTTGTTACCCTAGCATTGTTTGACAACCGATGCTGGTGTGTTTACGTCACCGTCACTTAGCGGTTCAGCAAAAAGAGACCGATAGAATAAGTACTGGGCTTACAAAAAATAAGTCCCGGGGTCAATTTGCTTGACTAAAGGCGGTGCTCCAGCATGGCCGCAGTCAAATGACTGAAACAAGTAAAAAAGAAAGAGATGCCAAATGGTTAATTTATTCTGTTGCATATTCTGATTGCTTATTCCTTTTACCCACTTCTTTGCTAAGAATATACCTGTTGCTTGTATTTTATCCATTATCCAACCAAAATAATTGCTCTTGTATTCCTTGGGTCTCCACCCCAAATCTCTCTATATATAAACGGCAGTTTGTCTGTCTGTGAGTCTGTCAGGTTGTACCCTCACCCTGACCACGGCTTTCAACCGATTCTGATGAAATTTGACACACACATAGCCCAATGTCATAATTCAAAACTAACACAGCGAAAATTTTGAAAAGTTGCCCCAGGTCTAAAAAAAAACGATAAATTCGACATGGGGTCGAGAATCTAAGCTTTTTATATGCAACACATTTTCTGTCTAGGGGACACAACTCGACCTTTTTATCGCCCAAAGGGACAGCTAGGAATATTGTATACACAGAAGTATTTGAGTGAAGAGAAGACATTGCAACCTACACATGCGCCTTCGTTCCCTAGAGGGAAAGGACTAGATTGGGATTAGTCGTTGCCTACTAGGGGCTCTTACATACCCGGGCAACGCTGGGCTATGCTGCTAGTATTCTATACAATACACATTGACTTTCACTTGAGCCTCTCAACTTACTTTCCATAGTATTGAGGCTGATAGAGACAGTTTTTAGGTCATAGTACTAATATTAAATATCTGTATGAATTTTTGAAAATATTTAAATGTAATTTCTATTTAACTGTTTTTGGAAAGCATCCAAAAAGAAACATTTTGTTACCTTATTTGTGAAATTGGGATGAATATTTTAGAAAATATGAGAACTTGAATGGTCAGTGAATTTGTTGAAATTTTGCCTTAATGACCTAAACGAATAAGTAGTCGTATTTGTGATAATTGAAGTGATAATCATGTTCAAATTACACAAATTAATCGTGATCGTGGTATAGCAGTTGCCTATTTGTTTTCAGGTTCTTGAGAGGAAAACTTCTTTTTTTTGGCATTCTTTTAATATTTATGTGAAGCCTATTTTGTTACATGTAACAAACAGCCAATTTTGCTGTGTTTTCAGGTCTAGCTAAATCCAAAAGTTCTAGCCAAAGGGACTTCAGTCTTGGCACATTTGTAGTAGGTATAGAACTAAATAAATCCTGATATTTTGGGACATGACATCATTTCAATAAAATTTTAATGAACTATTATAAATGTTGATACCACAATAGAGAGAAGCAGTTTGAACACGAAAAAACAAATTTTTTACTTTATCATTTTCATGTCAAAATATATTTTTTCCATGGAAAATTATGTATCATTTGAAAGCATTGGATATGAACTTGATTCTTATATCATTTTAAGTAAAATCCAACAGTTGCATATCATGTCAGGGTCCTTCAGACACCCTGATATTTTCATGCATTTTCAAAGTGTGTCCCGCTTTTTTGTCTGCTGAACAGTAGCCCTCATTCTAGTTCGGTGCATTTGAGTGCCATAACTCAAGTTGTGTTAAGAATCATATACACATATTGAGGAATATTTTAGCTTTATTTTGATATAAAATTAATTTTCACTTAGAAAAAGAACATAATTTCTTCAAGATGTTTATACCACGAGGAAGAAAAATTTCTTGCTAAATCATCATGGTCATTGCTGATTCTGGCCTTGGTATGGCAAAAAAATGCAAAGTGAAGAAAGAGGGTGGTATGCTGACGTTTTTTTGCATGTGATTAACACATATTGACACAACTTGTCAAACTGTGTGGCACTCTATTATGATACCTACTAATATAGCTGATATTAGTTCAATTGATGCTATTGTTATCATAAAATAGTTTGATGCCAATGGGTTGAGATGTTTATGATTGGAATCTCCTAGAAGAGTGGACTGTTTTTATTGTTGCACTATTATGCATTAGAATGTTGTTTTTTCTTTCTTTTTTTTTTGTTGTTTTTTTTTTCTTTTCTCTTTATCAGAACAATGCTCCATCATTCATGCATATCATGAAACTGATTAATTTGCCCATTAAACTCTTCTGGAAATATTTGAAATTTTGTGGAAAAAGTTGCATAGTTTTGTGAAAGAATACATCCTTTTGCAACCCATCTTATCTATTACCAACCTTCTTGTCTTGTTTTCTGTTACATCAATAATAATGACCAGAACTTGGAGATTGGAGTATGTGACTATTGTTGGTCAAATACTTAATTTTTTTCTTGTAATGTGTTTTATTACTATGTATTTTATCCTTAAATATGTATTTCTTTAGTAACTGACATATGGGAAGGTGATGACAGAATTGTTTCTGAGCAGAAAAATCATAAAGAAAGAAAAGAAGAAATAATAGAAACCTTCCTTGGTCAAGAAGAAGTACCAATTTTAGAAAATATTAATATTTCAGTAAGTATTAAAATGCAATTTTTGTGTTTCATGGTATCAAGTTCATGACTTTTTAAACATTTTATTTCATTGTATCTCTTATACTTCTCTCTGTTTAAGAATATTTTTATGAGGGATACATACACACAATGTTTCATCTACAAAACTTCTTGAATTTTCTCAAAGGAAAGTGAAATGACTTACAGACTATTGATTCCACAGTTACTGGTGACTTAGTAGAAAGCTAAACCAAAAACTGGGGGAAAAGAACGAGAATAGAAAAGATTTTTATTTTGTCTCAAGTTTTTATTTTTGTACAAGGAAAATTGTAAATATGAATCTTTGGAAATGAATACTTGAATCTATGATTTGACAGTGCTTTGAATGTAGGTAAAATAATTATAGTTGATTACACACTGCTTTGGGTACAGATCAAATCAGGTGTGGAGTCTTGTGATGGTGCTGTATTCACCATTTGTTGGTATATTCCTGGGTTCTCCTGGGAAACTTGTTGAGCAGAGTCCCCATCTCCACAATATGTGTCCTCATCTTCCATGATCATGTGGCATGTGGTTGACCAATATGAGCTATCAACCCAGCCAGACGCTCAGTGAAGAGAACATGGGCAGCAGGAAAATCATGCCACATGACCAAACAGTGTGTGGCTGGCATTCTTGAATGACACAAGCAACAGGATGCATCTCATTTTCTGAGTAGAGTCATTGGTTGGTACCGAGACGTTTTGCAAGATTGTGGTTATTTGGGTACACTTCATACATATATGTATATTTTGCATTTGTGTGTGTGTGTCATCATCATTTAACGTGTTCTCCATATTGGCATGGGCTGGATGGACATTAAATTATGATGATACACACACACCTAGAGAAGAAGTGTGTAGATAAAATAATTATACTCTGGCACTATACCATCTCTCTCCTGCTCTCTCTGATACTTTTGCTATTTCTTACTCTCTCTCTCTCTCTCTCTCTCTCTCTCTCTTTTTCTCTTGCTGTTCCCTCTGGCTGGGTAGCTACATATCTCATCTACAGTAGCACACCTATTTCTGTCCTCATTCTTTGTTGTTTTCTCACTTAAAATCTCAGTATATACCAAACAACACAGGTATAAAAAGATGGTTGATTCTTAGAGTTGATAAAAAGGAATAAACATTCCAGAAGTTTTGAGACCTTTTTTTTTGTCTTTTTAGGGGTGACAATTATAACTGTCTTAGATTATTGTAATTTTAATATATCATTACTATACGTGCAGGTGGCACGTAAAATGCACCAATCCGATCGTGGCTGTTTGCCAGCCTCGCCTGGCACCAGTGCAGGTGGCACGTAAAAAGCACCCACTACACTCACAGAGTGGTTGGTGTTAGGAAGGGCATCCAGCTGTAGAAACATTGCCAGATAAGACCGGAGCCTGGTGCAGCCTTCTGGCTTCCCAGATCCCTGGTCGAACTGTCCAACCCATGCTAGCATGGAGAACGGACGTTAAACGATGATGATGATGATGTAATAAGTTTACCTGCCAACATTTTTATTTCAGTTTGAAGGAACAGCTGTAATAGCACTTTGAACACACCCTACTAAACACTGCTTGTCACAGATGACTAGTTTGCAGAATGCTGTCAGGATGTGAAAGCAATTTGGAAGCTTGCTTTGCTATAAAGTTTTATGTTAAACTGGGTAAAATCACTACAGAAACTTATGACTGCAAGCACCTGTTTTTCATTGGAACAAGAGGTTCAAGAGTGGTAGACAGGAGTTGAGAGAGGGTGAGAGGTGTAGAAGGGAGGGGATGTCAGAACATCAAAACTGGTTGAAAAGATTTGAAATTTTCTGGATGAAACAGTCATGTGTCTCTAAAGACGATAAGCATACAATTTGCAGTTGGTATGGTAACTGTACACTAAATCCTTCTCAAAGATCTGGATATGCACAAAACTTGTGCTTAAGTTTGTTCCCAGTGTGCTCAGTAATGAACAAAAGGAACGATGCATTAGTGGTAGCAGGGAAATGGTTGAGCTCAAATCCAAGAGTACTTGAGTCTCTGGTAAACCTGTGGCAGAAGTTAGATCTACTATTATGATTCAGAAACCAAGGGACAGTGCCACAATGGCATTATCGTGGCTCCTCCAGATCCAAGTCCACTAGGAAGCTCAAGACACTCCCACTTTTTGACAGTAAGGTCATTATCTACATCCACTGAATTCCCTCTGGCCAGACAGTAAAGAAAGAGTACCTTGTGACAGTTTTGAGGGAGCTCAGGAAGAGATTTTGTCACAAATGATCTGAGCTCTTCCACTCAGGTCTGTGGAACCTGCACAGGACAATGCACCATTGCACAGTTCCATCCTGGTAACCAACTACTTGACAGAGATGGGCATCAAAACTGTCCCTTACCCTCCCTACAGTCCAGGCATTGCTCGCTGTGACTTTTGGTGGTTCCCCAAACTGAAGAAGAACCTCAAGGGCAGTTATTTTGAAGACCTTGAGAAGATGGAGGGGGCTCACACCTTTCACTTAAAAGGACTTCCATGGGGCCTTCATGAAGTGCTACAACGAATGCATTTGAAGATTAGAGTATTGTACTTCTTTGAAATTAATAAATGTCTCTCCTGAAAAGTCTCAAACCTTTGGTATATATCAATAGTTATGATTTTAAAATAATCACTGCAAAATGTATATTTGAATTAAATTAAGTACTGAAAATTTTGGTGATTATTTTTGTTTTGTGGTTGAATGCATTTTGCTGTATATTCTTATATGACGTATATTTATATATTTTTTCTTCTCTAGATGAGATATCCAAATGATGATAAATTTCGTGGATTCAACAGCAAAGTTCAGTTATCTGGTCCCCATGTTCTGGAAGGCTTGCGTGATATGATCGAAACAGAAAAAATTCAACACACACTTCCTGCTTACCTATCACAGCTGCTAATTCTTGGAAGAGACCATATAATTTTAGGATGCAGCTAATAAAGATGTTTGTAGCTATAAAACTATTAAACACACGCACACATACACGTACTTATAAAAAATGCATGTATACATATATACATGTGTGTGTGTGTCTGTCTGTGGGTAGATTGGTTTGTGTATTTCTACATACACATGTATGTATGTATCTGTGTGCATGTGTATATAAGTATGTGTAGGTGAGTATGTATCTATGTATCATCATCATTTTAACATCTACTTTCTCTTGCTCGCATGGGTTGGATAGTGTTTATTGAAGCAGAACTTCTACATCTGGATACTCTTTCTCACCTGTTTCCAAGTCAAGTAATATTTCCCCATAGCCAAACGTGTTTTTAGCATAATGTTGGAAATGAATGTCATTCATTTACAACAATCATGCAATATCAAGACAAGGAGACACACACACACACACACACACACAGAAGGATTTGGTTGACCTAGGACTATAGCTGGAGACACTTGCCTAAGGTGCCTTACAGTGGGACTGAGTCCCAAACTCTATGATTGGGAAACAAACTTCTTAGACACACCTGTGTATATGTGTGTGTGTGTATTTTTGTTCATTCACTTAAAAAATGAAATCTTCTTAAAAACAGCAATGAGAAACTTGGAGTAAACTGAAAAAACAGGTTTATTGTTGTTCTTATATACACTTTGTGTATATACATTATATGGCAAAATAAAAGAAAAACATGAGACCTTGCTTATAAGATTTGTTATGTAATGAAAATTACTTTATTCAAGGCTTATTGTCAAATCATCAGAGATGTGTAACTTTTACATGTAACTTCATTGGATTGAAAAATGTTGACTGAATCCACCATCCCCATGACGGGGGAATTGCTGTCTCCATGATGGGGGAATTCTATCATCCAATAATGTTAAGTATAAAAAGGTTGTGCATCTCATGATTTGACAGCAAGACTTGATAATGTACTTTGCATTGTATAATTAACTAGCAGTATCACCCGGCGTTGCTCAGGTTTGTAAGGGAAATAACTATATAAGCATTTTTAGAGAGTTACTTCCCTTATAGATGCCAATTCGGGCTTTCTTAGCCATTTCTGTTTTGGTGTCTTCAAGCCATGAAGTTGTTGTTCTAAAAGAACGCTGGTCTCCTTGACAACGCATTACGACGTTGATTTCCTTAAACTCCCTTCCCCACAGCTTCACGAGGGAGGGGAGAAGCAAACACAGGTGCAGGTGTGAGCGTGGACGCCAACTCCGCCGCCGTCGACACACGAAATATTATGCATTAAAATGGAATAAAAAATTATGTTAAATTATTTTTAAAATCGTAGACTCATCGTAGACGCGCGCTAATAGTCAGACGGGCTCGATATTAATCACGACTATAAGATACCCGAATTTGGTTAAACTGCACCGCAAAATGTGGGAGTAAGGAATCTAAATCGAAGGGGACAGACACTCGCACAACTACAGTTTTATATATATAGATAATGTCTCTATGTTAATGGATCATACATAAGATAGTGTACCTAAATATCTTTCAAACTATCTCTCGTTTTTGTTGTTTTCCACATATATTTAGTAGAACACTCAAACCCAGATTCCATACCAAGGGATACAATTACAATACGTGAACAGGAATATAAATGGTGTTCTAAATACTGGTTATCTGTTAGAGAATTTAAGGCTTAAATTGCACGAGATGAATGTATATGTGTGTGTAATCATGCACACACACACACCTTTTTATCTTTTACTTGTTTCGGTCATTTGACTGCAGCCATGCTGGGGCATCACCTTTGAAGTTTTAGTCAAACAAATCAACCACAGGAAATATTCTTAAGCCTAGTACATATTCTGTCAGTCTTTTTTGCCAAACTACTAAGTTATGAGGATGTAAGTGCACCAACACCGGTTGTTAAACAGTGATGGAAGACAAACAGAGAGAGAAAAATGCACACAAATATATATACCTTCCTGCTTGGGACACAAAACTCTACTTGTGAAGACCTGTTGAGGCAAGTGAAAATCAAAATCGAAATTGATCAACATCAATGGAATTTGTAGTTGTGGCCCGTAAGAGAACCATCCGAACGTGGCCGTAGCCAGCGTCGCATCACTTGGCCTCTGTGTCAGTGGCACGTAACAAACACCATCCGATCGTGGCCGTTGCCAGCCTCGCCTGGCCTCTGTGCTGGTGGCACGTAAAAAGCACCATCCGAGCGTGGCCGTTTGCCAGCCTCGTCTGGCATCTGTGTCGGTGGCACGTAAAAAGCACCCACTACACTCACGGAGTGGTTGGCGTTAGGAAGGGCATCCAGCTGTAGAAACACTGCCAGATCTGACTGGGCCTGGTGCAGCCTTTGGGCTTCCCAGACCCCAGTTGAATCGTCCAACCCATGCTAGCATGGAAAGCGGATGTTAAATGATGATGATGATATATATATATATATTTATGCATACATACAGTAGCCTTCTTTCAGTTCCCATCTACCAAATCCAGTTACAAGGCCAGCATGAGGCTATTGGAAACACTTGCCCAAGGTGCCACACAGTGTGACTGAACCTGGAATTATATGGTTGGGGAGCAATCTTCTTACCACACAGCCATGTCTGCACCTTTTTTAAAAAATCTATATACATGTGCAGCACTTTTTGTGTGGCAGATTTTCTACAGCCAGATACCCCTCCTGTCACCAGCCCCCACTGTTTCCAAGTGAGGGAGTGTTTTCCCTCCTCTTTGTTAGGAAGCACATGCACATACATGATGGTCGTGTTAGCCTACCAAATCTTTGGTCAGCCTGTTTGGCACGTAAAAAGCACCCACTACACTCGCGGAGTGGTTGGCGTTAGGAAGGGCATCCAGCTGTAGAAACTCTGCCAGATCAGACTGGAGCCTGGTGCAGCCCTTGGCTTCCCAGACCCCGGTCGAACCATCCAACCCGTGCTAGCGCGGAAAACGGACGTTAAACGATAATGATGATGACTATTTATATTCATAGATTGTATTTCCCATATTGTAATGAAACACGTGTAACAATGAATTAAAATGATACCATATATTCCAATCTTTGTTTTAATGCATACTTGCTCTGCAAGCTCACCGGGTATCTCAATTTCATTGAAAATAAAACATCTACATACATACATTTTGATTACTGGAATACACAGATGTGCTTCACTAGGACACAGCTTGGATTATATCCCGTATTTTTATATATATATATATATTATTTATCTATTTTTTCCGTGTTAATTGTTAACAAGGGAAAAATACACTCGTCTATTTATATATATATATATATATATATATATATATAAATTAGAAAAAAAACACCTTTTATCAATTCAATAATGAAAAATTAAATTATACCATTTAGAAAAATTACATATTATAGAAAGATTAAATATAAGTTAGAACATATAATGTATATATTTGGTAGAATAACGACATGTATCGTGGCTATATTTAAGAAATGATAATAGTAAAAATAATAGTAGTAGTAAAATCCCATCAATATAAATATAGCCACTCTTCAGGTTAAAGATAACAACAATAATAAAATAATTAATTAGATAAATTAATATATGTAAATAATCTTGTAAAATACGAAATATCTTAACATATATTCTTGTTTAAAAAATACGATACAATTAATTAAAATATTTAAAACAAATATATATATATATGAGATACAAAATATACAGAACCTTTTTAAAGTACTTATTTATCTGGTGACATCATTAACTCATAACTTTTCAAGTCTACAGATACACAAATATTTTAAATTACAGGTAAAATTTTGATTGATATAAGCAGGTTTTGAATTAAAAGACTTAATAGGCAGGAGAAATAACAACGATGATGATATTAGAGTCTGGCATCCATTGTATAATTACTGTTGCATAGGAATTTTTTAAAATAAACTATTGAAAAGAAATTACATCATATATTCCAATAAAGAAATTCATTACAACATTTTATTGAAAATGAAGAATATAAAGCTGTAAGTATCCGGCTGTGACCAAGAAAATTATAACTTTGGAATGTTCACCAAATACTAAATGATTACTTATAGCATTGTCCAGTATGTTTGACTGAGAAAATGATTATATAAACAACATCAATGTAATGATTTTGCTGCAAGTAGTACGAAGTTTCTAGGTGACAGAAGCGGTTCAAATATTGGTACCAGAGCACAAGGTATACCTGAAAGACAAAAAACAATGTTAAAACTGATATAAAAGATGGGATAAATCTATTGACAAATGTATATTAATATTTACAAAAATTGTTTTTAAAGCTGAAAACAAAATCTTTAACCCTTTCGTTACCAACCGGCTCTGGCTCGGTAGTACAAATGTCTTGTTTTCATAAGGTTTTAATTAAAATCTTCCACCAAACCTTAGTCGCAATTTATGTTCTTAACACTAGCTGAATGATAACTAAGTTATTTTACTAAATTCTTTGTTATATTTAAAGTAATTGAAAGAAACACTGAGCATCTCAAAATAAATACAGTAATGAAAGGGTTAAATGTATTCTTTGAAAATAATATCCTAGTTACTTTCCAGAACTCATATTTTACATACATGACTATGACTTTTTAAAAAATTCTATGAATTCACCCTCTAAAGAAGAGGCTAGTTCTTAATTAAAAAGAAAGCTTAAACGTGAAAAAACATATTGAGTTACATCCTAAAATTTACAAAAGTTTTAAATATATTCACTGTTCTGCTTACAGATTAAATTTGCACAATATGTGTTAGTCATTTCTTGATCTACAAATCCCAATGTTTCGAGATTATTACTTAAACATTCAGTAACATGAGCAAGTATGCTAATGATTATGCAGACATATCACAATTTATAGAGTAATTCCTTGATAGATAGCATTTTAGAGTAGTTGCTAATTATATGTAAAAGTTTCCACACAATGTCACACATTCATTAATTTTAATTGCATTCTGTTGATCAACTTTTTCATTATTCATCAGGTATTTTATACCTGATGAATAATGTTCTTGAGTTGCAAAAGCATGTCTTTCAAAATGTGGTGATGTCATCCAAATATCTTATTTTGCATTGCAATTTGTAAACAACATTGTTGGTGACATATTTCCAATGGTGATATTTTCCAAAGGACTTTATTTGAAGAGGACTGGTTTTCCAGTTTTCTTGCTGTTCCTTATACACACACACACACTTACACAAATAGAGAGATAGACAAATATGATGTGCTTCTGCACAGTTCTATAAAAAAAAATGTCCACTCACACCATACTGGTCAACAAGGGGCTACAATAGCTAACACAGGTTCACATGGGATATCAACAGCTGCTGCTTCTTGAGGAATTCATTACTAAGTTACAACATTATTTGACTGATTTGTGTATTTCTGCTGATGATATAACAGGTACTGCCTGAGTGATACTTATACAACAGCCAAAGATAGCGAGTGGCTGTGTGGTAAGTAGCTTGCTAACCAACCACATGGTTCCGGGTTCAGTCCCACTGCGTGGCATCTTGGGCAAGTGTCTTCTGCTATAGCCTCGGGCCGACCAAAGCCTTGTGAGTGGATTTGGTAGACGGAAACTGAAAGAAGCCTGTCGTATATATGTATGTGTGTGTCCCTCTAGCATTGCTTGACAACCGATGCTGGTGTGTTTACGTCCCCGTCACTTAGCGGTTCGGCAAAAGAGACTGATAGAATAAGTACTGGGCTTACAAAAGAATAAGTCCCGGGATCGATTTGCTCGACTAAAGGCGGTGCTCCAGCAAGGCCGCAGTCAAAATGACTGAAACAAGTAAAAGAGAAAGAGTACACATGTGTTTACATACCTAAAATGAAATCAATCTCCATGTTTAACTCCATGGTTTGTTTCAAGACAAAAAGAATGACTTAGAAATGGTTATCTGCATAATCAGTTTCTCTTTGAGGTTTTGGGAAAACAAAAATTTACCTGATTCCAAGATGTAAAGCATTCTATCAAGCAAGAGGAGCGTTTCAATCACAGGTGCAATAGAAAGACGTAAAGTGTAAAAACAAACTATATCTTTCCATCGATTTTCAGTTGCTTTGCACTGATCAATTATACCAGGAGGTACTTGTGATATGCTGAACCCAAGAGATTTTAAAGCTTTCTCCAAGTACCTAAGAAAATAAAGAATTAAATGTAAGATAGTATACCAAAATATTTTATAAAACTTTATTTTTATTAATTTAATAGTCGTGTCATAACACACCTCAATAGATTATATTATTTTTTATATGAAAATTTCTATTCAATTGATTCTTCTGGTTATTACTTATACAAAATGTATTTAATATCCTAGTGCTATGTTTGCTTTATTGCAAATGTAACCACTTTTCTTCACACGATGTTATTTTAGTTAAACAATTCAAGTCTGATATCATATCAGACTTGTTACAGATACTTCATCTTTTCCTTTGAAATAACAAAAGTTGGCAGGTTACCTTATTAAATGTATAGTAATGATATACTAAAATTACAATTACGTAGGACATTTATAGGTGCGTGGCTCAGTGGTTAGGGTGTTGGACTCGTGATCGTAAGGTTGTGGTTTTGATTCCTGGACTGGGTGATGTGTTGTGTTCTTGAGCAAACACATTATTTTCATGTTGCTGCAGTCCACTCAGATGGCAAAAATGAGTAATCCTGCAATAGACCAGCATCTCATCCAGGGGGAAATATATGCACAATGGAAACTGACCCGAAAATATTAATAATAATAATAATAATTGTGTACAGTGCTCAGGTGCACTACAACTCATCTAAAGTGTATATATAATCAGGTGTAGTTTCGACGGATTTCGGAAAGCATGAGGGCCTTAAAGGATGCAGTGTCATGGCAGTCAACAACTGATGCAGGCAGTTTATTCCATGCTTCAGCAACTCTGAGCGTGAAGAAATGTTTCCGAATGTCATGGGAGCTGTGTTGTTTTCTGACTTTGTAGGCATGTCCACGTGTGTTAGACACATGGAGATCAAAAAGGTGTTCAGTGTTGTTGTTGGTGAGGTGGTTGACCCTATGAGAGACTATATGAAAAATTTCTAAATGGAAACTTACACTTCAAATGATAAATTCTCCACATTTTTAATGGATATTTTTATACAGCCATGTTTGAAAGTAGGCTGGATTGCTTTTACAACACACTGCAAAGATGCACGATACCAATGTCTACGAAGGCTTGGCTTATTCTCTGGAAAAGAAAAAAAATGTTATGGTATTAAAATTCATTCAGTGAAATTTAGAAAGCTGAATATGTATTTTTACATTGGGAGCACTCCGTCGGTTACGACGACGAGGGTTCCGGTTGATCCGAATCAACGTGCAAGTGGCTGAGCACTCCACAGACACATGTACCCTTAACGTAGTTCTCGGGGATATTCAGCGTGACACAGAGAGTGACAAGGCCAGCCCTTTGAAATACAGGTACAACAGAAACAGGAAGAAAGAGTGAGAGAAAGTTGGGGTGAAAGAGTACAGCAGGGATCACCACCATCCCCTGCCGGAGCCTCGTGGAGCTTTAGGTGTTTTCGCTCAATAAACACTCACAATGCCCGGTCTGGGAATCGAAACCGCGATCCTATGACCGCGAGTCCGCTGCCCTAACCACTGGGCCATTGCGCCTCCACATTTTTACATTATATTCATACTAACATACTATTATATCCTTGAGTTTGGATGTAAACTACACTGTAACAGTGTTATAACACTACAAAAACGAAATCAGTAACAAATATATAACAAACTTATATCTCTTCTCAACGACTTCTATGACTGCCTTCACAAATGCGGCTGCACACACCACACTGTACATCACATCATCAGTACACATGCACCTTTATAAGGGTTAGGACAGTTCACTAGCTATCCCACAGGGGTGTCAGGATTTCATCACATCTCCCCTTTTTGAGCTTGACTTTCCTTGGAAGTTAATATTTTTTTTTATTTATTGTATATTTATTACCACCCCAACTTTTTTTTTTACTTAATTCACTGGGGAAAAATTGGAATATTTTTTTCGTTTTGGCTCTACTTTCAAAAGTTCTCTTTGTTTTCTTTTCCTAGTTGATGTACTTGTTGGTTCGACTCCTCCTTGAGGTACGAGGACATCAAAAATGTCATAAAGAAATTCCATTGGCTCTTCATGTCTTAATCTTTCTTCTGTAAACAGTTTTTTCAGTTGGTTTAGGTGTCTCTTGTGTTCCCATGTATGACCATTTACCATGTACTTTATTTTTTGTAAACATTTACTTATTATACCTTATTCTCAACTTTCCTTTGCATTTCTGTATATTTTACAAAAAACACCACGTCACCAATTTTGATGAGTTTTATCTAATTTTTGGTGTTTCTCTCCATTTTTTCTTTTCTTCCCGGTAGTAATTTGCCAAACACTGACCTGACTTTCCTGGCAAACATTAGTTCAGCTGATGACATACCTGAAGTGATGTTGGGGTCAGGTGTTATTCGGTAGACATTTAAGAATTGTGTCAATGCAGTATCCGTTAGTAGCTCCTTCCTAGATTTTTTCAGTGCCCTCTTAAACGTGTCTACAAAACGTTCCACTAGTCCATTCAATCTCGGATGGTATGGCAAGTAGTAATATGCTCCATTGCATGCATTTTGCAAAAGTTTTTAAATTCCTTCAACATGAACTGTGTTCTGTTATCAGACACTGTAGCGTCTGGGATGCCTATCATGCAAAAAGTTCCTTCAGTAATTCCATTGTTACTTTGGAGGTTGGCTTCCTGCATTTACATATTTCCGGTCATTTCACATAACTATCCAAAATTATCAGATGATGCCCTCCATTTAATCGTCCTGCAGAGTTTATGTGTAACCTGGACCAAGGTATGTTAGTCTTGGGCTAAGGTTGAATTTTTATAGGTGGCGCTTTTGCAGCCAGGGCACAACCCCTGCAGGCTTTCATCAATTTTTCAATATCCTGATTAATATTCAGCCAGTAAACATGGCTCCTCATCAGCGCTTTCATTTTCGCGATTCCTGGATGTCCCATGTGGAATTCTTTCAGCATACGATTTTGCAAAGAAACAAGCATTACAACCCGCTGAGCATAGATAAGTACGTCATCACATACTGAATATTATTTCAAAACAGTGTTACACTCGGCTACATGAGTTTTTGTATTCATTTCTGACTTCATAATTTTTTTCATTTTTATTATGAACACATCCTTCTCTGCTTTAATTTTTATTTCCTTTGAGAAGACTTATTGAGCCGAGTACATGAACATCAAAATAAATATCAATGGAAATAGTAGTTGTGATATCTGTGCCGGTGGCACATAAAAAGCACCATCTGAACGTGGCTGATGCCAGTGCCGCCTTGACTGGCTTCTGTGCCGGTGGCACGTAAAAAGTACCATCCGAACGTGGCCAATGCCAGCGCCGCCTTGATTGGCTTCCGTGCCGGTGGCACGTTAAAAGCACCAATCCGATCATAGCCGCTGCCAGACATCCCTGGCACCTGTGCCGGTGGCACGTAAAAAGCACCCACTACACTCACAGAGTGGTTGGCTTTAGGAAGGGCATCCAGCTGTAGAAACACTGCCAGATCAGACTGGAGCCTGGTGCGGCCTCCTGGCTTCCCAGACCCTGGTCGAACCGTCCAACCCGTGCTCGCGCGGAAAACGGGCGTTAAACGATGATGATGATGATGATGATGAAAGTGACAGACAGTTTGCATACTACATTGCAGAGTATATTTTTTATTTCGATTTCAGCTTTTAATTCTGCTATTCCTGTGTCCTCTAAAATGTTCATTGCATTTGGGTATCAATCTTGACAGCCCATCCACATGTCCCAGTTTTTACAATGGTAGAAATTCCATCTTCAAATCATAATTTAGCAGGATCGTCCCCCAGCGCTGCAATCGGTTGGCTGTATGTGTGGGGATATCCCTTTATCAATCTGTACACGTGGCAGAGGAGGGGAGATTACTGGAGCAAAAAAAGGGGAAGTGAAGAGCAGCAGAAGAGTAATAATGATTACAATAGAAAGAGTAATGGAAATGAGAGAGAGAGAGATAGAAAGAGAAATGATGTGATTAGGTAGATTGCAAAAATGGGGTGGGGGGAAGCAAGCATAGTAAATCATCATCATCATCATCGTTGAACGTCCGCTTTTCATGCTGGCATGGGTTGGCCGGTTCAACTGGGGTCTGGGAAGCCAGAAGGTTGCATCAGGCCCAGTCTGATCTGGCAGTGTTTCTACGGCTGGATGCCCTTCCTAACGCCAACCACTCCATGAGTGTAGTGGGTGCTTTTCACGTGCCACCTGCACAGGTGCCAGACGAGGCTGGCAAACGACCACGATCGGATGGTGCTTTTTATGTGCTGTGGAAATTAATAGATGAATGGTGGAAGAGAGGGTAAATGATCAATGTAAAATATAGGGAGAAAACAGTCATTAAGTATACAGGATAGATATTACATGAATTGGTTTCAGGTAATAAGAAAGATAAGTGGTATCAAGGAACAGTTGGTAAGGTGTGCAGGCTCCATTTATAGGTGTGTGTGAGAGAGAAAGAGAGAGACAGAGAGAAAGAGAGAGAGAGCAAAGTAAAAATTATATTTACTACTCAGTAAATTACATATGCAATACTTTTCAATTCCCTGTCTTGTACTTTTATAATCTAATATTAGTAGTCAATAACCAACCTGAAAAAACGATGTTCCTGAAATATAAGTAAAACAAAATAGAGAAAAGTTTTGCAATATTAAGTTACTTATTAAAATTAATTTGGTGGTGGTTTACCAAGTAATCTTTTATGATATGCATCAACAAAATGGCAGGCCAACTCTCTAGCTTCATATGTCAAATGATGCTGCAATGTTTGTAAATGTTGACTCATAGGATATCCCCAGCTGGCATTATTAGATAATGAACAATCGCTATTGAAAACAAAAAGGAAAAAAAAAAGAAAACAATAATTACTGTTTGATAAAATACTAAACAATAGCAAAAAGTTTAGATTTTCTGAAGAGAACAAAGTAAAAGTCAAAAATTGTTTTGTGCTTAATAATGTAAATAATGTAAATAATGTAAATTGATATGTTGCATGCAACATGTATAAACTAGTACATTGTGAAAATAGAAAACAGAGCATACCAAATATGTTCAAGTCAAGCAGTTACTTAATCAATTGGAGTCCCTCAACAACAATAAAATTATTGTGAAAAGCATAAATTATGGTTACAGAAAGGTTAAAGCCAAAAGTTTCTGAAATAAGTTCTTGATTTGACTGTATTACATTAGAATTTCAGTAATAGAAGCAGAAAACTGAAAAGAAATCTTAACTGTATTTGTAGAAAGAGATACTGATACCAAACTTGTAAAAAATTTTAATTAATGATATTTGCATGCATTCATATTATCAATTAGAATAGCTTTGAAATGAAATATGATAATTATTTTCATTACCTGGATGTAGAGAGCTTCATATAGCAACAACCAACAACAGCCAATGCGGAAATAGCTTGACTCTGGGTAAACATTTGAATCAGGGTGGTTGTCAAGTCACCACAGGCATGCAGTCCACACAGAACAAGATGATTGGCAAAGACACTCGGTTTTTTCAGTATTAATTCCTCATCACATAAATTGAGAGAATTTGAAGATTTAGTGCAAAATTTTACAGAATTTTCTTTAAATGTTGTCACCGACTGGCTTAAGTTAGATTCCGAACATGTTCTACGGATTTGCCTGTAATTTGAAGACTGTTTGTGAGGTGATGGTAAAATATATTTTTCTTTTATACTTCCATAAGTATCATGATTTAAATGAAAATTGACAGTACTGTTTTCTTTTGAGGTGTAATGTTCTCCAGAATTAGTGTTGCTTAAACAAAAAGGCTGAAAAGTATCAGATAAATTAACTTTTTGGCTGGAATCAAATTCACAAGTTCTTGGCATTTTTAGCATTTCCAGGAAATCATTTGGAGAAATATTATTAACAACTTGATGAATCACATGGTAAGGTAATGATGTAGAATGATTTGAAGAATCATTTAGATTAAGATTGGCTTTCTTTTCTGCTGTGTTATAACAAATGGTACCTTCATACTGTTAATAAAAATAAAAGAGGATTTAGACATAGGTTAATGTGAAATAATATTTCTGATGAGTCTTTTTTATAAGATAGAAAAAAACATGTTAATAGTAATGGCATACACAACAAAAGAATTGGTTGGGGTTTTTTCTTTCTGTTTTTATGCATGGCAGATGACAAAAGACTACAGCAGGATGCAAGACAAAGGACTGGGGTGGGTTGTGAAGTGTAGGAATGCAGTCAGTGGCAAAGCATAAAGATTTGTCCAACTCTTGCCAACACAGGCGCAGGAGTGGCTGTGTGGTAAGTAGCTTGTTTACCAACCACATGATTCCGGGTTCAGTCCCACTGCGTAGCACCTTGGGCAAGTGTCTTCTACTATAGCCTCGGGCCTACCAAAGCCTTGTGAGTGGATTTGGCAGACGGAAACTGAAAGAAGCCCGTTGTATATATATATATATATATATATATATATATGTGTTTGTGTGTCTGTGTTTGTCCCCCTAGCATTGCTTGACAACCGATGCTGGTGTGTTTATGTCCCCGTTACTTAGCGGTTCGGCAAAAGAGACCGATAGAATAAGTACAGGGCTTACAAAAGAATAAGTCCTGGGGTCGAGTTGCTCGATTAAAGGCGGTGCTCCAGCATGGCCGCAGTCAAATGACTGAAACAAGTAAAAGAGAGTATGGAAAAAAAAAGACAATGTAAAATGATGATGATGATGATGATGAGCTTATTTCATGTATGAAACACGAATCCAGTTTCCTACCAACTTCAATTAACAAGCTTTGACTCTCATCATTAAACTACTTTTTTGATGAGGTCACTTAAACATAAAAGAAAATGAAAAAATAAAAACAAAAACTAAAATTAATTTGGAGCAAATGTATTTATGGTGGATTAAAACAGTAGAAAAGTTAACTTCTTAAGCTGATGTTTTTTTCCAATTAATCCTGGCTACACAGGTGAAAGAAAAAATATTTAATCTAGAGCTTATGACTTGATATCTTCTTACAAATGACTGCTACAATACTATAAACTAGTGACTTAAAAAGACAAAAAGCAACTATATATTTCTTGGCACCCTTACCTTTATAATTATCGCACAAACAATAACTCTGAGCACCTCTTCAAACTCCACCCATCTAACACCCGTGGACATATTTACAAAGAAAGAAAACAGCACAGCTCCCATGACTTCAGGAAACATTTTTTCACGCTGAGAGTTGCTGAAGCATGGAACAAACTGCCGGCATCAGTTGTTAGTTGTCGGAGCACTGCATCCTTCAAAACTTCCATGCTTCCTGAGATTCGCCAACACTACACTTGATTTTCTCCCCTCCATACACACACAAGCATGTATCTGACTCATACACTGTTCACTTTCCAGACATTTCTACATTACTGCATGTACTTAATATGCACTTTCTGACAAGTTGTGGTGCACCTGAGCACTGTATACAATAATTTCATTATTATTATTATTATTATTATTATTTAACTCTTGATTATTCAATGCTGTCCATTGGTAGAGGACTACCTACCTCCTGTCCCCCTACTACCCACAAGGGGCTAAACACAGAGGAGACAAACGGATTAAGTCGATTACATCGACCCCAGTGCATAACTGGTATTTAATTTATCGACCCCGAAAGGATGAAAAGCAAAGTCAACCTCGGCGGAATTTGAACTCAGAATTTCGCCCGGCCTGCTAACGACTCTATCAGCTGCCCCCTACTACCATCCTCATCACTTCACCTCTCCTACTCATTTCAAGAACTATGTATAGAGAAACCCATTGTGCCAGTACACTCTCCCTTCACCCTCACCTCATCTACTTCCACTCTGCTTGACATTCCACTGGATCCTCTTCACCCACACACCCTAGCTCTTCCCCTCTCACTACTCTACCTTCTCGGTCACACGGCCTTCAATCATTGCTTTTTCCTCTTGGTCACTTTGGTTTAACCCTTTAGCATTCAAACCAGCCACATGTGGCCAAAATATTTAACCTGTTTTATGTTCAAACTAACCAGATCTGGCTTCTCCCCACAACCCTACACGTTCATTCTAAAACTAAACAATCACATCATTGAAATCTCGAAATTGTGAGATAATGCAAGATTAATTCAAAACAATACAAACAAATATTACATTGGATAGAATAATCTGAATACTAATGGGTTAACTGTACTTACATGTAGCAGAATATTAATAATATAACAATAATGAAATTATTGTATACAGTGCTCAGGTGCACCACAACTTGTCAGAAAGTGCATATAAAGTATATGCAGTAATGTAGAAATGTCTGGAAAGCGAACAATGTATGAGTCAGATACATGCTTGTGTGTGTATGGAGGGGAGAAAATCAGGTGTAGTGTTGGCGAATCTCAGGAAGCATGGAAGTTTTGAAGGATGCAGTGCTCCAACAACTAACAACTGATGCCGGCAGTTTGTTCCATGCTTCAGCAACTCTCAGTACTGAGTACTCCTATCACTTATCCCTTTCATAACTTATCACTATCATTCATGCTTCTATCAGATGATCATGTAGGTTTCTATGTAAAGAGATTGGGGAGTGAGTGGAGACATGGAATCAATACATGGCTACCTTTAAGGTGTTGGTGCTACAAAAAAGTGCACCCAGTACATTCTATAAAATGTAAGATTGATAGGACTCTTCAGTCTTGCTTACAGCATGACCGTAGAAATCAAGCTAAAAACTGAAACTGACATGTGAAATGAGGATCCCCTGGCCCATCTAGCTGAGCAGCTCCCTCAAATATGTACTGATTCCAATTGTAGGAAAGCAAGCAACCCATACCAGCATGGATAGTGGACATAAAATGATGATTTACTGACATACACACGTAAATACACACTATAATTTTTAGGCGCAGGAGTGGCTGTGTGGTAAGTAGCTTGCTAACCAGCCACATGGCTCTGGGTTCAGTCCCACTGCGTGGCATCTTGGGCAAGTGTCTTCTACTATAGCCTCGGGCCAACCAATGCCTTGTGAGTGGATTTGGTAGACGGAAACTGAAAGAAGCCCGTCGTATATATGTATTTATATATATATATATGCGTGTGTGTTTGTGTGTCTGTGTTTGTCCCCTTAGCATTGCTTGACAACCGATGCTGGTGTGGTTATGTCCCCGTTACTTAGTGGTTCAGCAAAAGAGACTGATAGAATAAGTACTGGACTTACAAAGAATAAGTCCCGGGGTCGATTTGTTCGACTAAAGGTGATGCTCCAGCATGGCCGCAGTCAAATGACTGAAACAAGTAAAAGAGAGTGCATTATGGAATGATATACCAATTCACCTTTCTCCATAACCAGACATGATAACTCTTCAATACGCCTCTCTAATTAACATCATGGGAACAGCCTCACCCCCCCAATCAATTTGCAAACTCTTTCCCAGTCCTCCTTATATTGATGGCAACATATGAATGAAACACGGTCTTATAGAAGTAAAGTGTGTCGAGCGTGTTGTCTCAAAAAGATGAAGTTTCAGCAGCAGAGGATCTCCTTCGTTGGGTTAAGAACAATGAAAACTCTTTGGAAATGGTCATAACAGGTGACAAATCATGTGTCTATGGCTATGACTCTGAAACCAAGGCTTGAAAGGAACAAGATTTCAAGATGCTGAGGAAATCCAAGGGAATGTGACCAGGCAGTTGCTGGCTATCCCAAAAAAGGAGTTCTTAGTTAATTAGTTTTGGGCTCAAAAAGCAAAAAGCAAGGCCATGTAGGGGGACATGGAGTTATGTACAGGGAGGGTGTTCATGCAAAGAGTTCAGGCCATTTCTGGTCAAGAGAGACTTTGAACCGAGCGGTCATCGGCATCTTCACTATCTCGTCCGGCAGCTTATTCCACGGATCTGCAACCCGGACGGAGAAAGCCCCTCTCCTTCGATTAAGATGAAATCGTCGCAGATAGAGCTTTTCGGAGTGACCCCGCAGCCGACGCTCTGGAGCAGGAGTGAAGAACAGCTCTTTCGAGAGGTTACACTTTCCACTTATGATGTTGTGAGCAAGAATGAGATCACCACGGCGTCTAGGAATGCTTCCATCAATGGAAATGCTGGATAAAATGTGCAGCCTCCAAAGGGGACTACATCATAGAAGGTTAAATGCTGAACTGATATGTGTTGTAGTTTTTTTTTACAGCACCAGTCCTAATGGTTTTTGATTAGAGCTCGAATAATACAATATAGTGTGAAAAATACTTGAAAACCTTAATTCCTCAGTTTGAAGAAGGTTATCAAACAAGCTTTTTAATTCATAGGAAAATTTAGGTTTAATGCAGATGGACAATAAAGTCAAGTACTGTGTTAAATGAAAAATGGTATAAATTTGTAAACCAAACCTTTTGCTCTGAATCTTGAATTTCTTTCTTTCTTTTTTTCATCATGCTCAAGAGGTCTCTGAAATATTGAAACCTTTTTAAGAATTGCAACAAAAGATTTATGTGACTGTTTTGCACAAAAGTCAGACTTTCCCAAATTTGAATAAACTTAGCAAAAAATAATAATAATAAAAAAAAAGAATACATAGAAATAAGATATGGATATTAATTGTATATTGAACAGATTTAATAGCCCATGAACAAAAGATTGAATAACTGGGTGAAGTGAATGCTATTTTTATCATATTTTCATATCAGTTTTTCAGTTTGGTAAGGATTTCAGTATATGGAGGTAAGCTTTTCCAACTTTTCTGTTCTTAAGAAACATTCATGTAATATTTTCTTATGTGACAAGTGGATTATCAAAAGTAAGTGGATTATCAAAAGTAAGTGATAAAAGATCTGAAATTTTTCAGATTTCAGTTTAAACTAGCTAAAACCCATTATTTCAGTTAAGAAATTGAGGGTATGATCATTTTAAAGTATCCCATTCCTACACCTAAAAGTTGCAGAAGATGTCCCTGGATGCTACCTAAATCTATAATCATCATCATCATCGTTTAACGTCCGTTTTCCATGCTAGCATGGGTGGGACGGTTCAACTGGGGTCTCAGAAGCCAGAAGGCTGCACCAGGCTCCTGTCTGATCTGGCAATGTTTCTACGGCTGGATGCCCTTCCTAACACCAACCACTCCGTGAGTGTAGTGGGTGCTTTTTACGTGCCACCTGCACAGGTGCCAGACGAGGCTGGCAAACGACCACGATCGGATGGTGCTTTTTATGTGCCACCGGCACGGGCGCCAGACAAGGCTGGCAACGGCCACAATGGATCTTAGTTATAGAATATCCTCTGTGATAATATCCTCAATATCATCATCATCATCATCATCTTTTACTGTCCATTTTCCATGCTGGGATGGGTTGGACAGTTTGACCAGGACTGGCAAGCCAGAGAGTAGCATTGTATTCCACTCTGATTTGGCTTGGTTTCTACAGCTGGATGACCTTCCTAACACCGACCACTTTACAGTGTGTGCTTTTTACATGACACTGGCACAAGACTCTTGTAAGTTAATCCTCGTCACCAGGGGATGTGGCCTTAATACTTCTGCTGTGGAGGACAGGTCTTCTTGAATACAGCAGGGCACCAGATATATCGGTCCTTTGTCATCTCACCTGAAAGATTCAGCATTCTGAGGTCGTCCTTCAGTAATCTGTCCCATGTCTGCTTGGGTCTCCCTCTTCCATGAGTTCCATCCACTTTGATTGAAAGGCACTTCTTTACAGAGTGGTCAGCATCCATCTGAACCACATGACCAAACCAGTGCTCACAGCATGTAATTCCTCTTATACCTAAATTTCTCTTTCAATACAGTAACACTCTGTTGCACATGTACACTTACATTACACACCCAGTGGAGCATAATATACACATATATTTAATACCATCTGGGTAACAACCAAGGTGGCAAGCTGGCAGAAATTTTAGCATGGCGGGCAAAATGCTCAGCGGTATTTCGTCTGTCTTTACGTTCTGAGTTCAAATTCTGCTGAGGTTGACTTTGCCTTTCATCCTTTCGGGGTTGATATATTAAGTACTAGTTGCATACTGGGGTTGATCTAATTGACTGGCTCCCTCCCCAAAAAAATTTCGGGCTTTGTGCCTAGAGTAGAAAAGTATATCATCTGGAGAACCTTATAGTGTGCTCTCCAAAGGGTAATGGGTAAAGGCTATCATATGCTGATACCAATGCACAGAAACAATTGTAGTGATTGAGATTAAAGCCTGTTCATTCCATCTTCTTGAATCAATTTTTTTTTTATATACATATATATATTAATATAGAAAAAATATATAATAGAAAATGGATTGAAAAGTATGGATTGAACCACTACAACTGTTTTGTCACATTTTTACACTCACATTGGTGAGATAATATAATTAACATACTGTGCAATCACTACTATCCATCAAAGGTGCAAGATGCACTTCTTCAGGTGGTCATTTTAAATAAGTTCTTTGTTAGATCATACTGTGACTTCACTCTCTACAAGAATAAATACTGAAAACAGCAGACTGCTCTGAGTAATCGTTCTGAGACTGAGTGAAATTTAACCCTTTAGCTTTCAGATTACTCTGCCAAATGTGATGCTTATATACTCACACCGTTTTTGAATTAATTATACATTGTTTCATAGCTTTGAAAACTTGGATGATATGTTTATATACTTTTAGAATGACATTATAGGGTAGATGTAAGAGACTAGATCTGGGGAGTTTCAATACAAAATAGGCAGAATATTTAGGCTGGTGACAAGTAAGCGAACCATCCGATTGTGGCCGTTGCCAGCGCCGCCGCGACTGGCCTCCGTGCCGGTGGCACGTAAAAGCACCATCCGTTCGTGTCCGTTGCCAGCCTCGCCTGGCCCCCGTGCCGGTGGCACGTAAAAGAACCATCCGTTCGTGGCTGTTTGCCAGCACCGTCTGGCACCTGTGCGGGTGGCACGTAAAAAGCACCCACTACACTCGTGGAGTGGTTGGCGTTAGGAAGGGCATCCAGCTGTAGAAACACTGCCAGATCAGACTGGGCCTGGTGCAGCCTTCTGGCTTCACAGACCCCAGTTGAACCATCCAACCCATGCTAGCATGGAAAGCGGATGCTAAATGATGATGATGATGATGATGATGATGATGGTCACTTTAAATGCTAAAGGGTTAAAACAATTAACTGAAGAAGCATATCTTACACCTTTGATGGATCATGATGATTACACAATAAGTTAATAATATCATCTTACCAATGTACTACTAGTGTAAAAATGATTTGAAACACTTGTAATTTTAAATAAAGAACGTCATTCAATCCATTTTCTATTATTTATCTATTTAAATAATTTCCATGCATACTATGGAATTCCTGATGTATATCCAGTGGCAGGAGCATTTCCACTGCATGATGATATTTGGTAGCCAATAACTGTGGACAAGCTTTGCATAGCATACTACAAAGTTTTTAACTAAATCTTTTTTCATTATGTATATGTGTATATATATATATATGTGCGTATGTGTGTGTGTGTGTGTGTGTGTGTGTGTGTGCATACATACATACACGCACACACACACACACACACACACATATAATAGGACAGCTTTTAAGCTAGTTCCTGTGGAGGACACTTCATAGGGCCTTGAGCCCAACAATGACACTTCACACTTTGAGTACATACTAAATTTTATTAAACTTGACCAATATTTTTCAAGCAATGAACAATTCTCATCAAAACGAGGATATAATTTGTCGACTTGGAACTTATTGAAAAACTGCAAAATAAACAACATTTTTGTCTTCCCATTCAGGGGTCAGTACAATTTTTTTTTCTGTTTAACCTCTTTCCTTCTCTCTCTCTTTCTCTCTTTCTGTTGATTGTTTTCAACCACTACCAGTACTACCACGCACACACTATTCAGACATCTTAGGAAAACCGCCATCAACATCTTTGACTTTGTTGCCTTCCCCTCCACCACCATCACCACTGTCTTTCACATCCCCTACTATCACTGTTGCCGCCGCCGCCAGTCCCTTGTCATTTCCTCATTGACGCCCAGCATCTGAAGATCCTTTCTCACCACTTCATCCCATGTCTTCTTGGGTCTACTCCTTCCACAAGTTTCCTCCACAATCAGAGGTCAGCACTTCCTTATGCAGTTGTCCTCATCCATACACATCACATAACAAACCAGCAGCCTTCTCTTTTGTACTCAACATCTCATACTTCTTGTATCCAGTTTTCCTCTTAAATCGTTTACACTCTGCCATGTGTGCACACAAATGATTTTACATTTTGTTTTTAGATTTCTTACATATAAGTTTCGTTTTCTTTCTCCTTGCTTCTACCTACCAAGTTCAAAATATGGTCACCCTCGTGTAGCAACTGTATTACAATCATCATCATCATCATTTAGCGTCCGCTTTCCATGCTAGCATGGGTTGGATGGTTCAACTGGGGTCTGGGAAGCCAGAAGGCTGCGCCAGGCCCAGTCTGATCTGGCAGTGTTTCTACAGCTGGATGACCTTCCTAACGCCAACCACTCCGTGAGTGTAGTGAGTGCTTTTTACGTGCCACCTGCACAGGTGCCAGACGAAGCTGGCAAACAGCCACGATCGGATGGTGCTTTTTACGTGCCACCTGCACAGGTGCCAGATGAGGCTGGCAAACAGCCACGATCGGTTGGTGCTTTTTATGTGCCACCAGCATGGGGGCCAGACAAGGCTGGCAACGGCCAATATAAAGATATTTGCTACTGTAATTTATCAACATATTGAATAGTGGGGAGCTATTAAAATAATACCAGCAATGAAAAGTACTTAAATAACAGTTAAAAAAATAGGTATTAAAAATTAATACTGTTAATTAGCAAGAGAAGAAATTACTCACAAATCAAATTTATGTGCTTTGGCAGCATGTCCACCAGTAGCTTCCACAGTTGTGACAGTTAGATTATACTTGAAGTTTAATAGCCTTGACAAGTGACCAAGACCAGCACCAACGTCCACTACTTTGTCACATTTAATGATGTGGCACAAGTTACCTATGACCTGAAATTTGAAAATAAATTCAGTGTTATTAAAATCAAAACATAAAAATGGTTCAATTTTCAGATACATGATATTTTTGTGAAAAGCCCTCTGGAATTCAGTTATGTCTGTTATATAAAGTAACTAGCATAAAAAAAAGCCATTGTTTGTTCATAAAGCCAAAGGAGTGTTTCTTGCAGAAAAAATACTTGGCTTCAACTGAATTAATGATTTTTGATTGAAGAACTTTGTAACAAAATTAACAGAATGGTTTTTACAAGATAAATATGTAACTCAGAAATTTTCTGAGATCTTTTCTGTTGCTGTCACAGTTTTTAGTTCTTTTAATTTTGTTCCAAGTGTTTTCTAATTTGGTGTACTAATGTAGTTTTGCATGCTAATTATGATAATGAAATTCATTTTGTATTAAATTAATAAATAAAAAGTAAATAGCTTTTAACCCTTTCGATACTGTATTTCTGTTGAGATGCTCTGTGTTTCTTTCAATTAATTTGAAATATAGCAAAGAATTTAGTAAAATAACTTAGTTACCATTCAGCTAGTGTTAGGAACATAAATTGTGACTAAGGTTTGGTGAAAGATTTTAATTCAAAAATTATGAAAACAAGACATTTGTACTACAGAGCCAAAGCCGGTTTCAGCCAGGTTGGTAATGAAAGGGTTAAAGTTTGCAAATTTTGGATAATTTTATCCAACCGAAAGCCACAAATATATTAGTGTCTGTCTCCATCGTAACAAGCCAAGGTATAGTTTGCTTAAACTCCAACCGCATGTGTTGTCTTTAGCTACACATTTTCTTTGGCAAATGTCTATTTTCTAAACGTTTGTATTACCTCATTTTTGATATTTTCACTTGTGATTTTTTTCAGAAATGAATGGATGTTTTCCCAAACCATGTCAACCTTAATAGAAGTATGATTACAGACAACTTGTTTAACTTTTCGAATATGATGGAGAAACTGAAAACTGAGGAGGATGCAGTTTCTTATTTGTAAGAGAATGGGGTCACCCCCAAAAGAAAATTATGTACAAAAAGACATCATACGAAGAAGATGATGCTTCACAAGAGAATCTACTAGCAGAGCTCCTGAAAAGGATGCAACAAGTGTATGCCTGTCCAAAAAGATACAGGGTTGGAAGTTGGCACCATCCAATTGGGACTGAACTGCTTTTTTAACTTTACTATGGGTCAAGGAATTCACTTCAGTCTGATACTGTGTTGAAGAACTAGGGATGAGCCAATGCACAGCTGTTGATTACAACAGCTATGCTCATGAAATATGTGTGACTTGCCTATTTCTTTACTACCCACAAGGGGCTAAACACAGAGAGGACAAGCAAACAGATTAAGTTGATCTTATCGACCCCAGTGCGTAACTGGTACTTATTTAATCGACCCTGAAAGGATGAAAGGCAAAGTCGACCTCGGCGGAATTTGAACTCAGAACGTAATGGCAGACGAAATACGGCTATGCGTTTCGCCCGGCGTGCTAACGATTCTGCCAGCTTGCTGCCTTATGTGTGGAGAACCTTGTTCTGCAACTCAGTTCAGACAAGCAGTCCTGGGAAGATTGTTGAGATAGATGCAAAGTCTTCTCAAGATGTAAATACAATCAAGGAAGAGTGCTTGCTACCTGAGCAGTTGGTCTTTAGAGGAGTGTTCCATGAGCCCAAATATGTTTTTCTTTATGTGGTACCATGTTGGAATCATGACACACTAGAGGAATGCTTACATCAGTCAGTTCTTTCAAGAATCACAATTTTTAGTGACTTGTGGAAGGTCTGTATAAAATGAGGGAATAAATGATGCTATGCTGTGGAACCCACTGTTCTATGGTTGACTCATATCTCTGCAAGTTTATGTGGTGCAGGAGATACGAAAAATTGTAATATGTTCAAGAAGAAACTCTGAGAGTGTATCTCTAAGGGATACTGGGAGGTGGCCATGGATTTGGAAAGACAAGTAATATTTCCACTAATAAAAACAACAAAAAGGCCAGATTTAGTCCTATGGAACAGAGAACGGAGAATAGGAATTTTACTAGAACTGACAGTGCCATGGGAAGAGAACATCAGCAATGCAGAGGAATGAAAGGAGAAGAGGTACGAAAAACTAATCATAGAGTGCAGAGAACAGGGATGGAATGTCGAGTATTACCACCAGGCAGTGAGGGCTAGAGGCTTCATTGAAAGAAAAATGACAATGCTATTCAAAAGAAGATTTGTTTTTTTCTAGCTCTGAGCTGTGAAAACTAATAAGGAGAGTACAGGAGGCGGTCGAAAAAGCCAGCTTCTATATATGGCTGAAGCAGGAAGACCAAAGATGGCATGAAAGTCATAACATGCCGGCAGGAAATAACCTCACTAGGTGAGACAGGCTGACACTGAATTAACTTTGCTGATTGACAGGTGATGGTCATTTAGAGAATGCATGGGCTAAGATTACACGCCTTCATTGGTCAGTTAAAGTTGAGTGCATTCAACATATCTAACCTCCAAATCTGCCACAAGCCACTTTTTTGGGAAAAGGAAGGTCTAAAGGGGTGGTGGGGACCTCAGAATTTCCCAGGAAAGTCCAAGTTTCCCACCAATGGAGTTTTGCAGATTTTTTTCTTTTCCAGGTTATTTCGCATGCTTTCAACAAATGTAACATCAAAATCAGATATAAACAACTCCTTTCCCTGGAAAAGGAAAAATTTGGTTGCTATTTCTAGCACACCCTGCTACGATGTAACAGCTAGAGGACTCATGGTAGCAGGGCCTGCTAGAAATAGTAACCAAATCTTTCCTTTTCTGAGGAAAGGAGCTGTTTACGCATGATTTTGATGTCACATTTATTAAAAGCATGCGAAAAAAAACGTGTGAATCAAAATTCTGTTGGGACAGACTGGTGGTCTGTCTAGGCTAATTCCGAGAAATAACAAACTGCTGGAAGAAACCGTAATAGCAATGCTAACAGCAGAGACAGAAACAAAAAAAGTGATGTGGAACATCAAGCGTGAACTACCAGTAACTTTGGAAGAAATAAAAAGAAATGCAAGAAATGACAAATTTATTAATGAAACAAAAAGAAAACTGTGGTTGGCAAAAGGAAATAAAGAAAGATCTAATGCAAAGAACCACCAAGATGTGAACGTGTGCTCTATATGTGATGGTTCACAGACTTTTCATTTCTCATCATCTTTAAGATTTGATTAACAAAAGGTATTTAATTCCTGATTGCAAATTATTGCAAGTTAGTGAATGCACTGCTTTATTCTGAGAAGAAAGCTCTTGAGGCACCCACTTCTCTTCTCAATACACTGTTCCAATCTGCTGGAGATGATTTTGCATGGTGGATTAATGCTTATTAAGCCTCCAGGCTATGTCCTTGATACTTTAAATACAAATCCTCTTTCAGAGCTATTCGTTTGGAAATACATAACATTTCAGTACCCTAATATATATGTGTGTGTGTGTGTGTGTAACAGAAACGGCTAAGAGAAATAACTCAGAGTAGCCAGGGGAATAAATGTGATCATAGACAAGTATCATACAACATAAATTCTTAATTTATTAAAATTATCTCTGCCTGTAAAGGATATCACAATTACCAAATGGCAATTGAGTAGGGAAGGTAATCTTAAGAATTCTCTAAGTATGTGGGGTGTGTGTGTATTTATATAACGCACATTCATACATAAGTCACACAAACGAAAAAGAAAATGTGAGTATATACTTTTGACATTTGATGGATTTCGTGTTGCTTTTTAGGCTTTACATGTTTCCGATAGCAAGCATCCAATGATACATACTGACCTCCGCTGCACTTGATGTCTGAAATAACTGTAGGGTCATCAGTCACATGATACATTGTAGGCAGGTGAGCTGATATTTTCTGACATGTGTTTGAAGTAAGGGCTTCAAGTACATAACTAAGTCCTTTATCTGATGTGATAGTCCTTTTCAATGACAAGCTTTGGGTGCATGAACGATAGGCCAAGAGAGACAAAGGTAATACGATTCTGTTGAAAACAAAAAACAAAAAAGTTTCGTATTAGTACATTATGTTATAAATGCACTTGTGAATAAAAGTAATACAAAGAAACAACCAACATCTTCATAATAATAAGTGAATTTTGTCATCAACTTATATTAATAAATCTTTTTTAACTGTAATAAGTGTTTTTACAAAGAGTGAAAGGAAACTCAAATGGGTTGAGTTACAGATGTTTGTTTTATTGAGCTACTGAGATACTGATATCTGTTTTATTCAGCTACGTGTGATGTAAGGAAGTTCGTACTTGCTTTTGGTGTTCTTATTCACTGTAAGAAGTTCTGCAACATCTGAAGCAGTCATCTTCTGAAAACAATCTCGCCAGCTTGGAAGCAGTTTCTCCCAGTGATTCAACACAAAAAAGTCCTTCAAAATATACAGAAAATTACATTTAGAAATAGCATTTTATTTATGAAATATACAACATTTAATAACACTAATTAACCCTTTAGCATTCAGATTATTCTGTCAAATGTAATGCTTATTTATTCATATTGCTTTGAATTAATCATAGTTTATCTCGCAGCATTGGGATTTCAATGATGTCATCATCATCATCGTCTTCGTTGTTGTTTAACTTCCACTTTCCATGCTGGCATGGGTTGAATGGTTTGTCTGAGGGCTAGCAAGGCTGCACCAGGCTCCAATCCGATCTGGCAAAGTTTTTACAGCTGGTTGCCCTTCCTAATGCCGACCACTCTGAGAGTGTAGTGGGTGCCTTTTACGTGCCACCGTACTTCGGTGTGAAATAATTTTTGCCACAGGTTTTTTTGAGTGCATTCAATGTATCTCACCTCCAAACCTGCCATAAGCCACTTTCTTCTGGAAAAGAAAAGGATAGAGGGGTGGTGGGCACCTCGGAGTTTCCCACCAACGGAATTTTGATTCACAGGTTTTTTTTCGCATGCTTTCAACAAATGACATCAAAATCATGCGTAAACAGCTCCTTTCCTCAGAAAAGGAAAGATTTGGTTACTATTTCTAACAGGCCCTGCTACCATGAGTCCTCTACTGCAAATAGCTGTTACATCATAGCAGGGTGTGCTAGAAATAGCAACCAAATTTTTCCTTTTCTAGGTAAAGGAGTTGTTTATATGTGATTTTGATGTCACATTTGTTGAAAGCATGCGAAATAACCTGGAAAAGAAAAAAATCCGCAAAACTCCATTGGTGGGAAACTTGGACTTTCCTGGGAAATTCTGAGGTCCCCACCACCCCTTTAGACCTTCCTTTTCCCAAAAAAGTGGCTTGTGGAAGATTTGGAGGTTAGATATGTTGAATGCACTCAAAAAACCTGCGGAAAGAAATTATTTCACA
This sequence comes from Octopus sinensis, assembly GCF_006345805.1. NCBI lineage: Eukaryota > Metazoa > Mollusca > Cephalopoda > Octopoda > Octopodidae > Octopus > Octopus sinensis. Next base: position 4,864,443 of record NC_043013.1, read on the forward strand.
TCAGGGTAAGAACAGATCCTTTATGAAATATTTACCTATTTTTTAATAGTTAAAATATTGTCTGTTTAACCCTTTAGTGTTTGCATTATTCTGCCAAAATTAATCCTTTTTTATCCAAATTGTTTTGAACTAATCATGCATTATCTTGTAGCTATGAGATTTTGATGAGGTAGCTGTTAATTTTTAAAACGATATTGTAGGGCTGGTGTGAGAGACCAGATCTGGCCAGTTTGAACATAAAACAGGCAGAATACTTTTGGCCGGATGTGGCCGGTTTAAATGCTAAAGGGTTAAAGAAAGCTGAAATATAAATACTCACTGTACAAACAATTTGTATTTTTTAAGCCATCTATCTATCTATCTATCTATCTATCTATCTATCTATCTATATAGTACTAAAACTCTCTGATTGCTTGCCCGTTATTTAATACAGCCAAACTGGCACATAATGGGAATCTGTATATATATATAAGGCAGGATATGTGTATGTGTGTGTGTACGTGAATGCAGTTTATGCACATCCACAAATTAACACGCATGTCACTCAAATTTTAGGAGGACATTCGTCACAACCCTAGCTGTATTTTCGTCATTATTTTCCCCCGAGGCACCCGCGAATAGCAATAAATAATTTTGAACCATAACTTCTAACAATTTTCAAGTTGGAGAAATACACGATCGTTTGCAAATATGAGTTAAGTCCCCTTCTAGTGACGGTGTAAAGAGATGGAGGGAGAGAGAGATAAGAGATTTTTTAAATTTCGTCTTTTTAGTGAGTGATTGACAGTGAGAGGTTGTTATGTATGTATGTGTGAATGGCTTCAGTCACACACACACACACACACACGAGCATATATGCGTACAAAACACATGCATGCAATGTGTGTGTGTGTGTTGCCCGTATATATATATACATATATACATTATATCATCATCATCATCACCATCATCGTTTAACGTCCGCTTTCCATGTTAGCATGGGTTGGATGGTTCAACTGGGGTCTGGCAAGCCCAAAGGCTGCACCAGGCCAGTCAGATCTGGCAGTGTTTCTACAGCTGGATGCCCTTCCTAACGCCAACCACTCCGAGAGTGTATTGGGTGATTTTATGTGCCACCGACACAGGTGCCAGACGAGGCTGGCAGACGGCCACGCTCGGATGGTGTTTTTTATGTGTCACCAGCACAGGTGCCAGACGAGGCTGGCGAACGGCCACGCTCGGATGGTGTTTGTTACGTGCCCTCAGCACGGAGGCCAGTCGATGCGGTACTGGCTACGGTCACGTTCAGATGGTTTTCTTATGTGCCACCGGCACTGGTACCATAAAGGATACAAATTCCATTGATGTACATCTATTTTGATTTGGTTTTGATTTTGATTTTCACTTGCCTCAACATGTCTTCTCAAGTGTCACAATAAGGAAGGTATGCACAGGTGGACTGACTACGTCCCAGGTAGGGGCCACGGGTTATGGCTTCACTAGTCTTGCCGTGTCTTCTCACGCACAGCATACTTCCATAGGTCTCGGTCTCTAGTCATTTCCATGGTGAGACCTAACGTCCGAAGGTCGTGCTTCACCACCTCGTCCCAGGTTTTCCTGGGTCTACCTCTTCCACGGGTTCCCTCAACTGCTAAGGATTGGCACTTTCTCACACACCTATCTTCATCCATTCTCGCCACATGACCATACCAGCGCAATCGTCTCTCTTGCACACCACAACTGATGCTTCTTAGGTACAACATTTCTCTCAAGGTACTAACGCTCTGTCGAGTAAGTACACTGACATTACACATCCATCGGAGCATACTGGCTTCATTCCTCACGAGCTTATGCATGTCCTCAGCAGTCACGGCCCATGTTTCACTGCCATGTAGCATAGCTGTTCGTACACATGCATCATACAGTCTGCCTTTTACTCTGAGCGAGAGGCCTTTAGTCACCAGCAGAGGTAAGAGCTCCCTAAACTTTGCCCAGGCTATTCTTATTCTAGCAGTTACACTTTCAGCGCACCCACCCCCACTACTGACTTGGTCACCTAGATAGCGGAAGCTATCAACTACTTCTAGTTTTTCCCCCCGGAAAGTGACGGAAGTTGTTTTCTGCAGATTTTCGGAGGTCAATGCTCCCGAGCATCTGCCACATACAAAAACTATCTTCCCAGTTAGCCTACCTTTGACATTGCTGCACCTCTTATGTGTCCATAGCTTACACTTGGTGCATCTTATAGAGTTTCTACCTACACCTTTTCTACAGATCAAGCAGGGCCATCTTCCTGAGGATATTTGTGGATTGTCTACCTTTCTACTTATTAGTACTGTGGTTTTAGCTAGATTGACTCTAAGGCCCTTCGATTCTAAACCCTCCTTCCACACCTGGAACTTCTGCTCCAGTTCTGATAGTGACTCAGCAATTAGAGCGAGGTCGTCAGCATAGAGGAGCTCCCAGGGGCAGCCTATCTTGAATTCCTCCACAATTGCCTGGAGGACTATGATAAATAGGAGGAGGCTGAGTACTGAACCCTGGTGGACCCCAACCTCTACTTTGAATTCGTCTGTGTACGTGTTGCCAACCCTAACCTTACTTACGGCGTCTCTGTACATGGCTTGCACAGCCCTCACCAGCCATTCATCTATCCCTAGTTTCCTCATTGACCACCAGATGAGGGATCGGGGGACCCTATCAAAGGCTTTCTCCATGTCAACGAAAGCCAGGTACAGGGGCTTATCTTTGGCTAGGTATTTCTCCTGCAGCTGCCTTACCAGGAATATAGCATCAGTGGTGCTTTTCCCTGGCACGAACCCAAACTGCATCTCATATAAACTAACTCTCTCTCTAATTAGTTGGGCTATGACCCTCTCCGTAACCTTCATTACCTGATCCAACAGCTTGATACCTCTGTAATTATTTGTATCCAGGGCATCACCTTTACCTTTGTAGCAGTTGACTAGTATGCTGCTACACCAGTCATTGGGTATGACTCCTTCGTGTATCACCTGGTTGACTATACGGGTGACTAGGTTATAGCCGACACTGCCAGATATTTTGAGCATCTCTGCAGTAATTCCTGATGGGCCTGGGGCTTTCCCTGTCTTCATGCTTCTAATTGCCTTAGCTACCACGGAACTATCAACTCGGATAGCTGGTCCCTCTGTTGGGTCAACATTTGGCAGACTCTCTTTATCCCATTCATTTTCTTACACAATATAAACGATATTCTCTGTTTCTCCACAACTAATTTCCAAATTAGCTGAATCCATTGCTCCACTCATAGCAATATATAGCTGGTCGTGTGTGAACATGGGAGAGAACAGAGGTTACCAGAACAAAAGACCTACGTGCTGACTGTAGACACACTCCTTCGCAAACGATCAGCTATTATTTTGTAAACAATGTTTCGAAACTGTTCATCTTTTCGAAAGGAGAGATATGACTCTCACATCTCTGTGAGAGAAGGTAGGCTTCTCTATTCCTGTTACAAAACTTAGGTCCAGGTGCCAAATTTGCTTCAATTGATGGTACTACTTGGGTAGGAGATGGTGGTGGAACAGAGGCAGGAGCAAAGGCATGCAAAAACATGTATGCAATAGGTGTATGTACGTATACGTTTGTGTGTGTTGCCCATATATATATATATATATATATATACATAGTTGTGATCTGAACATAACTGCTTCTCACACAGTTCTATTTTCCTTGCTGGAAGGGTTCCCAACCCATGGGCAAAGGATGTTGTCTCAGTTTTAGATGCAGCAAATGACATTAGCTCAATTAGAGGCAATTGATTGGTTAAAATTCGAAAAATTAAACTACGTTAAACAAACGAATTACAATTTTATCAAGAAAGCCAAGAGAAAAAAATGTTTTATTTTGACACATTCTACCAGTATACGAAGTTTTAAAGTGTTTAGTTAACTAGAAATTGTGTTGACATGTGTGGTTCAAAAGGAAAAGATCCCAAAAAAGATACCCTAACCCTAACCCTAAAACAGATTGAAATGCAATAGATCGATACTAGGGTCATAATTATGGGTGACAATTTCATGACACCACTAGAAAAAACTGCCGTTCAAACTGAAAAGATCCCCTCTGTATGTTATTTCTACATTCCACAACATATAAATACAAAAAAAAAAACAGAACAGACACACACATACACAGAACAAGCACGCACACAAACAAGAATAAGCATGCACGCAAACACACACACACACAGAGGAACAAGCACGCACGCACAACCCATAAGCTTTCTCTTCTCAACTGACAATTGACACAACATGTGGTCACGGAAATCACCGAATTCAATGTTTACATTATTTCGAGTCAAAACGAAAGATCGCCCTGTTAACGAATATGTAATATTGTGATTATGATTAGGATAGGTGCCATAAACATGCTGTTTCATGAAAATTTCAGGCATCTTTATATTCCTGAGCGATCCTTCGGTATAGGTACCGTAAGTACCGGAAGTGGCTTTGTTTACATTTCTGAAGATAACAGAAACCCTTTTCTCCCACCCCTAACCCCCACCATATATATATAAAAAAACACTTTCTTGAAATGTATCCGGGGTACTACTTGAGAACAGTGGTCCCGGTGCGCGCACTCGCGTAGTCGCGCATCCACGCTAGTTAGTCGTGACTAGTCGATCCTACGACTACCTAGCAAAGTAAATAAAACACAAAATAGATAATTTTTTACACAAAGTAATTAATTTTTTTAAACAAAATATGAGTGGCTGTATGGTAAGTAGCTTGTTTACCAACCACATGGTTCCGGGTTCAGTCCCACTGCGTGGTACCTTGGGCAAGTGTCTTCCACTATAGCCTCGGGCCGACCAATGCCTTGTGAGTGGGTTTGGTAGGCAGAAACTGAAAAGAAGCCCGTCGTATATATATATATATATATATATATATATATATATATATATATATATACATATGTGTGTGTGTGTGTTTGTGTGTCTGTGTTTGTGCCCCTAGCATTTGCTTGACAACCGATGCTGGTGTGTTTACGTCCCCGTCACATTAGCGGTTCGGCAAAAGAAACCGATAGAATAAGTACTGGGCTTACAAAAGAATAAGTCCCGGGGTCGAGTTGCTCGATTAAAGGCGGTGCTGCAGCATGGCCGCAGTCAAAATGACTGAAACAAGTAAAAGAGTAAAAGTGTAAAGTAAATAACACAAAAACACAAAGTAAGGATCGATTAGTCATGACTAGCTAGCGCGCGCGCCGGGACCACTGTTCTCAAGTAGTACCTGTATCCGGTACTTCCGGGACCTATACCGAAGTTACGCCTATTCCTGTGTTGCTTCCTTTGTCGTGAATGTTTTTTATGCTGAAATGTAGAATCTCCCTACTTTCTGTTTACACAACCAAATTCTTCTGTGGAATCGCGATTGTACACACGTGGTCGCATAGATCAATAATATAGAATGCCTTACCGACACGTAGATGTCAAGCATCCATTCATAAATTTCCAAAAACTGGAGTATTTTCTGGATGTGTCTCTTGACTGACCCAACAGAGTCGAGGTTCCCCGGCAAAGCAAAAACGCAATCACGCTCCGCCATGTTCACAGCCAAAACTGCAACTCTCCACACTAAGGAAAATATCCCCAATTTTTACCTTTAATAATTTTTAAATAAATCATACCTTATATTTCGCGAAATGAATATATTATTGATAAATCTGATCTAAAAACGAGAATCATAGGCAATTTTCGTAATTTTTTCCGACCGCATAAGTAAAGTTTCCCAAGTAAAGGTGGGATCAATTTATTGCGAACAGTTGATTCATAACAACATTGCTGAAAGTTTTCTCTATTTATCAAAACAATGCTACTTAAAAACATTTAAAAAGAACGTGTTTTGTAACACTGAAACACTAGTTTCTGAAGTAACTACTGGATTCATTACGAAGGTAAGTTGCTTTACTATTTTAAAGATATTCATTTTTTGCCAGATTTTATTTAATCAAACAGCTTCACACACGCTTTTTATAAAACGTGACAAAGTGAAAATTAAAGTCTTCATTTTTTTTCTTTTCACAACTGAAACCTCCTCCGCCAAGTGCGCCGGCGGAATTTAGGGGCGATAAACTTCGGAAATGGTGTTTGAGAAATGTATATAGAAATTCTGGAAATTTTTCTTCGTCGTAAATCCATAAATTCGTCGACGCGGAACCATTTCATATCGCCCGATGATCCAGTGACATAACTTCAACCGTCTTTTGAATCGGGACCAGTAGGCCTCTGTGGTTTGCCGCAAGCGCCGGTTTCAGGGTCAGCGAAGGTCTGTGAATGGTTTACGTAACTTTTTATGAGAATGGTTTACCGTTCGGCGAATATAGCCAAGTTGCTGGCCAACTTCTACAGCTGGCCCATTTATCTGTATGAATTACAGTATCAGGCGACACATTTTGGATAATATAAAGACCGTCACCCAGGAACAAAAAAAAATTTTTTAAACAGTCATAGGCGCAGGAGTGGCTGTGTGGTAAGTAGCTTGCTAACCAACCACATGGTTCCGGGTTCAGTCCCACAACGTGGCAAGTGTCTTCTGCTATAGCCCCGGGCCGACCAATGCCTTGTGAGTGGATTTGGTAGGCGGAAACTGAAAGAAGCCTGTCGTATATATATATATATATGTGTGTGTGTCTGTGTTTGTCCCCCTAGAATTGCTTGACAACCGATGCTGGTGTGTTTACGTCCCCGTAACTTAGCGGTTCGGCAAAAAGAGACCGATAGAATAAGTACTGGGCTTACAAAGAATAAGTTCCGGGGTCGATTTGCTCGACTAAAGGCGGTGCTCCAGCATGGCCGCAGTCAAATGACTGAAACAAGTAAAAGAGTAAGAGTCTGGGCGGTACAAACAAGTGTGTGGAAAACGAAAATGAAAAAAAAAGTGCGCTGACGACCCTGGGGGTGGGGAGGAGAATTTCGGAGAATTCACAAGATCCGATTTTCCGTCATAACTTCGGGTAAAATGAATATATATTGATTTTTTTTACGGAATCCCACGTTTTTGATTATGGAGGATCCGATTCTGAAAAAAAAATTTCAAAATTTCAGTCCCCCGCCTCCCGTTCCCCCCTTCACTTTTCACTATTTCCGGGATTTTTTTTTTTTTGCGAAATACGTAGAAAAATACGAAGATTACGATTCTCAAAAAAAATTTGTTTGTAAAATTTCGAATATATATAGGCGTAGGAGTGGCTGTGCGGAAAGTTGTCTGCTTACCAGCCACATGGTTCCGGGTTCAGTCCCACTGCGTGGCACCTTGGGCAAGTGTCTTCTACTATAGCATAGAGCCGACCAAAACCTTGTGAGTGGATTTGGTAGACGGAAACTGAAAAAAACGTGTCTGTGTTTGCCCCTCCCCAACATCGCTTGATAACCGATGCTGGTGTGTTTACGTCCCCGTCACCTAGCGGTTCGGCAAAAGAGACCGATAGAATAAGTACTAGGCTTACAAAGAATTAGTTTTGGGGTTGATTTGTTCGACTAAAGGCTGTGCTCCAGCATGACCACAGTCAAAGTGACTGAAGCAAGTAAAAGAGTATACCCGCAGGCTATCCACATGCTAGAAATAACAGCCAAATCTCGCAAAACTGCGATAACATAATGCAAGTTTTTTACACTGTTCTCCATTGACACTGGTGCTACTCTAAACCACAGGAAGTTTAGGTTCAGATTTTATACAGGGTATCTAAGATTTCCCATAGTTTTGGGGTGATTTTTTAAAAAGTTGAAATTCTGTCCTGTACACTGATTTATATGGTACAATAAAACATCACTGATTTATTTTGTTACGTGTAACAAATGGTTGATTTTGCAATGTTTTCAGACCTAGCAAAATCCAAAACTTCAAACCACAGGGACTTCAGTTTTGGTATATTTGTAATAGGTATAGAGATAAATAAAGTATGGGATTTTGGGACATGACACCATTTCAATAAAATTTTAGTGGATTATTAAAAATTACCATAAATGACAGGGTTTGGATCAGGAAGGCCTACATAATTTGGATTTTCTCCATTTTGATGGAGATTTTTCCTTTTCCTTTTTTTTTTTTTTTTGCATCACTGTCTTGGAAAGGATGAGGGTAAACTTTTTATGAAAAATGTTTTTGAAAATTTTTTCACTACACCATTCCACTCCCATTCACTCTGGATTGATTTTTGCCAATTTTGTTTGCTCCACACATTTAAAAACCAAGGGAGAAACCTTTTCTGTAAAAAAATGCAAACAGAATGTGAAAACTAATTCCTTGCTTTAAATGTTAAAAGCCTAAATTAAAGGCATTAACACAGTAAACTCATTAGGAGAGTGAAAAAAACACCCCAAATGAATATGTAAACGCTGACACAAATTATCCTGACTGTATTCAAAATCGGACAATAAAACATCACATCTGACTTCAGTAGTCCACAAAATTATATTCATTGCACAATATAATTTTTATTGGGAAAATTTGACCAATGTTTCTCAAAGAAAGTCGAAATACACTTGTACAAGAATATCAGCTTAGTTTGCCCAGTGGCTCTCCACATGTTAAAACTGTGAGACGGAATAAAAAACATTCTTCTCAATACGATACCATGCTAAGTTTGGGCTCTAGAAGACTTGTTAAACTCAGTTTTAGTTTGTTTTTTTTGTTTTTTGTAGAAATATATGTTAACTTAGTACTTAGTTCATTTCTTAAAATTCTGGCTCAAACTTGGAATCTGAAGCCATGGATTTGTGTTCCATTTGACCTCTCACTGCACTCGAATACATCAGTTTGGCATACAGGATCAGTACACCACCCTCTTTGGTCACTTTGCACTTTTTCACCATATCCATAGCCAGTTATCAATGAAATCATGAAAACATTTTTTTTTGTTATGGTATAAAAATCTTGAGAAGTTTTAAATGTCATCAAAACTGACATTTAAAACTGGTTAGATTGAAAATGAAGGAAGAATTAGTCCATCAGTTGCGACGACAAGGGTCCCAGCTGATACGATCAATGGAACAGCCTGCTCGTGAAATTAACGTACAAGTGGCTGAGCACTCAACAGACACGTGTACCCTTAATGTAGTTCTCGGGGAGATTCAGCATGACATAGAGTGTGACAGGGCTGGCCCTTTCAATTACAGGTACTACTCATTTTTGTCAGCAGAGTGGACGGGAACAACGTGAAATAAAGTGTCTTGCTCAAGGACACAAGGTGCTGCCAGGAATTGAACTCACAACCTTACGATCATGAGCCGAATGCCCCTAACCACTAAGCCACGTGCCTTCAGATTGAAAATAGAGCAAGTTCAAGTTTAATCATTTTTTAATTGTATTTGAATTACAATTTTTGTTTTCACTTTTGTAGTTGCATTTACTTTAAATGATAAATGATAAGAAAACTATGTTTTCAAAGTTATGCCAAGCCCCATACATGGATCTGCATTCGATGAAGTAAAATCTATCCTTCAAAATGGTTACAATACCAGAAATATTGAAAAATAGACATTTGAGCTTGCGAGAAACTTTGATGTGATAGAGCAAAATTGATTTGATTTTTGAAATCAGCATCCCAAAATTACTAAGAAACATGTCTCCAACACTGGACAACAAAAATTATATTCGTTAGTGTAATTTTTCATGCTGTTGTTTAAAGTACAACTTTTGATATGTAATTTATCAATGTATCTTATACATGGTGCATTAAGAAACTAACTAGAAAGTACCAAAAATAGCAGGTGAAACAGTAGGTTATTGTAATGCATGAACTGTTAAAGAGCTAACTAGAAATACAGTTATTATAAAACCACTGGTCGATGATCAATATTAATTTCATTTTATCAAGGGCAGTGGATTGGCAGAATCCTTAGAGTGTCAGATAAAATGCCTTACACTATTTGTTCCAGCCGTTTATGTTCTGAGTTCAAATCCTGCTAAAATTAACTTTGTCTCTCTCTCTTCTCTCTCTCTCTCTCTCTCCTCTCTCTCCCTCTCTCCTCTCTCTCTCTCTCTTCTCTCTCTCTCCTCTCTCTCTCTCTCTCTCCTCTCCTCTCTCTCTCTCTCTCTCTCTCTCTCTCCTCTCTCTCTCTCTCTCTCTCTCTCTCTCTCTCTCTGTTATTGTTAAAATATAGTACTCGTCAAATACTGTGATTAAGGTAATCAACTTGTTGCCTTCACTAAATTGCTGGTTTTATGACTAAACTAGAAACAATTATTTTCTCTTTTCAAATAAGCTGCGACCTCATTTGCTGCCTTCCCTTGATAAATAAAATTATTTAATTGTAAATTATAAATTTTCCACTTATTTCATTTTCATTTCATGATAATTATCACTAAATGAAAATGAAATACTTGGAAAATTTATAATTCAGTAAATTTATTAAAATTGAATGCAATAGTATTGATCATCATCTTTTGCATAATTTTAACCACATTTTAAATTATAAAATAATTATCATTAAACACTTAATTCTTGATTTTCTTCTATTCTTTTCAGATCTGCCAATATCTTAACACAAGAAGTTTATCTGATGTTATTAAAGAATTTTCAGAAAGATCAGCAATGTCAATCCGAGAAAAAAGGCATCAGAGGTCATTGGACATTTCAACAGAAGAATTTAACCAAAAGAATAATAGATATAAAATGGTTTCCCAAGACCCACTTACTCAGAAAAACTCAAAACATTCCAGCTGGAGAAAAGATATCAATAGTATTTTGATTCTATTTTTCCTTTATATTCTTCAAGGTGTTCCTTTAGGATTAGCAGGTAGCATACCAATGTTACTTCAGACTCGCCAAGCTAGTTACCGAGATCAAGCCTTGTTCAGTTTTGTTTATTGGCCGTTTAGTTTAAAACTGCTTTGGGCACCCATTGTTGATTCTATTTTCATTTCATCACTGGGCAGGCGTAAATCTTGGCTGGTTCCTTCTCAGTATCTCATTAGTATTTTTATGATCTTTCTCTCCTACCATATAACAGACTATCTCGGTGACAAAAGCACACCTCCAAGTATATATTTTTTGACTTTTTGCTTCTTCATTCTTAACTTTTTGGCTGCAACACAAGATATTGCTGTGGATGGCTGGGCACTGACTATGCTATCTAAGTAAGTTTCATTTCCTTTTATATTCAAATTGTTTTGTTTTCTTCACATTTTGTTTTTATGCAGATAAATATTTATACACATAGGCGCAAGAGTGGCTGTGCGGTAAGTAACTTGCTTACCAACCACATAGTTCCGGGTTCAGTCTCACTGCGTGGCATCTTGGGCAAATGTCTTCTGCTATAGCCTCGGGCCGACCAAAGCCTTGTGAGTGGATTTGGTAGATGGAAACTGAAAGAAGCCTGTCGTATATATGTATGTGTGCGTATATGTTTGTGTGTCTGTGTTTGTCCCTCGAGCATTGCTTGACAACCGATGCTGGTGTGTTTACATCCCCGTCACTTAGCAGTTCGGCAAAAGAGACTGATAGAATAAGTACTGGGCTTACAAAAAATAAGTCCCGGGGTCGATTTGCTCGACTAAAGGCGGTGCTCCAGCATGGCCACAGTCAAATGACTGAAACAAGTAAAAGAGTAAAGAGTATTCCCAAGACTCATTTTTCTTTTCAGTTTGTTGTTTTTAATTTTATTAAGTAGAACAGAGTTTTACTTTTAAATGATATACAGTTAGACAACTAAATTAGCAGTTTCCTGCATGTGGTTTATGAACTGTAACTCCTGCATCCTTGCCTATGCAATGCTAATATTTATATCTTAATGTTTTACAATGCTAATATTAACTGATAATTCTTCTCATTAATTTTTCACTGTCTAGGGACAATGTTGGCTGGGCAAGTACTTGTAATTCGGTTGGACAAACAGCTGGATATTTTCTTGGAAATGTATTATTTCTAGCTTTAGAATCTCCAACGTTTTGCAATAAATACCTTCGTTCTGTTCCTTCATCAGAAGGAATTATTACTTTGGCAGGTGAGTCCATATTTTTTATTTTACAATTTTTTATAACAATGTTTTGTTATTCATTGCATTATTGGAAGGTTATCTTCAGTATAGTAATTCAATAATTATAATATCACATTTGTAAACCACATTTTCAGCTAAACATTGATCAGAAAGCAGACAAAATGTTTTGTCTAAACAATTGCATCCAATAGTAATTCGAGAGAATACTCTGTAATTGCTTCCTCTTCATGTCTGTCCATCAAAAGATTAAAGCTCAGCTCTCATTTATGTATACAACTGCTATTTGTTGTTATAAACTTTTTCTCCATAGTACTTATTTATAACTTGACGAATTGAGCTATTAGGAGTTGAGTACTTTTGCATTAAACATGACTCTACATTGTAAATAGAATATCAACTGACACCCTGTTGATTCAACAAGTAATTTAGTTCTTTTTTTCCCGTTTCAATCATATTTAGAAAAGCATAAAATCTCACATATAGTTTCATAATATAATTGAGCACTATGGCTGTTCCAGTGGCATACGACAAACATTATTTATGTATCTACTTATATAAAATACACAATTAATTAATTAATTTAAAAGTAATGTGTTAAAGCCTATCATCAAATATAAATGCAAATGAGACAGAAACAAAAATAACTGAGGGGAAAAACATCTGAGAGGGAAAAAATATATAAATATACACGCTTGATGCATGCAAATATGTATAGATATATATACACAAATACATGCCAGCAAATATATATGTATATAACTACATACATGCATGCATATAAATATATGTGCATATATATATATATTTATATGTATATATATACTCTTTTACTTGTTTCAGTCATTTGACTGCAGCCATGCTGGAGCACCGCCTCTAGTCGAGCAAATCGACCCCGGGACTTATTCTTTGTAAGCCCAGTACTTATTCTATCGGTCTCTTTTTGTCGAACCGCTAAGTGACGGGGATGTAAACACACCAGCATCGGTTGTCAAGCAATGCTAGGGGGACAAACACAGACACACAAATATATACATATATACGACAGGCTTCTTTCAGTTTCCGTCTACCAAATCCACTCACAAGGCATTGGTCGGCCCGGGGCTATAGCAGAAGACACTTGCCCAAGATGCCACGCAGTGGGACTGAACCCGGAACCATGTGGTTGGTTAGCAAGCTACTTACCACACAGCCACTCCTGCGCCTATATGCATATATATCTTGTGCATATATGTGTGTGTGTGTGCGTGTGCATATATATATGCAGGATGGGCCAAAGTTAGTGCCCCAAATTTATGTGTCTGTTAGTTCTGTAGGTTCTTGATGCATGCTGTTATTATTTCTATATGTCAGTGATTCTTCGACGTATTGAATTTTGTGAGAGAATACTGGCAGAAACCAGGGATTCCAGATTTTTTGATCAACTCATTTTCTCTGATGAAGCGACCTTCCACGTTTCTTGTCACGTCAACCGCCATAACTGCTTCTATTATTCAGAAAATGACCCTGAACTGGTTTGGGAAAAGCACGTCAATTCACCTCCTCTTGAGCTATTACAGCGATATTGTCTTCAGGAATCTGTGCATTCCATATTCAGTGAGAATGGTGATTGTTAGCTGGCGTCGTATGAAAACATCATCTGGCCATATTTTCGATACCATCATTCTAATCATTCCAAAATCTTTGTGCAAAATGGAGCACCTCCTCATTATGACAAACGTGTAAGAAACTTCCTCGATCAGCACCTACGAAATTGTTGGATTTTCAAAAGCTCAAGTTGTGGCACTAATTTTGCCCCCCCCCCTCTCTCTCTCTTTCGGAGAGGCACAAGCACCTACACGCACATATACACACACAGCAGTAACTTCCGCCTGCCAAATTCAATCACAAAGCTTCGGTCAGCTCGGGGCTATAGCAGAAGACACCTACCCAAAGTGCCACGCAGTGGGACTGAACCCGAAACCATGTAGCTAGGAAGCAAGCTCCCTAACCACACAGCCATGTGTATATATTTAAAGGACATACTATATGTCTTCAATTGCTACTAATAGTTTCACCATCATTTAACATCTGTTGTCCATGCTGGCATGGGTTGGACGGTTTGACTGGGCTGAAAGGCTGCACCAGACTCCAATCTGATTTGACATGGCATTCTACAGCTGGATGCCCTTCCTAATGCCAACCACTCCAAGAGTGTAGTGGGTGCAATGACCAAAGGTCTTGGTCATTGCCTCTGTGAGGTCCAATACTCAAAAAGAACTCAGCCACTTTGCCTCTGTAAGGCCCAATGCTTGAAAGGTGTTCTTTACATGCCACCAGCATGGGTACCAGTTAACACAATTATGATTCCACTTGGCTTGATGGGTCTACTCAAGCACAGCACATTGCCAAAGGTCTCGGTCACTAGTCATTGCCTCTGTGAGCCTCAAAGTTCAAAGATCATGCTTCACCACCTCATCCCATGTCTTCCTGGGTCTACCTCTACCACAGGTTCCCTCTACAGTTAGAGATCAGCACTTCTTTACACAGCTGTCCTCGACCATACACATCACATGACCATACCAGCACAATCGTCTCTCTTGCACACCACATCTGATGTCTCTTACGCCTAGCGAAGCATACTGGCTTCATTTCTTTCAACCCTACACATGTCCTTGGCTGTCACAGCCCATGTTTCACTGCCATGCAGCATAGCTCTTCGCACACAGATCAAACAATCTGCCTTTCACTCTGAGAGAGAGGCCCTTTGTTGCAGTAGGGGTAGGAGCAAAGTCTACTTCTGTATCTACTGTTTATGTACGGTTTAGCAACCCTAATATGTCCCAACTGAGATCAAATTTAACATTTTCATCCTTGAGCTCTCAAATCCTCATGGCTAGAGACATCTTGCCAGCCCTATGTCTTAATTTAAAAGTTGAATAGTGGTTGCATAAGCACCCCTTGAGATTTACGGAGCAGCCGATATAAGTATAAGTATTGGTCTCCATTATAATATCACATTTATAAACCACATTTTCTGCTAAACATTGATCAGAAAGCAGACAAGATGTTTTGTCTAAACAACTGCACCCAATGTTTTCTAATCCTTGAAATTTACTGCTACATGTACATGATCCAATGTTATTATTCAGTAATAGCTCAAGCTTCCTAGAGTTACTGGTGTTCTCATGGTTTATCTTACTATGATCATTACTATTATGATTAAAATTAGTTGCCGAGTTCTGGGTCAGAGACTGTTGGTACTGGGCATTGACATAAGAGATTTGGCTTTCGGATAGTGATACTAGAGGGTTGAGGGTGGGTGGTATAATGGAAAGATTACCAGCACAGGTGTTAGAGTTCTGGTAGGATGAATGGAACTATTCTAAACTATTCTAAACAGGTGCCTGTAGATTGTGTGTGTGTGTGTCTGTATACACTGCCACTTACACTTATTCAATGACAGGACTTGAGGATAAAGCAGATCTTGCACCAACAGGTCTACCTGGCAGAGTTTGAAGAAAGCCATGAGTGTTGTGTCTTTTGGTTGCTCAATCAGTCGAGCAGCAATGGAAGCGGTGAAGTATACACGCTGGCCGATTTCAAGGTGCACTGCAAGCTGCTGGATTGGTGGATGCCTTTGATGCAGTGGAAACCCGAAAATGCACCAGAAAGCTTCGTTACTACTTATGTACCTGCCTACTTGGTATTGCGTTATTTCATCTCAGACACTGTCTGGTTGTAGGCCAAGCACAGCAGCTTCAGAGCCTTGGTTTGGCCTGCAACCAGATGGACTTTACAGAATTGCAGAGCTCAACATTTATGTGAGCATCGAATGCCTTCGACAGGAATAGGCAGTAAGGCACTATCCATCTGTTGTCTACTTCATACGGACCAACATGCGCTGTGAATCCACCATCCTCTGGTTTCCTTCATCTGTACAGAGGGTACCCATCGTGCCCGGATTGTGTTTCGTGGAGGAATTGTTTTGGGTATTTCTTGCTGCAAACTGACCCTGTCATGCAAGGCAACCGAAGGTTGAAACCTTGTCTGCAGGGACCATGGATCATGTTAGCCTTCACTGTCTCAAAGAGAGTCCTGTCGATAGACAGGTCAGGGAACTTGGCTGAGATCAAATTGTCAATTGCATCGGATGCAATCCGTGTGGACAACCAAATTAGGATATGAGCATGAAGAAGACCCCTTTTCAAACACAGACACACACATACATATATATATATATATATATATATATATATATATATACATACATGTATACGACAGGTTTCTTTCAGTTTCCATCTACCAAATCCACTCACAAGGCATTGGTCGGCCCAGGGCTATAGCAGAAGACACTTGCCCAAGATGCCATGCAGTGGGACTGAACCCGGAACCATGTGGTTGGTAAGCAAGCTACTTACCACACAGCCACTCCATATATGTATATATGCACATGGGTTTAAGTATATAAGTATGCAGGCCTATATAATAGTGCATATACACACATATATGTATATGTGTGTGTGTATCTATATACACCTCTTTCTTTCTCTCTCTGATTCTTCAGCCTCCACCATCACATCAGCCAGTACAATAAACACCTCCAACTATTTTCAGAAACTTGACCATTATATCTTATTATTCTTCCCTCCCTTTTTGAGGTTTACTACTCACTTTAATGACCCCAACCCCGTACCATTTTCTGTACCCATCCCTCCACCTTAGTGCCTTTCAAACATATCACCCCCACCTCCCACTCCTCACACATATTCCTTCCTTACATTCTTATCTCTTCTTATCCCTCCCCTACACCTTTCCCATTCCCTTCATTATATCATGACCACCATCTAACACTGTTTTCATTCTCTCATTTTCTTTCCTTCTTTCTTTCCTCACCTGTTCCTTTTGACCGTTCCCCTCTTTTTTTACATACATATCTATTCTCTTCTCTCTATCCACTTAATACTACCTCTACATTCTCACAATTTCATTCACACCACAAGACCCCTTTGAATGAACAGCACTTTTAATTTGTGATAACAAAATATGAACTCCTATTGGAATTTACATATCATGGACAAGAAGCATTTCTACCCATCACTTTCTTTGGATAATGGAACTGTAACATCCTACATATATTTTTATTTTTACTTATTCTCTTATTTCCCTCTATACTTCTTATTTCCATCCTTTTCCAAAACAACACCTTTATATTGAACTCTAATATTTCCCTCTATTTAATCATTTCACATTGTGTCTGATGAAGGGGTATCCCTAATATCCCAGAAACAGCTGTAAGACTAACTTTCTCTTTATAAACGTCCTGAAAATTCCACACAGCCTTGGCTTTGTTGTCACATTTTATTTAACACATACATATATATACATATATAAAGGAAAGATAGTGTTTGGGTGCGAATACAGCTTTAATCATCATTTAATGTCTGTTGTCTATGCTGGCATGGGTTGGAATGTGTGACCAGGTTTGGCAAATTGGAGTGCTGCACCAGGCTCCAGTCCGATTTAGCATGATTTCTATGGCTAGATGCCCTTCCTAACACTAACCACTATGTGCTGGGTGCCTTTACATGGCACCACATGGCTGCTTTTACATAGCTTTCTGACTGGATATTTTATGAAAGACTTCAATGTACAGTATTGAATATAATTTAAGTAAAATGTTTAATTTATTTAATCTATTCTTTGAAAATCTTTAAACCTTCAAACTTGTTTTTGTTTTTTAGGATTTCTTTTCATTTGTGGTATTATATTTTGGGTGACCACTTCTTTGATACTTGTGTTTAAAAGAGAGAAACCTGAGACTGATTCAATGAATCTTGGCATCGTTGCTACTTACAAAGTGCTGATAAAAGTAATTCAGTTGCCAGCCGTCTTTTCACTTAGCTTAATATTCCTTACTTCAAAGGTAAATAATACTTTTCTTCATTCTTCTATTTACCATTGATATTCTATGCTGGCACATATCCTTTTCTGACTTGTAAAGACCTTCAGTGGCACCTGGCATCCATGTATCTGACTTCCACTTCTTACAATCAGTTCTGAGTACTTTTTCATCCTACAGGTAGGGACCATTTGTAAATACATGTACCTATCAGTTTTGATCCCTTTCCTTTATACAACAGATGTTTTTAATTCCCAGCTACTTTCTTACCTCAGGTTCTCTCAATAGTGTCAATGTTTGAAATTGGCGTAAACAGTACGGCAAACTTAAAACTCTGCCTAGTAATAAACAAACAAAAATAAAAACATACAATCAATATTATCCATGTCATTACATTTTTTTCAGTCAGGAATATCCATATCATTATGTATGTCAGTGGTGTTCCATTGCGATATGTAGAAACTCCAAGCAATGTAAAACATGGCCCAAACTGTGCTTACCAGCATGAATGTCAGACTTCAAAAAGTAGTCAACCATTTAATGGTTTTAGTAAATTTATGCAGAAAAAGTAAGCATTATACCGTCCAGCATAAATGAAAGTCAGCTTTATATTTAAGCCATTATTTTTTCTGTAAAAACCGTTTTTGACGTTAAATGAGTAAACTTCTGCTACAAACTTTCACGTTTTGTACTTCTTTTTGCAATAAAAAAGATTTCAAAGAAATTCTGGAAACAATCTACTCATATAGTTTACACATCCCCTAAAGTTTATTTATATTTTTGCGATAATAAGTGCGTAAATTACATGGGTTTTTACGGTCAAATCAAATCACAATCATGATAAGCACTATTCATTCATGCATGGGTCACTGCCAGAGCCGCCTAGGTGGCTCCCCATGCCAGTGGCACGTAAAAAGCACCATCTGAACATGGCTGATGCCAGTGCCGTCTGACTGGCTCCCATGCCAGTGGCACGTAAAAAGCATCCACTACACTCTCGGAGTGGTTGGCATTGGGAAGGGCATCCAGCTGTAGAAACATTGCCAGATCAAATTGAAACCAGGTGCAAGCCTCCTGGGTTGCCAGTCTCCAGTCAAACCATCCAACTCATGCCAGCATGGAAAATGGATGTTAATTGATGATGATGATGATATACATACATACATATATATATATATATATTATATATATATATATAATGGCTATTTTCACCTGTAATTCTTCCTTAACATTCTCTTTCAGATCGGTTTTGCTGCTTGTGATTCTTTGACAGGATTGAAGCTGATTGAAGCAGGTATTCCAAAAGAACAGCTAGCATTATTTGCCATTCCTCTCATACCAATCCAGATAATTCTTCCACTTTTAATCAGCCGCTATACAAATGGTCCTAGACCTATGGATATTTACTTGAAAGCTTTTCCATGCAGGTAATCTCTTTAAAGATTATAAATTATGTGCCCTATTTTGTTGCAATAACATTTTATTGAGACTTATGAATGGAGGAATTGCATTGTAAAGTTGGCAACTAAAATCCATATCTTTGGTCTTTTGCTTTTCTATTTGCATTTCTTGGCATAAAAAATGTATTGGGTTGGCCAAAAAGTCCGTTCGGTTTTTTTTTAGTATCAACTGTCCGGTCTTCTTTAGTCACTGTTCCGATATTCTTTTTCTTTAGAAACTGTGTTCGGTATAACGACCAAGGTTACATCAGTGTGTAACAAGCCTCAAAGTAGAGAGATTGCAACTTGTTTGATTGCATTTGAGCCTAGACATGGAAGACCGGGCGGAGCACTATCGGCATCTTATGCTTTTTTACTTCAGAAAAGGAAAGAAAGCAATAGAAACTTGCCAAAAGTTATGCAATGTGTATGGAGAGAATGCTGTTTCAGAACAGGTGTGCCAGAAATGGTTTGCTCGATTTCAATCAGGAAATTTTTCAGTAAGAGATGCACCTCGCTCTGGCCGGTGAAAAGAAATTGACATCGACCAACTGAGAGCTGTAGTCAAACAAGACTGCAGTCTTACGACCAGACAAATCGCAGATATTCTTAACATATCCGAAACAAGTGTGGAAAATGAATTGCATAAACTTGGTTACATTTCTAAACTTGATGTTTGGGTTCCCCATAAATTGACAGAAGCAAATCTTGTCCAGAGGGTTTCCATTTGCAATTCATTATTGAAAAGGGAAAACAGCGAACCCTTTTTGAGAAGAATTGTTATTGGAGATGAAAAGTGGGTAGTTTACAATAATGTGAAATGAAGAAGATCATGGAAAAAAGCAGGGGATTCTCCAAAACGAACACCCAAAGCAGGTCTTCACCCAAAGAAAGTTCTGTTATCATTATGGTGGGATTGGAAGGGTGTTATCCTTTTTGAACTTCTTCCTTTGAATAAAACCATCAATTCAGAGGTTTATTGTGAACAACTGGATAAATTAAACACGGCCAGAACTGGTGAATGGTAAAGGCGTTGTTTTCCACCATGACAACGCAAGGCCACACACTGCTTTGATTACTCGGCAGAAGTTGCTGCAGCTTGAGTGGGAAGTTTTGCCTCACCCTCCATACTCTCCAGATCTCGCCCCATCAGATTTCCATCTGTTTCGGTCACTGCAAAATTCATTGAATGGAAAAAATTTTAATTCTGATGAAGACGTGAAAACTTTCTTGGAAACTTTTTTTGCTAATAAAGAACCTAAATTCTTCGAACAGGGGATTAAGGATCTATCCAACAGGTGGCGAAAGGTTATAGAAGCAAATGGTAACTATTGTATTGATTAAATACATTTTTCACAATTGTTTACTTTGTTTTGATTTTCACCTAAAAAAAAACGAATGGACTTTTTGGCCAACCCAATACAAGTGATTTCATGGACATTTCATTTTCCATTAAGAACACGGACTCTGATATTAACAGAATGAATTACTTGATACAGATTGTAAACTCAGTCTTTTCTCTTGCCATTCATCCTGTTGTGCTTTATCTAAACATAAAATGTTTTCCATGTATACTAAAATTATTATCATAAAACAGTAAAAGAAAGTCATATTACAATATGGAATAGTTTCAAATTTAATGGCAATGTATTATCAGAGTAACAATAATCGGGAGATTAAAAGACTGGTCTTATGTCCACACAGTCACAAGTTCAAACATAAATACTTCATTGTGTTATACCTCTGAGCAAAGGACATGTTTTTGCTTGTTTCAGTTAATGTGATTGATAATTGATAAACCTTCTATTAAGAGTGATTATTAAGAGGATAAACAATCACCTGTAATAATTATTGTAAGCAAAACTACCTTAGTCATTCTAGTGTAGAAAATAAGCTAAAATTTTATTACTGAAATATCTGACTTTTTGGCCAACCCAATACAAGTAATTTCATGGACATTTCATTTTCTATCAAAATCAAATTCGATGACTGGCATCCGTGCTAGTGGGGTGCAAAGAGCACCATACGAGGGTGACCGTTGACAGAGCAGCTAACCAGCTTCCGTGCCAGTGACACATAAAAGGGCACCATTTGAGTGTGATCATTACCAGCGTCACCTTACTGGTACTTGTGCCCATGCTTGTAGGGTGCCGAGAGCACCATCCGAGCGTGATCGTTGCCGGAGCAGCCAACTGGCTTCCATGCCAGTGGCACATAAAAGGGCACCATTCCATGTTAGTTATGATGTTAATAGTAAGCAGTAACTACATCTTAATGTTCTCCTTCAATTACTTTGGCTTGTGCTTGCTTATTTATCTTCCATTATTCAAATCAACATTTACAGCCAAAATGAAAATTGCTGTAACATAAGTATGGCTTCAACAACAAACAGCAAATTAGAATTGCTCTCCCTTGCTCTACCTCACTCTGTCTGCCTTCTAATCTTTACATAAGTTCAGATCTTGTGTTTTAAACATCTTGTTTTCAGATTGGAGCTGTAGTAATATTTATGTGTGTTGTTAACGCCCATTTATATTTTAGAATAGATTAGCATTCAGTTGCATGTGTTAGAGCACTCTCATTGTGAATTTTAATTTTTCTTATGTTTAGGTTGTCTTTTAGCTAAGATATTTTACTACACTCGCGGAGTGGTTGGCGTTAGGAAGGGCATCCAGCCGTAGAAACACTGCCAGATCTGACTGGGCCTGACGAAGCCTTCCAGCTTCACAGACCCCAGTTGACCCGTCCAACCCATGCTAGCATGG
Source organism: Octopus sinensis (assembly GCF_006345805.1). NCBI lineage: Eukaryota > Metazoa > Mollusca > Cephalopoda > Octopoda > Octopodidae > Octopus > Octopus sinensis. The sequence goes on from NC_043013.1 coordinate 4,886,487, forward strand.
AAAACAGACGCTAAACGATGATGATGATGATGATGATGATTTTACCTCTGATTATTATGTATGTGGAATACTAATTTAAATTACTAGTATTTGTGATATGGAAATTGTGGACCTATATATGGGCAACAACAAGAACATGATCAGAAGCATAACTGGAATGGTGTACCTAGGGGTAAAATTCAAACATACCTAACCAATAAAATAGAAAAAGAAATAAGAAAATGTGTTCCACCCAGCCAAATCAATAGAAAAAGCAATTAGTAGATTTAAAAAAAAACAAGTCATCACATCTGCTTTATTACACTCAAGTCACTAAATTTAATCAAATGACCATCCACACACATATATAAAATCTAATGTACCCACCACCTAATTCAAGTTCATATGATACAAAAAAAATTTCTTTTACATAGGCTCAATATCTTTCTTCTTGACTTCCCAAAGATTATCTGTTCTTCCCCACTCTCTTTCTCTCTGCTACTGCTCTCAAGTCAGGTTCGCATCTGACTCTTCTATGAAGAATATATGCCTAAACTTTCTACTAATTAAGACAGTCTTGCTTAGAGACTTAATTTTATTTGTATTGTTTCCTGCCCTTTATTTGCACATATTCAGCTGATGCAGGGCCAAAAATATTTGTTGTTTTAAACAATATTTACCATCTAAACTTTGTTCTCACTAGAATTCATCACTACATATCTAAAGCACTTACTTCCAAAACAGAAACCAATTTCAGTACGTCTGACTTGCTCTACTGAAACCTTTTAGATACTACCTTCCTCAAACATGCACCAAGATCCCACACAAGATTACAATGAGCAACAAGCAACATTGCATGAAGGCAATACAAAACCAGTTCTGAACTTCGTGACAATCCACTTCCAATAACAGCCGTATCACAAATATGAAAATTAAGTTTTATTTGCCTCTATTGGAAAAAGTGGAGGCACAATGGCCCAGTGGTTAGGGCAGCGGACTCGCAGTCATAGGATCGCGGTTTCGATTCCCAGACCGGGCGTTGTGAGTGTTTATTGAGCGAAAACACCTAAAGCTCCACAAGGCTCCGGCAGGGGATGGTGGTGATCCCTGCTGTACTCTTTCACCACAACTTTCTCTCACTCTTACTTCCTGTTTCTGTTGTACCTGTATTTCAAAGGGCCGGCCTTGTCACTCCCTGTGTCACGCTGAATATCCCCGAGAACTACGTTAAGGGTGCACGTGTCTGTGGAGTGCTCAGCTACTTACACGTTAATTTCATGAGCAGGCTGTTCCGTTGATCGGATCAACCGGAACCCTCATCGTCATAACCGACGGAGTGCTTCCATCCATTGGAAAAATAAACGTTAATGTAGTACATTAGTTGTTGCTCTGAAAATCTACTTTGTCAAAAGTTTGGAAGGAAGATCTATGTTTACATCGATGCAAAACACGAGGATAAAGTTGAAAAATTTACTTTAAAATATGGAACCATGCTTACTGGAAGTCTCTTGTTGGATGTGTCCAAATTTGCTCACATATTTTTTTTTATTTTTCCTAACAGGCTTCTCATGTCAATACCATATGCAGGTCTTGTTTATATGGCAAATCATGTTCAGACAGAACCCGGAGTTTTCCCCGCATACTTTTACTTGATTACCATAACCTTTTATGCCTTACATCAGGTACGTTTTGTAGAAAATTTTTTAATTAATTTTAATGATAGTTTTATGACTTTCACAGATGTTATTTAGATTTATTTAATTCATTTACATGATTTACTCACAAATACAGTTTCCTAATTCATAAATGTATATATGCGCACAGGTATGCATATATACATATGTATATATGGATTGTATGTGTATACATGTATGTGTGACAGGTACAAGTATGGTTATGTAGATATGTAATTGATATTGTTGCTATGTTGTCTTCAGTTCTAGCTTACTGCATGACACTTTAGTCAAGTGCCTTATATATAAATAAACACATACGCACACATATGTGGGCAGACGGGTGCAAAAGAAGGGGGAGAAAATAGTACTCAAATACCAAAGGTAGAGAAAATAGTATTGTATTTTATTGAAGCTAAAAAGACTTCAAGAACTGTAACTCAGAGTTTCACAGAATGTTATGGAATATTTGTAGATCATCAGTTCATCTTCCTTTCTTTTTTTCTTTTCTCTCTCTAACTAAGCCTCTAAAAATTCACCACACACATACACATACTTACACACACACATACATACACATATAGATTCAAAATAACCAAGAACATCTCAACCTCTCCCAAAACATCCTCTTCCCATAATCCAAGAAAACAAATTCAACTCCGGATTTTTGTCAATTAACTCACATAATGTCTCATTTGGGACACCACAGTCTGTGACTCTTTTGCTCCTTCCCACATCCTGATGGCTGTGATTAATGGGAGACTCACTGCTTCTAAAGCTGAATGAAACAAAACCTTGAAGTATTGAGACCTGTGGCATTTAAGATATTTGGAGGGACTGGGACACTAACAGCAAAGTTCTTGTCATTGTTGGCAGTTCACTTCATCCAGGTGTCAGGTGATGCCCGTGAGGGTGCTTGGTTCTTTTCAATGCCTTAGCTTTACCATCGCTCATGGTAATGTCATGAGCATGCTAGCTTGCTTCAGTAGGTTCTGTTGAACTTTGTGGTGTGTGACCAATTGAAGTACTTGATGCTATATTGATGAGTTTCTCCTTTCTCCCTTTCTTTGTTTTTTTTTTCTTTGGAAATTGTAATTAAGACACCCGTACCGGTGACACGTAACAAGCACCGTCCAAACGTGGCAGATACTAGCGCCACCTGACAGGCGTCCGTGTCGGTGACACAGAAAAGCACCAACCGATCGTGGCCGTTTGCCAGCCTGCTCTGGCACCTGTGCCAGTGGCACGTAAAAAGCACCCACTACACTTATGGAGTGGTTGGCATTAGGAAGGGCATCCAGGTGTAGAAACACTGCCAGATCAGACTGGAGCCTGGTGCAGCCTCCATGGGTTACCAGACCCTGGTCGAACCGTCCAACCCATGCTAGCATGGAAAACGGACATTAAATGGTGATGATGATGATGATGTTATTCTTTTGTTAAATATATTCCTCTTCATATTTTGAATAAAAAATACTGTATAAAATGTATGAATTTTCTACATTAATGTTATTTATTGAACATTTTTCATACTTTCATAAGGATGTTCCTCCTTTTGTCTTTCCTTTGTATGCCAATATTATTCATTGTTTCCCTGAATACTATTATTAACATTAGAATATATTTTTATTCAGGTAACACTGTATTGTATGTTTGTGTCTGGAATGGCTATGTCAGCCAAAGTGAGTGATCCTGCGATTGGTGGTTCTTACATGACTTTGTTAAATACTGTTAATAACTTGGGTAAGTGTTTTGCTAATTACAGTATAACTCTTGTAAACTCAGTTGAATCAGTAATTTGATGGAATTAAGGGATAAGATGATGGTATGGAATTAAGGGATAAGATGATGGTAAATGTTTTGTTGTAATTGAAATTAACCAAAGTACAAGAGTAACCAACATACCATCTTTTCTTTATTTCGTTATGCTACTAGTATTCAAATTATAAAATATCAGTGCTATACTGAGTTGAGGTTCGGTTGCTATGATTACCTTTACCTACCTATATTATACTAAATACAAATTTTTATGTTGTAGAATAAATATTTTTGTGTATGTTAGTTTTCTTAAATGTTTTGTTATATTTAATATGTTTCTTTTCCTGTTATTTAAATATAAAGTTAAATAAAATAAATACTTAATAAAATAAAATAACGAAGATGTACTTGCATAGCAAGTGACTTGATCTGAGATCGTGTGCTGGAACGAAAACAATTGCAGTGTGGAAGGTGTTTATAAGCCATTTCAGAAACACACAAAAACCGTTAGATTCACTTCAACATTTAAATTTAATTTGTCAAAATATTTTCATCGCTTTGAGACCGTGACCTGTTCGCTGACAAAGCTTCGTGCTGCATCTCTTGTTAAAATTAAATAAATCCTAAATATAAAGTATTGGAGTATATTTATTAAAAAATAGATATTGAAAAATAATTTGTAATAAAATATTGAAGTACTTCTGGCATGTTGTTTTTTAATTTTTCTGTTTAGGTGGCAATTGGCCAGCTACAATTTCTTTATGGTTAGTTGAGAGTCTGACAATCAAGGCTTGTTCTTCAGATAATAGTTCTTGTTCTGATGCAGTAAATGCTGAGGTAAGGAAGTTCTTTTAATTGTTTCTTAAATATTCTTAGATCTAATCATTGCTATCACCAATAAAAATGTCTGCATCTGTGACAAAGATTTTCAGTTATAGAAAAAAAATTATTTATTCTGATTCGTTAAGGCTAATGATGATTTTCATTTTCAAATACATAATTTTAGAGACAATAGAATATTAGTATCTATAAATGGAATTTTAACTCTATAGGTGCAGGTGTGGCTTGTAGTAAAAAGTTTGCTTCCCAATCACATTGCTCTGGGTTCCATTCCACTGTGTGACACCTGAGGCAAATGTTTTCCACATCCCCTGGCCAACCAAAACTTTGTGAATGGATTTAGTAGACGTCTCTCAGTATGTTACACTCTCTTTATGCTGACATTCTTTGAATCATAAGCATTCATTGGGCTGGTGTTTATCTCCAGATTCCATACTGTTTAAGAGATGAGAAATAAACCTCTACGTGTGTAGGATGTTTGTTTATTATAAGTTAGCTTTCCTGGGGAAGGAACTGAACTCTGCACCAGAAGCTAGAATATCCATCAATTCAGACTGATGAGAATTGTGTGTGAAGTTGGAACTTCTGTGTGTTAATGTTTGTTGAGTAAAGCAAATCAGGGATAATGTTCCAAAGAGTTACCGTTTTAAGGAGGCAGGATTTGGAAAACTCTTTACCGAATGTGAAGGAGGGGTACTGTGAAGAGACGACAAAAGAAAAATAAGGGGATGCATCAGCAGAATATAGAGAAAGAGAACATACAGCAAGCATAATCTGAGAGTGAAGATTTATCTTGGAGTGTATTGGTATATTCTCAGACATTGTATAGCTATGTGAGTGGGTTCATTAGTGCTTTGTAGATGTCTGCAACTGTTCACAGCTGAAAAATATTCAGACTTTGGAGAAAGATTTATCAGAGATTGCAAAACCTGATATTTGTGAAGTCTGAGATTTTACTTGTGCTGTTCAGGAATTGGGAAGAGACTGTATTTTGTTGTGACTAGGTTGTTATGTCTTTATTGGAGGAAATTTTCAAAATCAACTGAAATACTATGATTCATGTAACCAGATCTTGGCAGTTTTTTCTAAAACTGCCATGACCATTTAGAACCAGAACAAACATATTTTAAATATATTTGTTTAAATAAGATGTGTTTACCATCCGTTCATGGCCGTTGCCAGCCTCGCCTGGCCCCTGTGCCGGTGACACATAAAAAGCACCATCCGATCGTGGCCGTTTGCCTGACTTGTCTGGCACTTGTGCTGGTGGCATGTAAAAAGCACCCACTACACTCATGGGGTGGTTGGCGTTAGGAAGGGCATCCAGCCGTAGAAACATTGCCAGATCAAACTGGGCCTGGTGCAGCCTTCTGGCTTCCCAGACCCCAGTTGAACCGTCCAACCCATGCTAGCATGGAAAGCGGACGCTAAACGATGATGATGATGATTTCTTGACAGTTTTGATTCTTATTTAATCTACCGTTTATTAATAGTTCTAAATTATTTCCAGTTACAAAAAGAGTTCCTGTGAACACTAGCTGGCATGATATTGGTAGATTTGGACATTACTAAAAAAACCAGTTATATTTTTAATAAAACTAGTATAAATTATATTTTGAAATTTAAAACATACTTATATGCTTTTATATGTGAAATTAATAAATTTCTTTGTTGTTTGTATTCATTATATTGTATTATATATTAAATGATTTTTTTCCATCTTCTTATCTTTTTAGATTTGCACTGAAAAAGGTGGAACATGTTTAACTAAAATTGATGGATATTACATAGAAATTGCGTTTTGTTTAGTCGTTGGTTTCATCTGGTATTTTAACAGAAGGTCTACCATTAACCGATTACAGAACCTTAAAGCAGACCACTGGAAAGTGCCAAGACAATGACATTCTTGCAGCTGGCATAATATTTAGTGTTTATTATCAACAAATGTTAATAGTTCAAAAGAATAATAAACATTTTAATTTGAAAATATTTTTGAAGGCTGTAAATTCAATCTTTTTTTTCTTTCTTTCTTTCCTTTTCCATTTCCACAGGTCTTGTACTGTCGTGTTATTTTTAGATAATAGTGTAAATCCTAGGACTTACCTTGTTGCAAAATGCCTCTTTGGAACCTCTGAAGACAAATTTTTTAGCAGTGTGAGGACAGTTAATAACAACAGTGATCTCTCAGTGATGGGTGGTATTTGTGTACTACCAACCAAGAAGCCAAGCTTACTACTGACCCCTGACCCAACTTTTCATCTTTGACCTCCTCAAGCGATCAGGACTTAATTTGGTTGAAACTCATGCAAACCCAAATCATCAGCTCCTGAATATGTGTCTATGTTTGTACACATATCATCATCATCATCATCATCATCATCATCATCATCATCATCATCATCATCATCATCATCATTTAGCGTCCATTTTCCGTGCTGTCATGGGTTGGGCAGCTTGACAGGAACTGGCAAAGCCAGAGGCTGCACCAGGTTTCTACAGTTGGGTGCCCTTCCTAATGCCTATTTCTTTATTACCCACAAGGGGCTAAACTTAGAGGGGACAAACAAGGACAGACATAGGTATTAAGTCGATTACATCGACCCCAGTGCATAACTGGTACTTAATTTATCGACCCGGAAAGGATCAAAGGCAAAATCGACCTCGGCTGAATTTGAACTCACAACGTAACGGCAGACGAAATACGGATGCGCATTTCGCCCGGCATGCTATCGTTTCTGCCAGCCACTTTACAGAGTGAACTAGGTGCTTTTTATGTGGCATCAGCACCCACACCAATGCTTTTTATGTGGCACCTTGGTTTTAGGGTCTCAATTCTGTTGTCGTGGGTGGGTCTTCTTGAATACAGCAATGTGCCACATGTCTCAGTCCTCAGTCATCTCCTTCATAAGGTTCAGCATTTTGAGATCGGCATTCAGTAGGAAGTATTGAAGTCTAATCTCAAAACACTGAAGATGTATATAGACCAAATATGCGGCTGGTATTAAGCTCCATCCAGACAAGGTTGATGAGACAGTGGGGTAGACAGACTCATAAAAGTGAAGAGACAGACATGGGAAGACTAGAAGAATGAGAGCAGCAGAGAATTATATCTGACTAGCAGTAATACCTGTCATTAATTGGGTAATTACTTTAATTCTTTCTCGGGAGCCACATTCACAGTGTTATATATATAGACTAGCAGTATTGCCCGGCTTTGCAAAATGGTCATATTTAATTCAAAGCGTTAAAAATGTTATGAAAACAATTGGTATGTGTTCACAAAGTCCAAACGATTAATACGAAAAAACCCTCCAGGCTACATTCCGAAAATTCATTTCTTTGCCGCATTTCTACAATGTTTACAGTGATTCATTTTTATATCTTGATTTTTTTATTTTTCATGCAATTTACGCATGACTGAGTAAAGTTCACTATTCAATGCATGGGATAAGGCCTAAACAAACACATCGATTTTTGCACTTGCAAGATGTATTTCGGAACAGAAATAGCGCAGTTCAATTTTCATTCGCCTAAACTTTAAGTGACCCATTTTTGGTGGTTCTACGATTTGTTGGCTAGGAGGAGATGTGCCGGGAAGTTAAACACACAAACACACAAGTTGAGTTTTATATATAGAGATTTACTCCCTCTCTATGTGAGTATTTTATAAGAAAAAAAAATGTAATAATTTAAGTAGAAAAAAGATTAATTTCATGCATGAACTTCTGTTTGTTTATTATATGACAATAATAAGTGAGTTGTATGTGTATCAATACAGTCATGACAATTATATAATACACTAAGCTTTGATTGGCCTGAAACTGTAATGAAAGAGAATTGCCCAATGTGTCACACAGTGGGACTGAACCCAAGACGACATGGCTGGAAAGCCAGCTTCTCGATCACACAGTCATGCCTATAAAGGAGAGATACATTTTGGATAATATACTTCTTGATATAATATGCTTTACAAAAAAATGAGATGTTTACGGTGAGAAGACCTTTGATTTTAATATTTACTCAAGCAACACAACAACTAAAAATGCTACATCATACAGGGTGTTCCAGAATTAAACTCTCTGCTTCAATGAAATTGAGCAATTTTTTAAAAAACTGACAGAATTTTATGTTTATTACCAAAACAAATAGATTTATAAATCTTACGTCAAACTTTTATTGAAAATTTTCAACATGTTTGTATCCCTGCATACTTCAAATCTCTCCTTAGCATTGTGAAACACATTTGGAAGCATTTAAGGAGTTCGCTCCTTCACTGCTGACTGAATGTGTTCTTTAAGCTCAGCTAAAGGATTGCTCCATCTTGGGAATGGAGGTTAAGAAAATGGTTGCTGCCAAATTGAAAAAAAAGTTGTCATTGGACAAATAAGAAGGGTCTAACAGAAATGAAAATAAAATTATAAACACAATTCAAAATTTATATACTTTTAACACATATTGAACATTATAAGCATAAATAAAAGTGATATTTTAAAAAATGCATCCAATTTCACTCAAATCATCATTAATCCTGGGACACCCTGTATTTACTCGTCTGACTAAACGAGGGAGAGAACACAGGGGTTGAGGGCTAATTGCAAGTGGCGAGCATAGCTTCCAGAAGTGGTCACACAGTCGAACTCAAATGTCTGTGAGTCACAACAGTGGTTTGTATTTTGTATGAACATTTTGCATTATATAGTTCAGACATGGATGACATACAAAGCAGACATGCTGCCAGGCCATGCTGTGTTGCACATGATTGGAAACATGATACATAAACAGGGCACTTCTGGATGAATGAGTTTGTTGTGCCTTTACCCAGCCACACACACGCATATGGCCCAGTGGTGCACGAGATGGTAACATGAAGCATCAACAGGGCGCCAACAAAGATTTTAATGTTCTTCTCATTTTCTCTGCCAAACTGGACAAAAAGGTTTTCATGAAATATTATATGCTACTTATAATGCTTAAGTAGTGTCAATATTTTATCATCAGAAAATGGCCTAAAACAAAGGTAAAACCAAGCGCAGTTTACTCACATCTGATTAATCTGCATTTTGGTGGGGCCCATAATTGGTGTGGGAAACTTTTTTTAGTCAACAGCAATTCGAGGAGCCTGGTTAATGTTTGTTGCAAATTTGGAGGAAAGCAACTGGATACTCTTTAATTTATGGGCCTTAACACTGCGAAAATGCTTTAAAAATGTGGTTTATCTGCCCCTATGCCCACATTAGGCAAGAAGATGAAAATCTTTTCGGCCTATGACATTTCGTGGACCCTATGTAATGCATGTGTAACATTTCATTAAAATTGGTGGGGTGGATCTCAAGTTTTAACAACATGACAAACACACAGACAGACACACATCCTGTGTTTTATATATATAGATAGCAAGAAGACAAGATATGTGATAGGTTTCCTTAGCAAATAGAAAGTAAGAGGTTTGTCAATGTTTTACAAGATGAAAATCTGAAGCATGAGATGCTCCAGATTACAAGACTGTATCAGAAGGAATCAAGATGTGAGTGCAAAGGATGATGGGATTCTTGAACTTAGTACTACTATGAAAGGCTATGTAAAGAATGTGTGGTAGAAAAAGGGTTTTCCCAATGTGGATCCAACAGAGGAACCAGCTATACTATTCTTTTCTACTCTAGGCACAAGCCCTGAAATTTGGGGGGTGCGGGCAGTCAATCAGATTGACCCCAGTATGCTACTGTACTTAATTTATTGAATCCCAAAAGAATGAAAGACAAAATCAACCCCAGCAGAAGAATCAGCTCTACTATTGACAGTAGTATGACAGATAAAGCAACTAAGGACATAAAGGCTAGAAAAGCCCCTGAACCATAGGGAGTTGCCACTGAGATGCTGAAATTATCTGGCAGAGTGGGATACAGTGTAGTTACCCATGAAGTCAGTTGGGTTGCACAAAAGGGTTTCATATCCAATAACTGATATAGCAACATCAGAGACAACAGTTACAAGGAGATATTATAGAGAAAGGAAATTACGGAAGTGTTGAATTGCTGGACCAAGTCATGAAAAGTTATGGAGAGGGTTAGGGTTCACAGTTAGAGAGAGAGAGAGAGAGTGAAACTAGATGAGATGTAGTTTTGTTTTTGTGCTAGGGAAGTACTATGAATGCTCTCTTCCAAGTACATAAGAATACTTAGCATTCACCAACTTAACTTAGAGAAATCCTTTCAGAAAAGCCTTTGCTGAGTCATCTGGTGGTCACAGGGGAAGCTAAGGGTAGACATGGCTTGAGAGTACCTTAAAAGCCTTGTACAGAGATGCAGTCAGGTGAGAGTTAACAATGAGCACAGTGAGGTGTTTGGTTAGAAAGTAGGGGCTGGCCAGGGCTTAGTTTGCAGTCACCTTCTATTTATCATAGTCCTCCAGGCTTAACAGAAGGGTGTGAGACTGGTTGGTGTGGTGTTGGCAGTCGGTGTTATGGGACATGATGAGCTTCTGGTGTCGGTGGAAAGGATGACAGATGAGGTGGGTGGAAGTAGGGCTTGCAGGGGCCGGTGGAAGACTGGAGGGCGCATGTGTGGGGGGAAGCAGTCAAGCGGGACGCACGTGTGGTAATCGAGGAAGCGGGAAGTTCGAGCATAGACGAGGAAGTGACAGAACGTGCCGAATTTGTAAGAGACCTCTGATCTTCGCCGAGGTAAGACCTGTTTGTATTTCTTTCTGTTGTCCTCTTCATCCATCACACTACAGTTGGCAGTGAGAACTCCTTTATGCTGATTACCTCATTATTGTAGCTGAATCTGTAGTAGAATTAGAAAAATTCCAGATGTGGAAGCAAAACCTGGAATAAGAAGCCTCAAAGTTAACATAGCAAACAGTAAGTAGGAAAACAGATAGATCTCTGCTTCCATAAAAGAATTGGTCCTACTCAATATGTAGCAAAAAGTAGGTAGAAATTCCCTACCGTGTACCCAATGCAAACTAAGAACACATAATCATGGGTAAGTTAACAGAGAAAGTAGACTTTTTACGTGGCAAGCGCTTAACAGCAACAAGTACCAAGGGCACACAGCAAATAGACTTTCTCAAACTTGCCTACCCATGCATCATCTCCTCTCTCATCCTTCCCCTATCTACTGTGTTGTTAAGGTGGCGAGCTGGCAGAAACGTTAGCTCAAATACACACACACACAACAGGCTTCTTTCAGTTTCCGTCTACCAAATCCACTCACAAGGGTTTGGTCGTCCCGGGGCTATCGTAGAAGACACTTGCCCAAGGTGCCACGCAGCAGGACCGAACCCGCAGCCATGTGGTTGGGAAGCATATTTCTCACCACACAGCCACGCCTACACCCACATTTCAAAGTTACATCCACAGACTCCGTTAACATGCTTCAGTCATAAGTTTGTCAATATTGACGAGAAAAGGTTAATCAATACGATAGTGACGGGTATTCTATTTTATTTGACGCTAAAGGGTTAAAACGCGAAGTTAGCTTACATGGGATTTGAACTCAGACCGTAAACAACGCAAAATATTTTGTCTGGCACTCTGTCGATTCTACCGCCCCCCCCCACCAGTGAACCGTATAAATTAACAACGTCTCCTAAAGAATGGAGCAATTAGGATAGCATCTGTGACAGTTACCTCCCTTATCTTCTTTGCACGTGTTGCAAAACTTTGTTGAAAAACTTTGCTGAAGATGGCAACTTTACCATACACGGCTGCAAGATGCGAACGAGGTAATAATAAAAAAATATTACTCCACTTCTATCTATCTCTACATACAGAAACACACACACATACATACTCATGTATTGAGGTATTTTCGCTTTTACAGCCTTTAATTCAAAATAGCCTGTTTTTACTGGTGTGTATAAGTACACATTAGTGCCCCCCGCGGCATAAGGTTTAGATATATATATATGTATATATAAAATAAAATGCACAATGCAAGACAAGCGTAAATGTAACTATACATACATACTTATATGTATGAACAAACCCACATAAATAATCGGGTATAACAGCCGTATGTAGTTTACTGCAGACAATCTTTCCATATCAACCAGTGCAAATTATAGCGCTAAAACTCGATAGTGGGAAGGGAGGTGAGACATATTTGTCATGTTGCCGGCCTTTGAATTTCTGTCCTATATATTTACGTCTGTATATATATATATATATATATACATATATATATATATATATATGTCTATATAGTTGTTGGTTAGTTTCTTTAAAGCTGGGGGTTTCGCTATGTTTTTCTCACTTTCAGTGATTGCATTTTAATAAGAACCTTAGCCGTGTTTATTGTTTTCATTTATTTTTGTTAGGCAAAAACGTTAATATAACGCTAGTTTGTTCGGTGTTTTTATTCTTTCATTATGCGTCGACTTATTTCTCGCGTGGCGAAATTCCCGCCACCAATTACTGTGTGTGTTCACCTTAAAAATCAATAAACGAGGCACCGAGACCACTGTTCGCTCCTAGTACCGTTCTTAAAGTCGCCTACAACAAATTTAGCATATATATATATATATATATATATATATACGTACATACATACAGAAATGTATACGACCGTATTAAAAGATCAACTTAAATTAGACTCTTAAAAGCGAAGAATCTCCGGTTAGTTGTTCAAAAGTTCGAAAAAACCACACTCCAAAAAAAAAATCTTTTGAGTAGTAATGTTCAATGTCTTGTCCCGGCATAAAGGAGATGCAATCATATATATTTAAAATCTTTGAAAGCTCTCTATTTGGTGGGGGGGAAAATATCTGAAGATTTAAAATACTCAGTGGTTGGAAGGAATTTAACAAGACCTCCCTTGTTATAATAATTAATTTTCATTCATTGAAATTGTGCTTTTGTTTTGACGGGACGTTATCTGGCTCCGCGCCAACATTTACGTTACACGTGCAAGATTTGTTTATAATCAGTAAAACGGATACCTCAGTGTTAAAGCTTATCAAAAAATATCTTGTAAAGCGGCGAGATAAGCTGACTGTTAGCTTGCCAGACTTAAGTGGCATTTAGTCTGTCTGTACGTTGTAAGTTCAAACTCCGCTGGCATCGGCTTTGCCTTTCATCTTTTCAGGGTCGATAAAAAAAAAAAAGTACCAGTCAACTGTAGCAAAATTTGAAACCATTAATAAAAGCCTGTGCATTTAACAAATAACTAAGGAACAAACTTAGTCTCAGCGGGGTGAGGTACAAGGTTAGGGTTGTGAAGTTCTTGTTTCAATAATTTTTTGTGTTCGAACGGTATGCTGTCTTTTTTAAAGCGTTCTAACCGTGGCCATGTAAAGGTGTGCACGACCACCCTTTGACGGTTTTGAATGACCATAGAAAGTGCGAGCCCTCTAACTGAAAAATTGTGGATTTGTATAAAGGACACACACAAAGACAGACATTTTGCCGTTTATATATAGAGAGAATTTTAAATCGTTCATCTCCCCCCCCCAACACACACACACAAGCAAAAATTAGTTTGGGCGCGATTTTAATTTTTTTATTTTTTCTTAATGAAAATCGTTCAGGTGACAAGATCAATGGGGTGAGGTGAAATATCCGAGGCTTCCACCTTACCCTATCCCGTTTTTCGGATCCGAAAAAGGGGTTTTGTAGCATATTAGGTCACAGGAATTCATTCAAGAAAAAAAAAAAAAAAATTCCAATAATTCCAGGATTGGGGGGGGGGAGAGGTCCCCCTTCGCCGCCACCCCTTTCTTCCTAACCAAAATAAGTGATTTGAAACGTATTATTAGGAGGTCAGGGTACTTGATTTCACGGGAAAAAAAGATCCATTTTTTTTTTCTTAATGAAAATCGTGCAGGTGTTAATATAAAAATTTACCAAAAATCCTGTATTTTTCGCGTGTGTAAAGGAATCGCTTAACTTTATAGTTTGAGAATGATTCCAGCATATCAGACCAATATCTAACGATGTTTCTCAACATAACCCTTTTTTAAAAGCATATTTCCAACTTATCGCACCGATCCAGAACCAGTTGGAGGAACTGCTTTGATAATTAAATTTTTCGGTGAACGGAAAGTTACCGAGTCTCCCGCAGGATACTTATGTTGACATAACTATAGTTTGATGCCCCGAATACTTTTTGTTTTTCAATTTTCTTTTAAGTTTTTTTGTTTTTTTTTGATAAAATTTTGCGGAGACACCTTTTCAACGATGCAGATTACGTTAAGATTTTTTTTTTTTTTTTTTGGTAAATTTTCAGAAAATTTACCTTTTTTTTTTTTCTTTTTAAATTAGAAGCTTCGAATCATTCTCCTCACTCGATTTATTTTCCTTATAACTCTTTTTAAAATGCATGTTCTTTTGCAAAAATATCTTTTCGGGAGTGTAGATTATATAGTAATGTAGGTATTTCAAACAAATCTGAAAATGTGAAACTTAAGGCAATTGGGAGGTGAATAGGGTGGGGGAGAAATGAGCGGAGTTCTGATCGAAGCACACCATCTAACCCGCCGGAGAATGTTCTTAAACTCCTTCAAAACTACATTCTCTGTAAATTTCCTTAATATAATTGTCGTCTACGCCCCGGAGCACCAAACTGTACCTATATCACTAGTTAATTTGCAGTGTAATTTTAAAAAGGAGTGTTTCGTAAACCGTCGTTAAATGGACTGAGGGGCTCAATACGATTCCTTTCTCCTCGCCCCCACCCACAAGCAGTTCGAACTTTAAATGTCATCTGTCTTGTTTGACAAACATACGCCATGTGCTGAATCCTTGTTGTTTTTTTTAAAATAAACTCTGTATATCCGACACTAAACTCTAATAGTTCTGTTTTAAAACATGTCGATTGAGAGAGATGGGGTGATTAAACATCGGCTCACAGACACCCTTGTCATATTAGATGTCTAACACAAGATTCTACATTTGAAGGAAGATAGGCTATCTTTCGATATAGTCTTTTATAATAATCTTAGCGCTATTTACTAGTTTCAGTTTGTTTTTTGTGAAAGGCAAGGGGGTCGACCGGCCTTGAGAAAGGCGAGAAAGTATTTTGTGTATTAAGGTTTTACATATAATTTTATAGGGGAAGCAAACGACAAGATAGCTATATTTGTGTGGAATTGAGGTCAGACCGGGTCTGTCATCTTGTCAGCCCTGTTCGAGTACATTTGTTGTAGCAGCCATCCCGTCACTTACGAAAAATTTTTTCTCCTTGCTTCTCATTAGACTGCGGCCATGCTGAAGCACCGCCTTGAAGGGTTTAGTGGAACAAATCGACCCCAGTACTTATTTTTCCAGTTTCTATTGCCGAACCGCTAAGTTGGGAGGGACGTAAACAAACCAACACCGGTTGCATTCCAAGCGGGGTGATACACACACACACACACACACGCACGCACAGTGAGCTTCCATAGTTTCTGTCTATCAAATCCTCTCATAAAGGCATTGGTCGATCTGGGGCTATAGCAAAAAAACACTTGCCCAAGATACCATGAAGCGGAACTGAACCTGAAACCATATGGTTGCAAAATGAGCTTGTTAACCACACAACCAGGTGTGCAGTGAATTAACCCATAGATGTATACAATAACAAAAAACAATCTGAGGACATTATTTTAAAACTTGATTGGAATACATTGAAATCTAAAAACAATGATTAACAGTTATGCTGTCACACTGGATGGAAGTAGCTATCATTCAAAACACACACATCATCATCATCATCATCATTGTTTGACCGTGGTCAAGACAATGGAATTTACCATGCTACGCCAGATTTCACGGTCCATCATAGCATTACGGAGGTCCTGGTGCTGGATGCTGGAGATTACATAAGGGTAGGAGAGTGTGCGCCCTCTGGTATCGTGAGTAGATGGCTTCCAGAGGAGAAAAGTAGAAATTGCCTCGTTTCCAGCTCTACAACAATGTCCAGCAAACTGGACTCTCCTACCTTTCACAAGAGATGACACAGGTGGTAGTTTCCCATATATTTGCATTTTGTTTGGATGACGCTTTCACAAGAGATTTTGAGCTCTCATAAGGAGGCGAGTGTAGGTTCCATCCAACCGCCTCTCAAGCTTCTTTGATAACGTCCAGGTTTCTGAGTAGAATTGGTTCGACTGTGGTTTTGAAGATTTTAAGTTTGAAGTCTCTACTTAGATTTGATGACCAGATCTTATGCATGTCATTACAGGCTGACCAGGCCATACCCTTTCTAGTTAGAAAATCTTTTCCAGATGATGATATGTATGACCCAAGATATTTGTAATCAGAAACCATATTTAAGGGTGCATTGTTGAGAGTGTGGATGATGCAATCACTGTTGGACAGGCACTTGTTTACATATTCAGTCTTGGCCTCATTGAGGTAAAGACCTACACAATTTGAGGCTTGTTCGAGAGATTGTAAAAGAGACTGGGCATTGGAGAGAGAATCACTGATAAGAGCGATGTCGTCAGCAAAGTCAGTGTCTGTCAAGTACTCAGCTGGGTGTCTGGAACTTCTTCTTGGTTTTATTTCAAAGTTACGAGTACTTTAATCAGAAATTCTGTTGCGTAATATGATAGGATTTAGCTGTAATTTTTGGCAAATCGAGGGACTCCATTTAGGATTCTTTAGTTGCTTACTCGGGGAAGAATACATGGAGGAAGATGCATGCATAGTATACTTAAAATTAGATGGCCTGAACACAAAAGCAATATGGAGCTATGGCAAAGAACAAATCAAGTTTCAATTAGGGAGCAAATATTTAAGAAAAAGTGGAAGTGGATTGGTAGCACAATTAGAAAAGACACCAAATGTAGCGAAAAGTGCTTTAAAGTGGAATCCGGATGGATGTAGAAAGAGAGGTAGGCCTAAGAACTTGTGGTGTAGATCAACACAAAAGGAACTAGAGAAAGGGGGACATTCATGGCAGAGTATAAGTACAGAAGCGAAAAATTATGCAACATGGAATTCAAGTGGCCTATACTCTGCATAGGAGGGTTAAAGGCAGAAAAAAAAGGAAAAAAAACTAAATTCTTCATACTTTGAAAATTAACTGAGACAAATGCAGTACATTTCAATAGAACTGTGGTAAGAAAAAGGTTAAGCTGACCCTCAATTTAATGATAAATGCCGAGTTCCAAACTTATTTGTCCTTGCTTTTACTGGGTGTTGATTCCCCATGTCACCTTTTATAAATGATAACTATGTTGTCATCAAGACAACAGAACCAGTGAAAACAGACCTGTCAACACATTGCCAACAAACTGTCACACACACAAACAGGTGTCTTTCAGTTTCCACTTACCAAATCCTATGACAAGGCTTTTGTTGGCCTGTGGTTATTATAGAGAATGCTTGTCGAAGGTGCCACGCAATGGGACAGAACCCGCAACCATATGGTTGGGAAGCAAGCTTAATAACATAGCTGTGCAAGCACCTTGTATCGTCATCAGTTAACGTCCATATTCCATGCTGGCATGGGTTAGACAGTTCGACTGAAACTAGTAAGGTGGAGAGCTGCAACAAGTTCCAGTCTGATTTCGCATGGTTTCTATGGCTGGTTGCCCTTCTTAACACCAAACACTCCAAAAAAACCCTTTTTTTTTTTATGCTAAACTTTTTTTTTTTTCCTTTCAGTATTATTGAGTGTGTCCAACAAAAGTGGGGTTGTGGAGTTTGCAAAGAGCCTAAGTGAGCTTGGTCTACAACTTGTTGGTTCTGGAGGTACAGCGCAAACCATCAGAAATGCTGGAATACCCATTGTGTAAGTACTTCCTGAAATTCATATGTGTTTGAGTACTTGTCATTTTGTCTTATGTCAACCCTGATGGAATCTATCTATGATCAGACATTCTAGCTGTGACCATTCTGTCTTTTTCTTTTTAAGAACATTTAGGACCACATTATCTAACGTGTCCTTTATTTATAATAAGAGTGTGATTTTTCGGGAGATTTGACTGCTATTTCTAGCTGGTTGAGTGACTATATAGAGGCTCTCATTCATCACCATCATTTAACATCAGTTTTCTCTGCTGGCATGGGTTAGACAGTTTAACTGAAGATAGTAAGCTTGAGCACCATTCAAGCATGGTTGATGCTAGTACCGCATGACTGGCCCTAGTGCTGGTGGCACATAAAAGGCACCATTCAAGCATGGCTGATGCCAGTACAGCGTGACTGGCCCTAGTACTAGTGGCATGTAAAAAGCACCCACTACCCTCTGAGTGGTTGGCGTTAGGATGGGCATCCAGCTGTAGAAACCGTGCCAGATCAGATTGGAGCCTGGTGCAGCCCTCAGTCAAACTGTCCAACCCATGCCAGTATGGAAAGTGGATGTTAAAACGACGACGATAATGCTGATGAAGAATCTGATGCTTAAGTAAAAGAAATTCCTTATTAGAAAATCAATCAGAAATTTTGGTCATTTAACGGAATTTTAATATTTTACAGGGACGTCTCTGATGTTACAAAATGTCCCGAGATGTTGAAAGGTCGGGTGAAAACTCTCCATCCTGCCATACATGGTGGTAAGTGGTCATTTATGTTAATGTTGCTTAAGTGTGTGTCATTTTTTTCGCTTGTTTCAGTCACTGAGTAATGTTACAGGGATGCAAACAAACCTACACCAGTTGTTAATGGGTGTTAAGAAACAAATGGCAAAAACCCATGCATGCATACATGTGTACACACGCTCACAGATAATGGGCTTCTTTTCAGTTTCCATCTACCAAATCCACTCACGAGGCTTTTGTATAAGACCCTTGCCCAAGGTACCACACAGTGGGACTGAACCCTTTCTGACAACACAACCATGCCCGCACCTGTGATTGTGCATAAATTTTGTCATTAATGAAATTATTTTAGAATAAAAATAATTAGGTTTCTCAATTTATTTGCTATTGTTTTCAGATTTGACCAGATTATGGAATTGAGTTGGGTTTTGTGGGTCTATAATCCCTAATCCTTTTCTTTATTATACTTCACCCACCCCTTTTCTCATGTTCTTTTGGTTGCAGCAGGGTGACCTCACAAGTGCAGGACCCACAAAAACCTTCCCTCCTCCCACCAACAGTAACTATCCTCTTACTGTTCCCGCTATTATATCCACACAAAGGGTGGCGAGCTGGCAGAATCGTTAGCACGGCAGGCGAAATGCGTAGCCGTATTTCGTCTGTCGTTACGTTCTGAGTTCAAATTCCGCCGAGGTCGACTTTGCATTTCATCCTTTCGGGGTCGATAAATTAAGTACCAGTTACGCACTGGGGTCGATATAATCAATTTAATCCGTTTGTCTGTCCTTGTTTGTCCCCTCTATGTTTAGCCCCTTGTGGGTAGTAAAGAAATATATATCCACACATCAATAATTTTGTGTTTGCTGCCCCCCCCCCCACTACATGATAACAAATGTTGGTTTGTTTATTTCCCTGTAACTTAGTTTGGCAAAAAGAAACCAGTAGAATAACTAAGAACCTGAGTTTAATAAGTATTAAGGTTGAGTTCAACTAAAACCCTTCAGGGAATGTGCCCCAACATGGCCACAGTTCAGTGAGTGAAACAATTAAAAGATGTAATAATAATTCTAATTAACATTTGCTTGCTTTGTATGTCAATGGTTGATTAGATGCTATTAACCGTTTACTCTCTCTCTCTCTCTCTCTCTCTCCCTCTTCTCTCTTTTTCTCTCTCCCTCTTCCCCTCTCTCTCTCTCTCTTCTCTCTCTTTTCCTCTCTCCCTCTTCCTCTCTCCTCTTTTTCTCTCTTTTTCTCTCTCTCTCTCTCTCTCTGTTGTTACCAGCAGTGACTTCTGGTGTTATTAAAGAAAGAATTTAACCTGCTTTCATTACTTTATTCTTTAATTTCCAGGAATTCTGGCCAAGCCAACCCCTGAAGATGTGAAAGAAGTTGAAGATCTTAACTTCAATTTGATCCGGTATGTTTTTGTGTCATTGTCACTTTAATGGATTTTGTCTGTTGCTCTGAGGAAGCCATATTCTGTAGCCTGGTGGAATTATAGTGCAATGAAGTCTAAGTGATTTACTTGCAAGAGCCAGGAAAGTTTATACTCGCCAAAAGTATAAAACGATTGTAAGCCATGTTAGGTATTATTGTGTGGAATAGTTTTCTTTGCTCGCCTAGCCTGGGGGGTTCTCAACCATTTTTTGTCTAAGGACTGCTTTGATTACTATTTGATCCTGCTGGACCTACTTAGACATTCAATGTATCATCATCATCGCTTAACGTCCGTCTTCCATGCAGGCATGGGTGGGATGGTTTGACAGAAGCCTGCACTAGACTTCTGCAACTGTTTTGACAGGATTTTTACAGCTGGATACCCTATATAGAAAAAAAATCCTGTACTTTTATAATTATATATTACTAGGAATTGTATAAATTCTTTTCTACTCTAAGAATAAGGGCCAAAATTGGTACTTAATTTATCAACCCCGAAAGGATGAAAGGCAAAATCAACCTCAGCGGAATTTGAACTCAGAACAAAAAGACAGACAAAATACTGCAAAGCATTTTACCCAGCGTGCTAATGTTTCTGCCAAATCACCGCCTTAGGAATTACTCCCTTTTTACTTGTTTCAGTCATTTGACTGTGGCCATGCTGGAGCACCACCTGTAGTCGGGCAAATTGACCCCAGGACTTATTCTTTGTAAGCCTAGTACTTATTCTATCGGTGTCTTTTGCCGAACCGCTAAGTTACGGGGACGTAAACACACCAGCATTGGTTGTCGAGTGATGTTGGGGGGGACAAACATATACAAATTATATATAAATTTTTTCAAAATATTCGTGTTGAAGAAATATATAACCAATTTGTTGTAGATAAATTTTAACATCAAAATCTTATTTTGGTGCTCAAAGGTTGTGTGGACCTTAATTGAGAACCACTATCCCAACCCATGCTTCTGAACCTGAGGAACACCATTCCCGTTCAAGGAGAATAAGTTTTAGAAGTAGGAGGCAAATATTATGGGGATGCTAAAAGCTTAGAGGCATGAGAATTTTTCTTAGAAATGAAATATTTGATCCTTTAATAATTAACCCTTTCGTTACCATATTTCTGTTGAGATGCTCTGTGTTTCTTTCAATTACTTTAAATATAACAAAGAATTTAGTAAAATAACTTAGTTACTATTCAGCTAGTGTTAGGAACATAAATTGTGACTAAGGTTTGGTGGAAGATTTTAATTCAGAACTTTTGAAAGCAGGACATTTGTACTCAGACCCAGAGCCAGTTTCAGCCGGGTTGGTAACAAAAGGGTTAAACCAGCAATATCCAGCTTATTACATCTACTTTATAATGTCATTCTAAAAGAAGCAATCACTGGAACCTCCAAGCTATAATACAAGATTAATTCAAAACGATGTGAATGAATAAGCATTACATTTGATGGAATAATTCGAATGCTAAAGGGTTAACCCAAATACGAGATTTATATTTTATGTGAATTTCTTGTTAGTATTTTGTTAGTATTAGAGTTTGATAAACTTTGTCATCATTTGAGCAGAAACACAATTGGGGATGTATTGACATCAAGTGTTATTTCATTATGTTAACCCTCCATAGAGGGCATTAGTTCACCCAAGGATCTGAAGAAGCACGTGTTTGATAGAACATTATAAGGATATTTTTGGTAACAATTGCATCAGTTTTTTTCTCATGTTTTCAGTTTTATTTTTCTGTTTATGTTACCAAATCTGTACATATGTATGTATCAAAATCGAAATCGATCAACATCAATGGAAATTGTAGCTGTGATACCAGTGCCGGTGGCATGTAAGAGTGCCATCCGAACGTGGCCATTGCCAGCGCCGCCCCGACTGGCTTCCGTGCCGGTGGCACGTAAAATGCACCATCCGATTGTGGCCATTGCCAGCCTCCTCTGGCACCTGTGCAGGTGGCACGTAAAAAGCACCCACTACACTCATGGAGTGGTTGGCGTTAGGAAGGGCATCCAGCCATAGAAACACTGCCAGATCAGACTGGGCCTGGTGCAGCCTTCTGGCTTCACAGACCCCAGTTGAACCGTCCAACCTATGCTAGCATGGAAAACGGACGATGATGATGATGATTCTACTATAATAATACTCTTGTGTTTTTCTCTGTCACAACATTTGAAAGAAAGGAAGGGGTGATGGCAAACTGGTTGTGGGAGCATTTCAACTCTGTGTGTAATGGAAGGGGGATGGTGAACATTCAATGCTGAAAAGAAAAATCAAACAGCGTTTCAACTCTGTAGTGTTCCTTCAGTAACAAACGATGATTGATGTCACATCTCAAAAGACAACAATAGATAACATTGACAAGTGTATTAATTTGATTTACCATCCATATTTATATATAAAATACTACAATTAGCAGTCATTTTTTGATGGCACGGGGCCAGCTAGTATACATAATGTTTTATCTTTATTTTTTTATTTTTTCTTCCGTAGTGTTGTTGTCTGTAACCTGTATCCATTTGTGAAAACAGTTGCCTCAGACGATGTTACTGCTGAGCAGGCTGTGGAACAAATTGACATAGGTAAGGCTTTGTATTTAACATACTAAAATCTGCTTTAAAATATCACAAAAATTAGGATGTTAATCAGTCTGATTGGCACAGGGGTTGGTAAAATTGCTAATGAGACACACAAATGTTTTATGGTGTTTACATTGACATGCTACATGTACCAGTAATATACTGTGATGGTTTGGTTACTTTAGGTTTTCTTATTTCTTTATTGCCCACAAGGGGCTAAACATAGAGGGGACAAACAAAGACAGACAAAGGGACTAAGTCGATTACATCGACCCCAGTGCGTAACTGGTACTTAATTTATCGACCCCAAAGAGATGAAAGGCAAAGTCAACCTCGGCAGAATTTGAACTCAGAACATAACAGCAGACGAAATACCGCTAAGCATTTCGCCTGGTGTGCTACTTTCGGTTTTCTGTTGCCAGATAGCCTTCATGTCACTAACATTCCCTTGTTTTTATTTCCCCATGGTCAGAATATTGGAAATGGACACAGCTTGTTTCACAATTGTGATGCTAAGGCCAGCAGACACAGACAGGTGTGTGTGTGTGTGGTTTAATATCTACTTTTTCATGCTTGCATGGGTCAGATGTCATTTGCTTCCCTTTCTGTTGCCAGTCCTCCTCAGTTTCCAAGCAAAATATTTTCTCACTGGCAGACATTTACAGAAGCTGGAAACAAACAACCTTGCTTGTATGATAATGTTAATTTGCAACTATTACATTATATTTAGACAAGGGTACACCATGCTGGTGCCATGTGTATAAAGCACCCAGTACACTCTGTGAGGTGGTTGGCATTAGGAAGGGCATCCAAGCATAGAAGCCACGCCCAAAACAAATGAAGTTTGGGCAGGTCTCCAGCTGACCAGCACCTGTCAAATTGTCCAACCCATGCCAAACATTATATGATGACCATGTTTGTGTGTGTATGTGCATGCATGCAATGAGCTTCCTTCAGTTTCCATTTACCAAATCTATTCACAAAGTTTTGGTCAACACGGCCCTCTAACAGAAGCCACTTACCCTAGGTGTCACATGGTGGAACTGAACCAGAAACTCCACAGTTCTTAACCACACAGCCATCCTTCCTGTACCCATGTAATATCAGATAAAACGAATGTCACCATAAATTTGATCATTGAATTACTTTGAATGCAAAGCCTCATTAGAGCCCATGTCATTTAATAAGTTTAATCAGATGCTGCTTAATCCCTTAACTCAAATACACATGACAAAATCGAAATCGATCAACATCAATGAAAATTGCTGCTGTGATACCAGTGCCGGTGGTACATAAAAGAACCATCCGAACGTGGCCGTTCCGACTGGCCTCGTGCCGGTGGCATGTAAAAAGCACCATCTGATCGTGGCACGTAAAAAGCACCATCCGACCGTGGCCGTTTGCCAGCCTCATCTGGCACATAAAAAGCACCCACTACACTCATGGAGTGGTTGGTGTTAGGAAGGGCATCCAGCCGTAGAAACATTGCCAGATCAGACTGGAGCCTGGTGCAGCCTTCTGGCTTCCCAGACCCCTGTTGAACCGTCCAACCCATGCTAGCATGGAGAACGGATGCTAAACGATGATGATGATGATAATGAATTATGACATTAATTAACGCTTCCTTCCTTTCTCTCCAGGTGGCGTTACTCTCCTCCGTGCTGCTGCAAAGAACTTTGCACGTGTTACTGTCATTTGTGACCCTAACGACTATAATGGGTAAAGTAGCAATATTAATATAAAATTCTATATTATATAAGTAAATGTTTGATGAAGGATTTTGCACAGTTACATGAGAGCCTGTTTCCAAAATGATCCTCTAGTTACCATGATTTTAAAATTTCGTTTGTATTGATTATAGTTGTTAAGAAGTAAATACATGGAGTATATTATTGCTGTTGTTAGATATATTATTAGTGTTATGAAGTGTATTAAAGAGTAAAGATTGTTTGCCATCATAACCTGGCAGTCCTGGTTTAGGACTAATGTTGCTGTAATTTAGCCCCAGGAAGCATCGTCTCCAGCTGGCTAAACCATGTTATGTTGGGAAACAATCTTTACTACAAGGTACTGTTGCTGTATATCTCACGTTGTGAGATTTAAAAATAGTAATTTTGTATTAATGAGGTTGTGACTATTCAGCCATCCAGTGAAATAGTGAATAGAAAAACTTAGTAAAGTTTTACTTTGCTGCAAAGACAGAACTCTTCATCGGAAAGAAATGAAATGTTTAATACACTAATGCGTCAATATTCAAGTTTAATTTGTTCCCAGAGACTGCTTCTGAAGCAGAGCAATTATTTCCCATGATAACAATGATATAAATCGTATTTTGGTCCCAGAAAAATATTTTACTTATAAAATTTATAGTACTTGTAAATGAATGGCAATAAAACAACAGTAGAATGTAAAGAATATCTTTTGTGTAAAGCAAAAAGAATGTCAAGATCATTCATAATAAAAAAATATTATAATTAGAATTGTTTTTTGAATCGCATTCCCTTGCACTAGGCTCAGGCACACCATCGCTTGTAGATGCAATTGCCGACTCACAAACATCTGCTGATTTCTTTTTGATAAACAATTCTAAAGTTGCTTGCTTAGCTTTTTTCTTTTGCTCTCTATAAATTTCTCGGTAACACGCAGAAGCATTTGTTATGGTTGTAGAAACTCTTGCACTTCGTTCGAAATTTGGATCTTGTGCTTGAAAAATTTCCAAGGCTTTATCCAAATGTTGAAACGCTTCCTTGAGTCCTTTAAATGTGAATGCATTAACTGGCGCTTCTTCAACAGTGTCCTTCTCTTCTATCGTTTCCTGTTCTTGCATTGCAATAAGGTCTTCGTTGGTGAGTTCATCACTATGTGATTGAAGCAGCTCATCAATATCGCTTGCCGACACATTGAAATTTAATTCATTTGCCAGTTTTACAATTTCTTCTATCTCTTTTTCTACATTTTCTTGTAGTGATTCAAAACCCTCAAAATCATTAAGAAATTGAGGGCAAAGTTTTTTCCAAATGCCCTTCATATTCTTTTGACTGATATTATCCCAAGCTTTACCTATGATTTTCACTGCAGTGTAAATATTGTGACTCTTCCAGAATTCCATTAGAGTCGGTCCACCTTCTTTGACCGTTTCTTCGTTCAACATTGCAAATGTGAGACATAAATAATGGGCCTTAAAAGCTGCAATAACTCCCTGGTCCATTGGTTGCAAAAGTGGGGTCGTATTTGGAGGCAAAAAAATAACTTTGACATTAGGATGAAGATGTTTCAGAATTGGAGGGTGGCTTGGTGCATTGCCAATAAGTAACATTGCATGAAATGGAAGTTCGTTCTTATCGCAATATTCCTTAACTTCTGGCACAAAGTGATATGAAAACCATTCTTCAAATAATGTTGCTGTAACCCAAGCTTTTTTATTAGATTTCCATATAACTGGAAGGGTACTTTTTAAGATGCCTTTAAGTGCCCTAGGGTTTTCCGCTCGATAAACTAGCATTGGTTTCAATTTCAAATCTCCTGATGCATTTCCTCCAAATAATAACGTCACTCGATCTTTTGCAACTTTAAAACCAGGCCGCGCAGATTCTTCCTTCGCTATGTAACTTCTGGAAGGCATACGTTTCCAGAAAAGTCCGGTTTCATCGACATTAAAGATTAGTTGTGGCATGTAACCCCCTTCTTTAATCATTTCTGCCAATGTTTCTGGGAATTTTTCTGCTGCGTCGACATCAGCGCTTAACACTCCTCCTTGCACTTTGATGGAATGCCACCTGTGGCGATTTTTAAATCGCTCAAACCATCCTCTGCTCGCGACAAAAGTTTCGTTTGTGTCACCTTTCATTTCTTTAAGCATACTGAAAAGAGACAAAGCTTTGCTACGAATCGCCGCTCGGTTGACATTCAAATGCATGCGTTGAGTCGTGTCACCTATCCATACATTTAAAAGTTTTTCCATTTCCGGAATAATGCTTCCAGAATCTCTTTTACGAGACCACGTTGAGTACAGAAGCTGCGCATTTCTCACTTGAGATAAATATTTTTGTTTTTCTTTGAGAATTGTGCAGACAGTTGACGAATTAAGTGAAAATTTGTCACTAATGTTCTTCACAGTTGTACCACCATCGTGCATTTTTACAATTTCATACTTCGTTTCCAAAGTGATCGCTTTTCGCTTCTTTTTCTTCCCGTCAGTGTCCGTTGTACACTTTCGTTTAAGCATATTGGCTGGGCTTAAAAAATGCCGAAAATAATAGTGTAAATAAACGCATACAATATAAATATGTGGTACAAAGAATTAGCTTATAATCAAACTGGGGCACCGGACCGTTAATCCATTAATTAACGAAGTTAACATTTTCGCTAACGATTTAACTTTTAAGTTAACTCTGGAAATCATTATCGGACTAATTGACTTTCGTTGACTCATGTTAACTTCTGTTGAATTGAAGCTAACGGATTTTATAGTTTTGGCACTTTTTAAAGGTGTTTGTAGGTCGTTTTAGAGCCAAAACTGATATTTTTTTTCTATAATGAAAATTAACGTTGACGGTTTATCGATAACTTCCGTTAAATTGCGAAATAATTAACTGATTAACGGTTATGGAACTTAACTTTTTGGTTAACCGATTAATGATTAATGAAGTTAGTTTTTCGATCGACGGTGGGTACGAGTATCGTAGACTGGTACCCAACGGTGTCCACCTTTGCTTATAAGAAATCTCTCAACAATCGCACGCACCGACTCTGAAATTTTAGGCCGTCGTTAACTCTGTAGTTATATGCAGCTGTTAAGACTCGTCAGAACCAGTTTTGCCACACATACACACACACAAAATGGTTAATTAACCTTTTTTTATATTTATAAAATAAAACTCGTAAACCTGGGGTCTCGTAAAGCGGGTCCTCGTGAAGTGAGGTATTACTGTGCTTCCATAGAATAAGATAATAAAATAAATTGTGATAGAGAAAACAAAGGGAGGGGAGATAACAAACGAAAATATGTGTTAGGGAGATTATCTCCCTTTCTTTATTTTCGTTCACCTTGGCTCGTAAGCATTTCGGGTCTTTACAACCAAGAGTCGAACCCGTTGTGCGTCTATGTGTGTCTGTGCACGCACGCACACGCATATACGCCTGGAAGAACTTTGGGAAAGACTTCCGCCCTTTTTAGGGGAAGGGGGACAAAAGGAACTCTTGCCGAACTTTGGGTCCCAACCATGTTTCGGTTTCAATCTGACAGTGGTACCTTGGGCAAGTGGCCTCTATTACAGCCTCGGGTTGACCAAGGCCTTGAGTGGATTTGGTAGATGAAAACTGGATTACGGTTTAATCTAACACCCGGCCACCAAAGCAAAAAAAAAAAACATGGGTAATAGGTGTAAAAAAAATGTATTAAACAAATATGAAAATAAAAAGTTGTGCTAACGAACTGGAGTGGGGTGGGACTTTCGGAAAATTCACAAGATCCGATTTTTTCCTTTATAACTTTTAAGAAAATATTTTTTAATGAAATATTATATAAATATATTTCAAAAGGTATAGATTACGATTATAAAGAAATTTGTGAGGGGAAAATTTTTTCTGGGGAGAAGATTTTCGAAGAGAAAGCAATTCATAATTTTTTTTTTTTGCTTGAGTGTAATGGAAAAAAGTTTGAAAACTTTTTTACATTCATTTATTTTACGTTTGAGTAATAGAAAATTGTTTTGAAAACGATCCCATGTATCATGATGAGAGAAACAAATTCATAAATACGGTGTTGAATATGGTTTCACTATGGAAAGAAAAGTTAAAGGCGATTTAGCTGTTGTTAGCATGTCTCCAACTGTTGGGTAAGAAGAGCTGTGTTGAAAAAAATTTGCGCCTACGTACCTCTCAAAAAAAAAATTTTTTCCCATAAACTTCCTTATAATCGTTATCCATGCCGTTTGAAAGGTATTTATATAAAATTTCATCAAAAGATATCCATTTTCCTAAAAGTTATGGAGGGAAAAATTGGATCATATGAATTTTTTGAAAGTCCTCTCCTTACCCTCTCAGAAAATAATTTCCTCCGCAAATTTCTTAATAAATTTTAAAAGTTAAAAAGGGAAAAAAATTGGATCTTGTGAATTTTCCAAAAGTCCTCTCCCACCCATTTCGTTAACACAAATTTTTGTTTTCATATTCGTTTAATACACATTTTTTTATACCTATTACGCTTTTTTTTTTGTAACCGTATGTTAAAGTAAACTCTCTTTACTCTTTTACTTGTTTCAGTCATTTGACTGCGGCCATGCTGGAGCACCACCTTTAATCAAGGAACTTGACCCCAGGACTTATTCTTTTGTCAGCCCAGTACTTATTCTATCGGTCTGTTTTGCCGAACCACTAAGTAACGGGGACATAAACACACCAGCATCGGTTGTCAAGCAATACTAGGGGGACAAACACACAAACACACAGACGCATATATATATATATATATATATACATATATACGATGGGCTTCTTTCAGTTTCCGTCTACCACAATCCACTCACAAGGCTTTGGTCGGCCCGAGGCTATAGTAGAAGACACTTGGCCAAGGTGCCACGCAGTGGGACTGAACCCGGAACCATGTGGTTGGTAAAAAAGCTACTTACCACACAGCCACTCCTGCGCCTACAATAACTGTAAACTGAAAGAAGCCTATTGTGTGTGTGTTACAGCTTCCTTGCCTTGTTATCGCATGATAGCTGTAAACAAGCCTCACTGTTATGCAGGCGGTGTCTCTTGTTTTCTTCTAGTCTTCTGAGACCTGTCTTGTCATGGAGAAACATTACTTCGAAACAGGTGGGGATTGACAACAGGTAGGGTTTCTGATTATAGAAAAACTGCCTCTACAAATTCTGCACGACCCGTGCTAGCATTGAAAAGTGGACGTTCAAACAAGGATGCTGATTCTATCTCAACACTTTCAGGTACTCGATTACTCTTCAATATTTAACCATTCCAATATAAGGCGGCAAGCTGGCAGAATCATTAGCACACTGGACAAAGTGCTTAGCAGCATTTTATGTCGACTTTGCCTTTCAACTTTTGGGGAGGTGGAGTTAACAAAACATGGACCAGTTGACCTCTATCCCCATCCCCCAAAATTTCTGGCCTTGTTCCAAAATTTAAACCCAATATTTTACCATTCAAATAGAGTGTCTGTTGCCAAAAGTTAAGGACAATTGTTTCAGAGATAAGAACTCTGCGCTCCTTTTAAAATGTGCTGCTTAGCTCGGTATTTACAACTGGATTGCACTTGTATCTTTTAGCTGAGGTGTCGATGCTAAACTATCCTAGTTTGTTTCCCCAGTTTCTCTTTGTATTATTGGTTCCTCTCTGAAATACATGCCCAGACTTGGTTGTGTGGTTAGGAAGCTTGCTTCCCAACCATGCGATATTGGGTTCAACCCCACTGAACAGAACTCTGGGTCAGTATCTTCTGCTGTATCTCTGGGTTGACTAAAGCCTTTTGAGTGGATTTTGGTAGGTGGAAACTGAAAGAAGCCTGTCATGTGTGAGTTAGTGTGTGTGGGTGTGTAATATAATATATATATGTATATATATATATATATCTATCTATATATGTATATATATATCTATATAAACGGCAAAATGTCTGTGTGTGTGTGTCCTTTATACAAATCCACAATTTTTCAGTTAGAGGGCTCACACTTTTTATGGTCATTCAAAACCGTCCAAGGGTGGTCGTGCACATCTTTACATTTCCCCAGCCACCCCGCAAAGCCATTAAAAAATCAATAGAAGTGACTTTTTGGTGAATTTTCTATCCAAAACCCAATTAATATGCCTGGAACGTGATACACTAATTGAATGCCAGCTAGCTGTATTTGATTGGTCGGAGATTTGGACAGTACCTGCGTGTATGTGCGCACGCACGCAGCTGTATATGCATGCGCTAGCACTATGACCCGGCAACACCGGGTCATAGTGCTGGTATATGTATATATGCATACAATTTCACACACAACTTGTGCTAGCATGGGAGACAGACTTTAGATAATGATTTTGCATACCATGTCTGTCCATGGGAAATATCATCTACCATCTTGCTTAAAAACAGGTGAGACTTGACAACAGAAAGGCACTTGACCATATTAAATTTACCTAAAACAAGTTCCATCTGATGCATGCAAGCATGAAAAAGTGGACGTTAAAACAACAATGATGCTGGTAAAACCTTGAGAGCAATAAGACAAATAGAACTGAACTAACAATGAATTATTGTTCCTTAGATTTTTTTTTTTTAATCCTTTTCCAGAATAATTGAAGAAATGAAGAACTCCCCAACTAAAGATTCGACCCTTGAAACCAGAAAAAGACTTGCTGTGAAGGTGAGACATTCCTCCTGTATTCTTTCCTTTTATTCTTTTAGTTGTTTCAGTCATTTGACTGCGGCCATGCTGGAGCATCGTCTTTAGTCGAGCAAATCAATCCCAGGATTTATTCTTTGTAAGCCTAGTACTTGCTCTATTGGTCTCTCTTGCCGAACGGCTAAGTGACGGGGGCGTAAACACACCACCATCGGTTGTCAAGCGATGTTGGAGGGACAAACATACACACACACACACACACACACACACACACACACATATATATCGACAGGCTATTTTCAGTTTCTGTCTACCAAATCCACTCACAAGGCCTTGGTCGGCCCAAGGCTATAGTGGAAGACACTTGCCCAAGGTACCACACAGTGGGACTGAACCTGGAACCATGTGGTTGGTAAGCAAGCTACTTACCACACAGCCACTCCTGCGCCTGTTGGCGTTTATTTAAAGATGTTGCAAGGTTAAGTATTTCGTTTCCCAAACTTGTGGTTTCAGGTTCAGTCCTACAGCATGGTACTTTGGGCAGAGTGTATTCTGCTGCACTCCTGGACTGACCAAAAGCCTTGAACAAAATACTTCATTTTATATAGCTCTGCGATCACTTCAACACCCAATGCAACCATTCAGACAATGTCACTTTTGATGGACTGAGTGACCTAACATGTGGCATGAACATTTGACCACAAATCACAGGTCATTCGGCAAAAGCTGATCGCTCATACATTGTCTTCGACAGGAGAGTCCATCATGTGTCTGTGTGTCTGGACATCTTCATTATGATGCAATCAATGTCATTCATTCCCAGTCTTCCATGAAAGGCATGTCCAGCTGTGGAAATTATTACCTTGCTTGGAAACATGAGAGGGTTGCCAACTGAAAGGGCTATGCAAGTGTTGAAAATCTGCCACAACAACTTTCACCTGATTCTTATTTCTTTATTGCCCACAAGGGGCCAAACATAGAGAAGACCAACAAGGACAGATGAAGGGATTAAGTCGATTACATCGACCCTAGTGTGTAACTGGTACTTAATTTATCAACCCCTGAAAGGATGAAAGGTAAAGTCGACCTCGGCGGAATTTGAACTCAGAACATGAAGACAGACAAAATACCGCAAAGCATTTCACCCGGTGTGCTAATGTTTCTGCCAGCTCGCCGCCTTTCACCTGACTCTTGCAAGCATGAAATGATGCAGATGTTCCTAAATTTTATGCATGCCTTCTTTATTTGCAGGCTTTCAACCATACAGCAGATTACGATGCTGCTATTTCTGATTACTTCCGGAAGCAGTTTAGCCAGAATGTTTCCCACTTACCCCTGCGCTATGGTATGAACCCTCATCAGAAACCAGCACAGCTCTTTACCAATTTGTCAGAATTACCTTTGAAAGGTAAATGTTCTTCAATCTATCCAAAAACCTGTTTCAGTTGGTGATTCTCTCTTGAAGATTTCAGTCTCAATTCTAAAATAACATGGCAAGGCTATCCCTGCCATCGTTGCACTTAAGTTCTATGCTCTCTGTAGAGCATATGCCATTAGCTTTTCTCTACTGTTCTTGACTCTGAGTTGTTGGGAGCCACACCCTGAGTATGTGGGAGTCCCTGAGAGAGTGATCCTTCCTCTCCCAGGTTTTGATTTTGATTTATCTTCGATGCTCCTCTACCTTTGCCTTTTTACTAATTACAGGTATTCATCTTATGCAAATGCAATTTATCACTTCAATAGGGTGGTCTCTCTTAGACTGGCCTCTGTTTTGTGACCTGTCCTGTATGGGAGACCCTACTAGGAGCTGACACTCTGCTGGCATGTATCTCTGGGGTTATTTGGCCATACAAGCCACAACATCACAACAAGCACTAGTAGGGATGTTGGCTGTATGTAAACTCATTTTTACCTCTGGAAAGAGGTGGGCCATATTAGCATGGCTTACAGGCCCACCACACCACAGCAAGGACTTGTCCTTGTGGTCAGCTCACAGTCATCATCACTACCCTCTAAACCCCCTGAATTAGTATTTGGGAATCTAGGACTAATTATAAGTAAAATATTCTAATCTTGTGTAGGATACTCTTTACATGTGGTATTATGTAGACACCCACAAACTCTTCCTTCACTTCTATGCAACCCAACTAGTTTCTACAGGTCATTCAGCCTACAAGGAATAACTGAAGCCCTTTCAATTCTTCTATCTAGAAATGTCCCCTTTTTATTTCAGTTGATTTAAGAAATAATAAAGAAAATTGTGATTTTGTTGTTAAGCTCATTTAAGAAATTTTACCTGTGCCGGTGGCACGTAAAAAGCACCCACTACACTCATGGAGTGGTTGGCGTAAAGAAGGGCATCCAGCTGTAGAAACAATGCCAGATCAGACTAGAGCCTGGTGCAACCTCCTGGCTTCCCAGACCCCGGTCGAACCGTCCAACCCGTGCTAGCACGGAAAACGGACGTTAAACGATGATGATGATGATGATGAGAACGGAGAGGTGGGTTGTTATCAAAATGGTTCGATTACATCTTTACTAAAAGATATGAATAAAATGACACACATTGGATAATATAGTCCTAGATACATTGTGCCTGAAAAATAAACAGGGGTATCATGAATGGATTGTCTTTGGTGGTAGATTTGCATTCTTAAGACTGATTTGGTGATAAATTTAGGATCTGGAATTAACGGAGTTTTCTTTTTGTTGCAGTTGTAAATGGCTCCCCTGGATTTATCAATCTCTGTGATGCTTTAAATGCTTGGCAATTGGTAAAAGAACTGAAAAATGCTCTTGGTTTGCCAGCAGCAACCTCGTTTAAACATGTCAGCCCTGCAGGTATGGTCTTTGGCCCTACTTAGAATTTGCTCAATAATAGCTGTGCGTGTGTGTGTATGTGTTCATTTTTATCTTGTGTTAACATTGAAAAAATTGTAAAAGCATTTCATTATTCAAGCAGAGTCCTTCATTTGCAGTCTTCCCTCTAAACTAAACATATCTGATCAAGCACATTATTTACATTTGATGGATATTTGTCCTCATCTTGTTTGTTGTTAACACAACGTTTCGGCTGATATACCCTCCAGCCTTCGTCAGGTGTCTTGGGGAGATTTTGAACCTGGGTTCTCATTCCTAAAGTATTTTTCGATGTTGTTGCTGCTGCTGTTGTTGTTCAAGTCACTGCCTGGAATTGAGCTCGGAATATTGGGGTTAGTAGCCCACATTCTTAACCACCACGCCATACGTCCATCAGCCGAAACGTTGTGTTAACAACAAACAAGATGAGGACAAATATCTGTCACAAGTTAATAATGTACACAATTCCTCATCTCTTAAATATAGAACTGTATTATGTGTGATCAAGGACAAATATAATCTTCCTTGGGAACAGATGAAGGCTGGCAACGGAAAAGGCATCTAGCCATAGGAAATCTGCTTCAACAAATTCCATCTGACCAATACAAAGATGGAAAAGTGAATGTTAAAATGAAAAAGAGAAGAAAAAGAACAGAAGCCGTATGTCTGTGTTGTAAAATGCCTTCCTTGTCTTCAGAAAGTTTATTGAATTTCAAGGACTGAAATTTTCTTTCTAATAAAATACAGTGTAGCCTAAGGAGGGTTCAGTTCTCACCAAATCAAGTCTCCAGGTTCCATATCAGTTCCTGACTTCTATTGATACCATTATTGATCCTAAAGAGAAGGCATGATGATCATCCCTTCCCAATTCTTCTGAAACCTCTAATCTGTGAAATTCCTTTCAGAGTTTTGTATTCTTCTGAAGGACTCTCATAATGCTTCTCTAAGCAGGATCTTCTGTCTTATGAAGATCTTGTGCAGAAGAACCACGAGATGTAAACATGTAAGAATCCATTATACCCAAATGATTGTTTCGGTGTTGTTTTAGCTTTTGTTTTTTTTCTTTTTCTTTCTCTTCTTCTTTTTCTTCTTTGTCTTTTCTTTTTCTTTTTCTTTTTTCTTTTTCTTCTTCTTTGTCTTTTTCTTTTTCTTCTTTGTCTTTTTCTTCTTATTCTTTTCTTCTTTTTCTTCTTTTTCTTTTTTTTTTTTTTCTTTTTCTTCTTTTTCTATTATTTCTTTTTCTTCTTTTCTTCTTATTTTTCTTTTTCTTATTCTTTTTCTTATTCTTTTTCTGCTTTTTCTTATTCTTTTCTTCTTCTTCTTCTATGTTGTTTGTCCATTTTATCCTCAGGTGCCGCAGTAGCCACACCCCTCAGTCCAGAACAGGCTCAGCTGTGTATGGTAGATGATCTGAAGGAACTGAGTCCCCTTGCTGTTGCTTACGCAAGGGCCCGTGGTGAGTATATATTATATCAGGGAAATCCAAACTCTTGTAGAAGGGCCCCATGTATGTTTATGTTCAAGAGCTACAAGACATGTTTATGTCTTGTAGTTCTACAGGAGTTGTAGGGCAGTGATCTGGCAGAAGCGTTAGCACACCGGGCAAAATGCTTAGCAGTATTTCGTCTGCCGTTACATTCTGAGTTCAAATTCCGCCGAGGTTGACTTTGCCTTTCATCCTTTTGGGGTCGATAAATTAAGTACCAGTTACGCACTGGGGGTCGATGTAATCGACTTAATCCGTTTGTCCCCTCTATGTTTAGCCCCTTGTGGGTAGCAAAGAAATAAAGAGTTGTAGGTTTAAAATTAGGAGTAAGAAAAGACAACTCTGCATGAATGTTGGTACATAATTCAGTTTCTTTCAACAAATTTTATTCAACAAAATCAATAACATGTAACAAAAATATCTTTAAATGATTATTCTGGAGCATATTCACCATCTACTTCAACTACTGCTCCCATTTGTTTGGTAAACTGTCAGGCCATCATTTAAAGACGTTTTTTGTTGAATAAAATTTGTAGAAAAAAATCTGCAATAATTCTGCACCAACCGAATAGTTTTGCAGGCTAAACTAGATTGGTTAATCTCTACTTATTGAAGGTCTTTGACTTTGTTGAGTCTTAATTTTCACACCTAATTCTTTGAAATCTGGCTGGTGTGATATGAAAGCCATTTCCAAGTAATGAAGTACTGCAAAGACATTCATTGGGTTTCTTTTAGTTCCCATCTACCAAATCTACTCACAAGATTTTGGTCAGCCCAGGGCTATAGTAGAAGGCACTTGTCCAAGGTACCTTGCAGTGGGATTGAACCCAAAGCCATGTGACTGGGAAACACACTTAACTATACTGCCATTTTACTATAATAGAAAAAATTCTATTCAACACATACTTCGGGCATGAAGTTAAGATGCTGGGTATTTAATCAGATGATTATGAGTTCAAGCCAAGCTATGGCCCATATCTCAATTTGCCAATCTGATCTTCTTAATTCATTGAAATGTTAACAACAACAACAACAACAGCAGGTGAATTTACAATGTTTCCTTCTGCACAAATCACTGTGACCAATCCTTCGTCAGATCTTCCTTCCCTCCCACTGGAATCTTCTCCCTGCAGGGGTTGCCCAGCAACAGCTTAAACAAAATGTAAACAGCCTCAATTTTACCAATCTTAAAGGGCCAGCAACTTCCATGGGCCCTGCCCTGTCTTCCACACACAGCAACTTAAGAATAAATAATTCTGTTTGATTTCTCCAACCAAATTCTAACTTTGATTCCTTTTTATGTCCTTTAAAGGAGCTGACCGCATGTCATCATTTGGGGACTTCATTGCTCTTTCTGAACCCTGTGATGTCCCAACAGCTAAAGTCATATCAAGAGAGGTATTTGCGTATTTTTTTTTTTTTTTTTTGTGTGTGTGTGTGGGTGTGGAATGACTTCTGCTTGTCCCGCCCCCTCAAAAAAAACCACCTTTAAAATTTTTTTGCACCCCCTCACCCTCTTTTCAGCTACGGAGAGTACAAATCAGCAAAACAAATTGGCAAAAGTCTGCATTTTTAAATTACCCCCCACCCCCATTTTTAAGAATTTTTTTTTTCTAAATATGCGAGAAAATTGGACATTATGATTCAGACAAAAATTTCAAAACATTTGGGGGGAAAAGTCAAAATTGAAGGAAGGTGGGTAACAATGCTGATTTTTGGCAATTTTGTACATACTTAAATCTATACGTATATATGCATATGTCGGCACAGGATGTCACAAAAGTGTCAAACAAAATAGTACGAAGCACAACTATTCTTTTGAACAATGAAAGACTCAAATGGAAAACAAAGCAAACAACATAATGAAGGGACCCTTCATCAGTTGTTGGCTGTTTTCCTAGTCTCGTATTTCAAGCATTTAACGACAATATACGCTTTCAATAAAACAGTTGACCCCGCAAAGCAAATTAAATAAAATTGGGGATTTTGCTGAGGGTCAGAATAGGTAACATAACAGGACAGTGAAAACAAATATGTGTGTGTAGGTATATATATATATATATACATATATATATATATATATATATATATATATATATATATATATATATATATATATATGTGTGTGTGTGTAATCCGTTAGCTATGAAACCTGTCTAGCCTGGATTTTATCTATTTCAGTCTCTAAAATGTTATGTTATAAAAATAAATAAATTGAAACATTTTCATCACTCTGCAATCCTTAAACATTTTTCAAGTTTTTATTTTATTTTTTGTCTGGTGGGGAGTTGGTATATAAATTTTTATTTCGTTCTATTCAATTCAGAATTGTCAAAGTATGGAATTAAACTACTCTCTATTGTTCTTAGGACATTGCCTCCTTCAAATTCCCCAAAATTCCTCTTGTTACACCAAAGCCCTTTCTCCCCTAAGACTCTTTTACTGTTCCCTTTTCTCTATTTTTATGTTTTATTCTGTGTACGTGCTGTTGGCTCTCCCTGCTGCCTTTATTTCCTTGACTTATATCTCTGCTTTCTGTTCCCTCTTTTTGAACCTTTCTAATAATTTGGTGCACACCAAAGAACTACATATGATAAACTCAATATTATTAACCTCGAGTTCAAATTCTGCCGAGGTCGATTTTGCCCTTTATCCTTTCAGGGTCGACATAATCAACTATAAACCTCCGCCAGATACAGGTTTTGTATCTATAGTAGAAAGGGTTATTAGTGGTAACCTTCAAAATCTCATGGCCCTCAATTTAAAATGCAGAGTTACCTGCTCTTTGAAAAAAATATTGCTGTTTTCTGCGCATGCGTCAGTCTACAGACCTCGGTCTCTTCCTGTCTCCTTCACTATATAAAGCCTCGTCTGCCTTCTTTCTCCCTTTCACGATCTCTCGACTGGTGAGTATCCGTCTCCTCTGACTCGATTTCTCAGAACACGTGGGATATTTCTTTGCTTCACAGTATTTAGTCCCTGAAATTCTGAGAATCAGGCGATAAAGCACCTCGGTTCTCATTTCATTTTGCTAACTACAATTATATATGCGTACACGTGTATTTCTCTGGAATATATTGCGTATGAGAAATAAGTGTGGTTTACATAAAAAAGATCTTGGGGAGTATTTTTTTTTTAAATTAGGAAAAAAAATTCATGTGTTTTATACTAGTTTTTTTTTTTATTTTACGGGTATATGTGCATGTTTTGGTGCATTTTATTATAAATAAAAAAGATGCCGAGAAGCATTTTTCGAGGGTGTGGTTACGAATAGAAGGCTAAAAATCGGGAAAAGATATTCTGGAGAATGTTCGGAATCATTCTCTCATTTTACCCGAATTTGTGTGTTCATCTCATTAATATCCATCTTCGAGGGTAGACTACGTAATTTTGATATTTCAAACAGATCGAAAGGGTGAGAGCACAGTAAAAATAAAGATTGATGGCAACGAGATCGATTGAAGGGTTTTGATAATCCGAAACCTTTTTCCCTCCAAATTTTATTCGTCCGATTATAATTCTGCATCTTACCACGTTGTATCTACCAAATTTGATGAGTAAATATG
Organism: Octopus sinensis; assembly: GCF_006345805.1. Classification (NCBI taxonomy): domain Eukaryota; kingdom Metazoa; phylum Mollusca; class Cephalopoda; order Octopoda; family Octopodidae; genus Octopus; species Octopus sinensis. Next base: position 4,925,485 of record NC_043013.1, read on the forward strand.
CAGTTTTGGAAATGTGTGAGGAAACTACCAGTGGGGCACTAAACTGTAGTTAGACACTTTACCATGTATATTTAGGTTAATTTACTTGTTCTTTCCATATATAAAGTTTAGGAGCGTGAAAACAAAAAGGCACCATAATATTTGTTTCAGTCTCTTCCCATCCAATTCCCATTTTATAAGTTTGGTATCAATTTGTTTTCTCTTTTGATCAATGTTTGTAACATTAAAAGATCAGCTTTATTGTAAGCGAACATAGATGATTGTTTTCCGACCTCGTGGTGACCACCCGCTTTGAGATTTTCGACTTGGATGTTTGCTCGATGCTCTACCAACCATCTGTCGCTTGCATAGTTTATTGCAAATCCCATTAAATGATTAACAATCATTGTTTTAATTGAGAAGTTTAATTTTCTTCCATGATTTTTAAAGCGACCGGGCGGGTGAACCCTGCTTATAAATACTAATCTACAGTTTAGTCCTAAGTGCTAAAATATTTAGGCCAAATCTGATGGTCGAGTGGGGCATTGTTGTCTTTGCTCTGTTTTACGACGCTGAGATGATTGAAAATTCATTCAAATGTAGTGTTCATTCTTGTGTTGGCGAAGGTAAGGAATACGCACACCCGGTATTTAGGGTTAGGGGGTGCTATTTAAGAAGAGTGGTCCCGGTGAGCGTAGTCGCGCATCCGCTAGCTAGTCCTGACTAATTGATACTACGACTACCTAGCAAAGTAAATAAAACACAAAAATAATTTTTTTACATAAAGGATCGACTAGACATGACTAGGTAGCGCGGATGAGCGAGTGCGCGCACCGGGACCACTCTTAAATAGTACCGGGTGAGGGATTTTGTTACGCTGAAAACTTGTGGTGTGCGTATTCTTTACCGCCGCCTTTGTTTTTTTTTAATATTTTCTAACACATTTCCCAACTTTTATCAATCACTTGAGTAACTGGGGCCTTATAAAAAGGTTTTGTGTTTCTCACCGTATGAAGCAGGGATATTTGAGACTGTTAATCTGCATGGGTAGAGGGCTTAAGCTGATTTACCACTGTAACCCTCCAGGTGATTATTGGCATCTCGCTCTTCTGAAGCAACTACTTGTATAAACCTGTTTACGCCTTTCTTTACATTTCACGGATATATATATATAGAACTCTATTTGTGTCTGACCGTTTGGATTATGTGAACTTCCAAATTGATTTCAGTAATTCTTTCTCTCTTTCTAAGGTCTCAGACGGTGTCATCGCTCCTGGATACGAGGCTGATGCGCTTACAATTCTCAAGAAGAAAAAGGGTGGCAACTATTGCGTGTTACAGGTAGGGATATTGTTTCACCTGTTCTTCTGATGACGTCTATATTTCAGGTGTGGGGAGATGATGATATTCTACATGCGTGTCAACTGACCCCTCGTGTCACAGAAATGTGGTCAGTTCTTGGCTGCATTCCCTGTCCACGGGTGGCTGATCATAACACATTATTCTGATCCCCTTTGCTATTAATTTCATGCTTAATTGTTAATTAGTTTGTAATGTAAATCCTATTTTCTACAGCTTATTTAGTTGCTGGTGTGGTGCCTTAATTTTTCTGTTCTTTAGAACTTTTTTTTTCTTTTCACTTTGGCTGATCCTGTGATTATTGCTTTTCAGATTGATCCCAACTATGATGCCCCTCCTGTGGAAACCAGAACTTTGTTCGGGTTGCAGATGCAGCAACTCCGTAATAATGCTCCTATTACTAAAGATCTCTTCAATAACCTGGTGACCAATGGTAAGACGGTGAGTGTTATTTTGCACAGTGCAGCTTTATTGGATTCTGAGCACTTGCTTTTGACTTGGAAGTTTGCGAAAGATGTTTGCTTTCATGTATTGGTACTAAAACCAAGTTTCTAAAGCTAGAGGTGATAGTAAGGCCTGCTCTATCGATATGACTTGATATACCAGCTGATTCAAAAGGAAAAAAATTTTATAAAAACAATTTCTTAGATCCCCTGATCTGACCCCTCTTCATTTCTATCTTTGGGGTGCATTTGAAAGGTATGGAGTTTCGCAGAAAGATAAGGCCAATCATTTGCAGGAATGTATCACCAGATGTGCTGTTACAAGTTGTGTCACAATGGTGTTTCGCACCTATTCTTGAAAAATGCTTTTGAGTTACATGTGCTCCTCAGTTTGCTGAGGTCTCTTTAAGTTAACAAAATCAAGAATTTAAATTATAGAATGGGGTGAAATAAAAGAGGAGAGTTGCGGAACTGCATCACCCCCCCCCCCCTCCAATTAAAAGAAAAAAATTTCCTATGTATGGCGACTTTTGAATCACCCTGTAGAATGTAGTTGTAAGAGTGAAAATGTCCATTTCAAGAAAATTGCGTTCATTTGACAACTGATCCATGCTAGCATGAGTTGGACGTTGTGGCAAGATCTGGTGGGCCACTAGTCATACTCGGTGTTGTGCTGGCATGGATGGAGTTGCCAAGTCATTTGCAAATATAACAATGGAAGGGGACCCCTGGTCAGAGTAACCTTTGGTGTAGTAAGGGATGAGTGCTTTACATTCCTGTTTAATATGTTTGGTGAGGATTTTGCCTTCCCTTCTTAGTTAAGGTGTCCCTTTCTCTCTGTTGCAGCTTCCTGATTCTGCTATCCGTGATTTGTTGGTGGCTTCCATCGCTCTGAAGTATACCCAGTCTAACTCTGTTTGCTATGCTCGTGATGGACAGGTACAGTTGCTTTGCTATTTCTCTTTTTTTTTCTGACTTTCCTCCTCTTTGGTGGGCTGTGTTAGTCTGGGTATTCAAAACGGTTTCTCTGGTTAATTTTTTAGGTGATAGGCATCGGTGCTGGCCAGCAATCACGAATCCATTGCACACGGTTGGCTGGAGACAAGGCTGACAACTGGTGAGTATCAGTTTTCTGGTTGATTTCTTTGGAGAGCAGTGATGATTTCTTCTTCTGATTTCATTATGGAGATATGTGAAGAGGCTGTATCTGAGTTCTGACCAAACCTTACATTATTCTAATTGTTTGTTGTGCTTTCGCCCTGTCATTCATTTACTGGAGGCATTAATTTCTTATATTTCTGTTCCCCCAGGTGGTTGCGACAGCATCCTAATGTTCTTGGCTTGAAATTCAAGAAGGGTGTGAAACGAGCAGAAATGTCCAATGCTATTGATTGTTATGTTCTTGGAACTGTTGGAGAGGTATGTTGAGATCTTAAGCTTATTCAGTCATTTGGGATTATGACTCAAAGCCTATGTTTTGATGTGCAATTGAAACCATCTTTTCTTTTTTTTTTCTTGTTGCAGGATATGAAGCTTTCAACTTGGGAAGATCTGTTTGAAGTCCGTCCACCAGAGTTGACAGAGGTTTGTGTATATTGCTTTATTCCACCGTTTTAGAGATTTTGAGGCAAGGTAGAATTCCTGTGGATTCTTTCTGATTCAACACTGTCTTGGACCATTTTGCTGTCTTTCAAGCAGTGTCATAGAATCAAGACTTCTCAGGTGGATTAGTCTTACTTGTTTCAGTCATTTGACTGCGGCCATGCTTGAGCACTGCCTTTAATCGAGCAACTCGACCCCGGGACTTATTCTATCGGTCTGTTTTGCCGCACCGCTAAGTAACGGGGACACACTAGCATCGGTTGTCAAGCAATGCTAGGGGGACAAACAAACACATGCATATATATATATATATATATATATACGACGGATTGGTATTAAAAGGATCAAAACACTAATCCTAGAAGCTGAATTCTTGCTATGTCTGTTTTACAAAGCTACAATTTCACTTTGCTTCTTAGCTGCCATACTGAATCATTTCACTAGAAAGTATTTTTGCCTTTATTATTGTAACAAGATGGGTTTTCTAGTCTCTAGTTACTGCGTTGTGGCTATCATTGTTGATCTGGGTCACATTTTAATTGTTTAGGTTGTTTCATTATCCATCAAGTTCTGACTGTTGGTTAATTGGAGGCTGCCCTTGCTTGTAGTTTGCAGTCACCTGGAAAGCCTTCCATCAGGATTTTCTGTTTTGGTCCCTACAGTCATTTTGCTAAATTTTCAAAGACAGCATGTTTTTGGAGCTGGATGCTTAGAAAGGGGTGAGTTTTGGAGTCCAAACTTTTAGGCTAGGTACACTGTTTTCAGTTATTGATAAGCAGAACTGATGACAGGATCAGATGCATTTTCATTGTATGTCCTTGCTTTCTTTAATTTGTATATATTTTGGGTGGGTAATGAGCCCTATTCAGTTAAAAGGGGTTTAGGACTTCGAGAGTGCACAACTTAAAATTTTTGAGTATTTTAATGGTGACCTTTTTTTTCTCTAAATTTCAGAAAGATCGTATCAATTGGATAGCCAGCCTAGACGGAGTCTCTCTGAGTTCTGATGCCTTCTTCCCTTTCAGGGACAATATAGATCGTGCCTACCGGGTATGTAATAGCATATATTCCACATTCGTCTCATTTAAGTGAACTCATGATGAAAGTTTAGTCTCGTTCGTGTGACGGTGATTCTTCTGGAGTCGCCTCTGAACACACTTATCATTTCTGAAGTTTACTCAAATATTTTTGCTGATTTCTGGAATTTTCTTTTAAAATGCGGTTTTAAACTTTTTTTTTCCTTGTTTCTGTTTCAGAGTGGAGTCCGGTACATTGCCTCTCCTGCTGGTTCTGCTAACGATGCGGTTGTTATTGAAGCTTGCGACGGCCTTGGCATTGCTTTGGCACACACCAATCTGCGTCTGTTCCATCATTAATTCTCCACAAATGCTGAACCTCTCGTTTTTCTAACCAATGATTTCCATAACTTTTTTTTTTCCTTTTCAAATAAAAGTATTCAAACTCATTGATGTTTGAATTTGTAAACTTCATTTTGCACTTTAAACGAGTAGTCTCCCTTCGCTATGCTGTAGTTATTTCCCTTGGATTAGAAACCAGGGAACTGGTGCGATTGGCCTTCACAATTTGTCCAACGACAGCTGAGAATATATAACTTCACTTAATTATTCCTATGACGTGACTAAGGCTGTCTTCAGAGTGATATCTTTGAGAAATTCTTGAAGCGTCCCTTTCTCGAATGGACCAAATAGCGAGGTCCGTAGGGTTGGCGTCTGGGGTGGAAGTGTTGTCCCAGGACCCACTGAAATGGCTTCTGTATGACTGCTGTGTTGCATCCGACATAGGTTGACTGCCATTTTGTGTGAACACAATTGTCTCCACATGCTTCAGTAATCTGCAGCAAAGTGTCTTTATGTAAATTGACTTCCATTTTCTCTTAACCCTTTCATTACTATATTTCTGACCAAAATACACCCCTTATGTGTTTCAGTTAATTTCTAACATAATCATAAATTTAGTCTGGTTTCATTAAACAACTTTTTTATTTATCAATATATTAATCTGATTTTTGGAAGATAATTTTTGTCACAAGGTGAATCTAATTACAGGTAAATTCAACAAAACATAAAATTATTAAAATTTTGTTCAAACATCGCTATAGAAAATGGGTTATTAGCTCATATTCAATTGTCAAAATTACAAATTTTGAAAACAATAAGAACAAATTTCTGGAAAAAAATCTCCCAAAATTCACAGAATTAAAATTACACTTCAATCGTTGTACTAAGCTGTAGATGAACTGTTATATGAAGTATAATCACGTATTTTCACGAATGCACTAAGGAGATTTGCTCTGATATTCTCATTTAAATATGAATAGGTAAATACGGGCAGCTTGGTCACATGAACCAAAACTTGGGGGCGGTTTGGTAACGAAAGGGTTAATGAACACCAGAGATTTTTGAGTATTGGATGATGATACTGCCATCACTCTGGGTTTCATTCATTGAGACACCCTAGAGATGTCTTCAGGAACAGCATCCAGCCTCATACACAAAATCTTGTTCTTTGTTTGCTATAGCCTTCACAGTGAATGTCTTTTTGTCCAGCTAGATGGAGACATTGTCACTGGTGTTCTGAATCTCCTCTGCCAATTTCTTGCACCTGTCTGGAAGCAGTTGAAATTAGGTATTGACGTTGCAATTTTGATGACTTGCAACCCTTCGCATGATTGTCTGGGAGATATTGCGATTTTTAGCCATTTGCCTTGTTTCTCTGGATTCTGTGACTTTTTCTAACGGCATCCTATGAGCTGGATGTCATTTGAACCTGTCACACTCGTGTTTATTAGTTATTGCAACAGGATGGGTTTTCTAGCATCCAGTTACTGTGTTGTGGCTATCATTGTTGATCTGGGTCACATTTTAATTGTTCTGTCAGTCTCATCTGGCTAATTATGGGATAGTCTTACATCTCTACAAATTACTCATTTTCCTGCATTTATCTATTTTTCTGTAATTTCCTCTGTAAACAATTTAATTGATGTCTGTTGGTGAGATAATGACTTAGCTGGTATTTGTTAGTATTTTATTACCATTTTGGGGCTTGTTGCAGCAGAACCACGCATTTAATTTCCTGTATTCTTTATCCCTTCTGTCATCATCTAACGTCCATTGTCTATGCTGGTATAGAACAGTTTGTGTGGGGCTGCCTCAGACTCATCTGATTTGGTATCATTTCTACAGCTAGATGCCCTTCTTAACACCAACCACTCTGCAGAGTATGCTGGGTGGTTTTATGTGGCACCACCATAAGGACTAGTCTTAACTATTCTGTTGCAGAGTACATGTCTGGAACATGAAAATTTGAAGGGTTTTAATTTAGATCACTATAGGCAGGGTAGCATCAAATGGATTATCCCTTTCTAGGACACTTTGATATGGTGTTTGTAAACAGATTTTTTTTTTACATATTGCAGCTTATCCCTAAATATTTCCGTAAGTGCATTTTTCTTTCTGTGGCTGTATGGTAAGTAGCTTGCTTATGAACTACATGGTTCCGGGTTCAGTCCCACTGGGTGGCTACTATAGCCATGGGCCGACCAAAGCCTTGTGAGTGGATTTGGTAGATGGAAACTGAAAGAAGCCCGTCATATATATATATATATATGCTGGTGTGTTTACGTCCCCGTAACTTAGCGATTCGGCAAAAGAAACCAACAGAATAAGTACTGGGGTTGATTTCCTCGACTAAGGCAGTGCTCCAGCATGGCCACGGTCAAATGACTGAAACAAGTAAGAGAAAGAGTATAGGTGAAATGCCATCCTTTTAAATAAGGGCTAGAGATTAGTATTGGTGTTTGAATGTGAAGCAGGTTGAATTAGTAGTTGTAAGAATGCTAGATTAGTGACATAATGTATGGTACTAATAGTGTGTGGCTGGTTCTGGATTCACCTCCACTGAATCACACTTCTATAACCTCAGTCTGGATGTCTTGTGAGTGATGGAAACTGAAAGAAGCCCATTGTGTGTATATGTCCTCTGCCTCAAGTGTTGGTTTGTTTTTGTCTCTGTAACTTAACAGTTTGGCAAAAGGGGACCAATAGCATAAGTACCTCTGTGGTTAGTTCACAAACTGAAAGAAGCCCAACATTGTGTCTTTGTCCACAGCCATACACTGATAACTAGTGTTGGTTTGTTTCTTTTTCTTGTTATTCAGCAAAAAGTGTACAGGTATCAATTTGTCTAAAACTGAGGTTTCATATAAGATTTTGGGGGACTCATTGTATTTTAAGGGCCCCTGATAATATTTTGCTTCAGTTGTATGTATTGCAAGGAACAGCTAGGTTTCTCTCTCTGGCATTTTACATAATTTCTTACACAAGTTCATGTGTGGAAACAAAATAGTTTCTATAAAACTAGGTTTTCAACAGCAAAAAGCTATAAAATGCAATATTGGGTTGGTGCATAATTCTGGCTTTTTTCCAATAAATTTTATTCAACAAAAACATCTTTAAATGACCATCTGCCAAGCAAACGGGGAATAGTAATTGAAGTAGATGGTGAAAATACTCTGGAATAATTTAAAGATGTTTTTGTTGAAAAAATGGTTAAGAATCCCTAATCAAAACCCTTTGTAAAAGTACCCCAGAGTAAGGTAAATGGCTTTCTTTTGACGGGTTTTCGCTTAGATATAGGCATAATATGGCAGAATGGTTGTAGAAGTCTGATTTGCAAATGGCCTCATCTGATTCCTCTGCATGATATCAAGAATGAACGTCCTTTTCTATGGCTTTTGGTCGATACATACTTCATGATACTGGATAGAAGAGAACTTCAGAATCTTCGGGTTGTTTTTTAGGTGCAGCCCTGGCTGTGTGGTTTAGAAGTTTGCCTCCCAACTACACATGGTTCCATGTTTAGTTACCCCTGAAACCTCAAGTTGAAAGCTTTGTGAGTGGATTTGGTAGACGGAAACTGAAAGAAGCTTGCGTGTATAGATATATCAGTGAGTCTTTGTTCCCCCACCAGTGCTTGACAGTTGGTGTTGGTATATTTACATCGTTGTAACTTAGCAGTTTTGCAAAAGAGACTGACAGAATAAGTACTGGGGTTGATTCGTTTGTCTTAACAATTCTTCAAGGTGTTGCCCCAGCATGGCCGCAGTCTAATGATTGGATCAAATAAAAGACAATCCCGTCAGATTGTACATGTAATTCAAAACCTTGTGACTGACAGAATTTCATTAGAAGTAAACATGTCTGGAATACTCGACCGATTACACATTAATTCAGGGGCAGATAATTCGGTTGATCAAACGACCGAATCCCTCATTGAACGACGAAACTAGTTGTTCCTGTGTCCAAGATGTGCGAGGAGTTGAATCAGGGATGAAGTGTCCTCTCTCCTTGAACAGAAAACTTGATCCTTTCGGAGCTGGATATGAGAGGCCGCTTGTGTAGTGACTAGAGAGGGGTTTAGGCTTGTTTCATTAGCTTTTGCAGGAGTTTTTTTCGCTGTTGAGCAATGATAAAGGTTGATATATGTATATTAACTTTTAATATACAATTTAGCATATATATATATCTAAAATTATAAATTAGGGCATCTACGAGATACCTCCATGCTGAAAATAGCAGCCATGATCTGACTCTAAAACCACCTTAATTGTCCGTATCGCAAACACGGAGAGAAAGCAAAGAGACAAGATGAAGCTAGTAAAAAAATTACTGGATAATTCTAGGTCCCGGATTTCTGACTTTGCCTCGTCAGTAGAATACACTCAGAAAAGAAACATAAATACAACATACGAATACTTACGATGTAGTTTTGCTTTCAGTTCGTGGAAATAGTATGTGTAGTGTGATGGGGGAAAAGACAACAGAAAAAGAAGTAAACGAGAGAAAGAAATAGAGACCTTACCTGTTGACCTAGGCGGGGTGAGCTATCACTCACAAAAAGTAAACACGTCCTTGCACGCTGCCGTTTCTCATCGAACTGCCCGCACGTGCTTCCGACCCACGCATGCCCCATGGCTGTTCTGCCGGCCCCTGCAGTCTTCACTTCCGTCTACCTCATCTGCAACCCTCTCCACCAACACCACATAGCTCATCACAGCCCATAACACCACAGTATGTTTAGATTGTAAGTGGATTATTTACGTACAGTACGATGATACTACCTGGCCTGGACTGAAGACCAGGGGTGTAAGAGAAAATGCTTAAAATACAGTGCAGGAAGAAATACGACTAAGTTCAAATTCTACTAAAGCCGTTTCTAGCTTCTTTTGGGTCGATATAACAAAGTACCTGTCAAATATTGAGGCTGATATAATTGTTTACTCTGCTTCTAAAATTACAAGGTTTGTACCAAAATATGAAACCATTATTTGTCGTAGAATGAGGGCGATGGAATTACGAGTGTTGGGCAAAATATTCCGACTCTTGTGCTGAAGATGTCTTTCGTCCCACTGGAGATGGATAAAATAAGGTACCTTTGGTTCAATATATTCAACTGCTCCCTTCGTTCAAATTCCTTGTTTTGTACCTATGTAAGAAACAATTACAAGTCTCCTGGAGAATTTGTGTAATTAACTGGCATTCCGTCGGTTGTGATAATTAGAGTTCTAGTTAATCTGATCAACAGAACAGCCTGCTTGTGAAATTAACCGTGCAAATGGCTGAGCACACCTCAGACATGTGTGAACATGACGTAGTTCTTAGGGAGAACTTTCAGCGTGATACAGTGTGAAAAAGATGGCTTTAAGAAATACAGGTACCTGGAGCAACGTGAAATGAAGTTTCTTGCTCAAGGTCACTACGAGCCGCCAGGAATCGAACTCATGATCTCACGATCGCGAGCCGAATACCCCAACCACTATGCCACCCACCTTCACTGTATGACTAGAAGCAATAACGATATATAAGAATTATTGCATGGAACACAAACCGGGGTGTTGGAAGAATTTGTCGGACTTTACGATGGCGCAATCTGACAACCGCTTCCGTCGTTTTTGCGATGTTGGGGGTGGAGGCTAGTAAATGCCAGGGTCAAGGCTGTTGCAGTTCTTGGAAAGCAGATGCCATAACATGATTCTCCAGGTAGGAATCTATCTAATAAATGCTACCGTTGTTCATGGTTGCCCCATGTACCTGCACCTATGTGCGCATGTCTGAGGTGTTCGGTTTTGTTTATTTATGACTAGCAGTTGGTCATACATGCAAGTCTTCCCTCCCTTATGTCACCGATATTGTCCAGATGCGAAATAAGGACCAGTAATAGACGCCAACATTGTTCATTGCAAGCGTTGTGGTCAGAACACAAAAGAGTCGAGAATATATCGTAAGGCATCCAAACCAAGACAAATTGTTCAATCAATCCATGACCCTTAAGTCGTTTTTTTATTTTGTCAACCATCAAAACGATCAAAAGCGAAGTTGCTCTCGTGGGATTTGAACTCGGGACAAAAAAACTGAAACGGGTGTCGTATTCTATGCGATACCCTAGGCAATTGTACTCAACCTTTTTAATACCCGAGCCAGATTTAAGACCTGGATTTTTGTAGGGGTCCACCCCCCACATAAAGTAAAACTCAAGTCAAAGGGTAATATTTATCCCCACTAAAAAAGAAGACGTGTTAAAACACATAGTATTGCGATATTTACCAGGGAAAGAAACTCTCATATTGTCTTTTGGTGCATATAAGCACTCTTGTTTACATCGCTAGCAGAAGACACCTTCGCCACCGCTGAGGCTACCTGGTCACGTGATTTAGGCCTCCCGTGGCCTTGTCAATGGTAGACGTTCGGACGCTGGAGATAACAATCGCCGAAATCCCGTGATCTGGTAGTCTCGGCGGTGCTATGGTGGCTGATTATCTCCCTGCTAGCGATGTATAACAAGTGATTATATGCACCAAAAGGCAATACGGAAGGTCCTCTCGTGATAAATAATGCAGTATTTTTAAGTGAGGATAAATATTACCTTTTGGTATTATACTGTTTCTGTCGCTAATTTAAAACACAAGTCAAAGAAAAAATTATATTTATCGAGAGGTTGCTAGAAGGATACTTGAGGGCCGCATGGCGCTCTGCCAGCCACAGTGGTGAACCGCTGCTCAAGCGATTTCGCCAGCTCACTGACTCTATAGAGAGAAATGTATTGAAGGGTTTGACAAAAACAGAAGAGGGGACAGTTTGTAAGCAATGAAAGAGACAACATGAGGACTGGTTATTTTGATGGGCTGGAGTGAGTGGAGATTATGCATTTAGAGGTGACGTGCGTTAAGTGTTTGACAATTTATATCAGTTGAGGCACTACATAAAACTGAGGGCAATAATGTGAGATTGGTTCAAGACTTATATTTTCTCCTCTAAAAGACCAACAAGTGTTTATACTAAATACGTATAGGCTTGACGTGGCTTGGCTTGGCTAGCAAGTCCGCTTTACAATCGCGTGGTTTTGGGTTCAGTCCCAACTGCAGTACCTTGGGTGAATGTCTTTTTCCGGTGGATTTGGTCGGCAGAAACCGCAGGAAGCACTTCGTGTGTGTGTGTGTGTCTGTATATGTGCATACAAGTATTGTGACAGAAGCAGTGCTTCAATCATAGGAAGAATCAGACATGAAGGAAGCTGCAAGAAAGCAAGCCCCTGATATGTTCGATTAAGTGGCCTCTAAGCTAAATTGACCATCTGCATAGACAAAAAGGGCCAGTTAGTGTGTGTGTTTGTATATAGAGGAGGGTGTGTGTGTCTGTGATGATGATGACATATGTTTTAATGTCGTTCAATTTTTTTCAATCGATCAACAGACCGATTGAGTAAACAGAACTATGAGCGCACCTATAATGAATATCGGAAACAGCTGTAAGTCAAAATGTACAAATAAAGAAATACGTAATGCTCAATTATATATGCCTTTCCTTATATATGCACCAGTGTGCAAGAATGTTGATACTTTATACTGGTCACCACTTGAGCAAAATGTTTATGATGTTGACATTATGACCGATCACTCTAAAATTTCAAAGAACACTGGAATAAAAATATTTCTTGCTAAAAAAGCAAGAGTTGGTGACAGGAAGAACATCTGGGCATAAAATATTGCCTCATATGTGTGTGTGTGTGTGTGTTATGTGTGTTTACATTGAATTTGATGCTGTAATTATGACTGTATTATGAAACAGCTGTAACCTCTACAGCAGTATTAAAATTCTTGCCTCTTACCTCTTCTTGTTCTATTTGCTTTCATATATATATATATATATATATATAAAATATTATTCGAGACAAAACCACTATTTTGCAAAACAAACAAGGAAAGACTTAATCAATACATAAAATTTTAATAAATAGTCAAAAAAACCGCCACTACAATCGTTTCTTGTCTTGATCGACAATCTTCAGGTGGACTTCCAATAATTCATTTGACACTGAATTATTGGAAGTCCACCTGAAGATTGTCGATCAAGACAAGAAACGATTGTAGTGGCGGTTTTTTTGACTATTTATTAAAATTTTATGTATTGATTAAGTCTTTCCTTGTTTGTTTTGCAAAATAGTGGTTTTGTCTCGAATAATATTTTATAATATTTTACTATAAAATCGATTTAATCATAAATCTGATTTTTTTCCCTGTAAATTTGGATTTATTCCCTAATATTTATTATTATATATATATATATATATAGATATATATATATATATATATAGATATATATATATATATATATATATATATATATATAATATATATATAGAGAGAGAGATAGAGAGAGAGAGAGAGAGATAATTAAAATGAGGGTGAGAAATTTGATATTAATTTAATTAACAATTTCACACCAGTGGTCTAGCATATAAACATCTGAAGGTTCAGTAAAATTTTATATATATATATATACATGAGGGATGACCACTATGTGGACAACCCTCTCATATATATATATATATATATATATATATAGATAGATATACGCACGCATACACGTATGTGTGTATAATTTTTCGCAAACTCATCGGCTTTGGATTCGTAAAAATCTCGTGACCTTCTCCCCTAGAGTCAAGTTATGTCAATATGGCGCCCAGTCCAACAGAGAAGATGGTATCACCAGAAATAGCTTTCAATCAAGTGTCAAAATGTGATAACATTTCATGAGATGTTATGCATCGCTTTAATTCCTGGAATTTTCCCTCTTCTCTTGTTTACCATCCTACTGATACTCTCTCCCCAACATTTTCCCTTTTTTCGCTTTCTCTTTCTTTTTTTTTTTTTGCCAGTTTCCGTGGGACGCCTGTCGTTATGATTAAACGTGACATGGAGCAACCCAAGGAAGATGAATAATCCTCATTAATTTCTTAATTAAATCCGTGTTGTTAGACTTTTTGAAGTGAGTCACATCGCTGATTTAATTCCGCGTCGGTTCAATTCCAAGATTTAAAACAAGGAAGCTAAACTGTTCAATCTGCCTCGTTCTATACTAAAAGTACGTTTCTACCGATTTAGTGTGAGTGTGAGGGAGAGAGAGAGAGAGAGAGAGAGAGAGACTAATGATATGCAATATTTTTAATCAGATGTCTAGAGTTATGTTGAGGTCATTCTTTAACCCGCCACCATCTTTTATCTTTGACTTGTTACAGATATTAGACTGCGGCCATGCTGGGGCATCGTCGTGAAGATGTTTTTATGCAAATTAATTGACCACAGTACTTTTTTTTAACCCGTTACTGATTTTGTCCGTCTCTTTTGCCAAACCGTTGAGTCATGGGTACATAAACACACCAACACCAGTTGCCAAGCGGGGGCGGGACGGACACACACACAATATTTGTTTTTATGTTGAGTTATAATTCATTCTACTAAACGTAGAAAGCCTGGAGTTTAGAGGCAAGGGACTAATCGATAACATCGACCCCAATGCGTAACTGGTATTTATTTTATCTATCCCCAAAGGATGAAAGGCTAATTCGACCTCGGTGGAATTTGAACTCAGAACGTAAAGACAGACGAACTACCTCTCAACATTTCGCCCGGCGTGCTAATGTTTCAGCCAACGCGCAGCCTTAATGGCAACTTATAATCTTTTCTACTCTAAGCACAAGGTCCGAAATTTTGGAGGAGGGGACCAGGCGATTAGATCGACCTTAGTATGCAACTGGTACTTAATTTATCGACCCCGAAAGAATGAAAGGCAAAGTCGACCTCTGCGGAATTTGAACTCAGAACGTAGCGGCAGACGAAATACCTATTTCTTTACTACCCACAAGGGGCTAAACACAGATGAGACAAACGGATTAAGTCGATTATAATTGGTACTTAATTTATCGACCCCGAAAGGATGAAAGGTAAAGTCGACCTCGGTGGAATTTGAACTCAGAGCGTAACGGCAGACGAAATACGACTACGTATTTCGCCCGGCGTGCTAACATTTCTGCCAGCTCGCCGCCTTGATGGCGACTTGTAACAAAAATGATTTTACATTAAACATTCAGTTTAATGTAAAATGAAGATTACTTTTTGTAGAGAACATATTTATTATACTTTTAGAAGAGAAGCGATAGTGACTTCGAAGTTTCAGCCTGGTTGTCCAATGAAAGCAAGCAGCTCAAAGCTTCGAAGTCACTGTCACCACTATTCTTGTAAAAGTATATATATATATATAATATATATATATATATATATATATATATATATATCATGTGATCACGTGACCGACCAGTCCATCAGATGTAGTTACACATCGCTGGTCACAATGCGTTCGCATTGTTTTAGCCTTCGAATGACGCCACCCCGCTGGCTAAGCGAGCAGGCCAATATATATATATATATATACACGACGGGTTTCCACAGTTTACATCGACCAAATTCACTCTCAAGGCATTGTGATGTCCAAGGGCTACAATAGAAGTCACTTGCCCAAAGTGCCACGCAATGGCACTGAACCCGAAAACATTCGTTTGCAAAGCAATCTTCTTAAGCAGGTTAACAAACGTCCAGTTTTCTTTTTCGTCTTTTTTTTTTCTATTTTCCCTTTATATAAAACTGTCTTTGTGTCACTGGTTTCATTATTTGTTTTATATCACGGTTGAGCGATAATTCTAACATAGTGTCTTTTAATTTAGCCATGGGTGTCTTTGAATAGTTAAGGAAATTCTTTAGTAACGGAATCGTCTTTTACTGTTGAGAGGGAATGATGACGTAGTTTATTTTAGTCAACCAAATGGTGAAACGATTTCGAGGTCTAATAAATGGTTTCTAGTCATAGGTCTGACAATAAATATTCTCTGAATATGGGGAATCAAGCGAATTTTGAGTGGGTTTTGAATAAATATGACTCGAGTGGGACCTGAATAAATTTAATTCGGGTGGAACCTCAATAATAGGACCCGAGTGGGATTGAATAATTTTAACTCGAATGGATTAATGTCCAAAGCATTTTCATAAGGTTGTCTTAAACGTCCGTGTTTGTTTTAAGACTTTTAGCCCTTGTTTCATACATTCTGGGTAACATAAAGTTTTCCTTTCATAAGTCCCAAGTTACTCTGGTGCTTGAAACAAAAATTGAGAATCTATATCGGATATGATGCGCAAAAACCAAGGAAATATGTCCTCTTTGTATTACATATGAGACACAGGACAAGCAAAGTATTAAGCAACAAGGTAAGGTACATGTTGGACCGCTGATCTCTACAAGTTTTCTTCATTCTCTCTCTCTCTGTTTATTTTCTCTTCTTCCTTTCTGCTGAAGAGCGTAGGCCTGAAACGTAAAAGACTTTTTTATTTGTCCGAGCGTCAAACTAATACACTTGCTTTCTGGCCATACACCCGTCTTCGTCTTTTGCTTTTCTATAAATTTCAACTAAGGTACATAACACTAATGCAGTCTTTGATACACTATATCTATAAAAAAAAAATGATCACGTTGGACCACCTTTGATTATTGGTTCGTTTGGTCACGCTGGTCTACGGTTATCCCTTTGCCTGTCAAAAATATTTTCATAAGTTTGTCCTGAAACGTCCATGCTTGTTTTCAGACTTTTAGTCTAGCCCCTGTATCATTCGTTCTGAATAGTGCAAACCTTTCCTTTCATAAGTCCCAATAAACACTGATGGGTAAAAAATAAACTGAGAATGTGTATCCTGTATGATGCATGAAACTAAGGAAATATGTCCTGTCTATCACAAGTGATACGCAGGACGGGTAAAAGATTAAGTTAAATTAATATTCATTATCTTCATCGTAACTAATAGATATACCTCATCCACGTATCTTGCTTGCTGTTCAACAAGTTCATACGTCTTACGCTATTTCTATCAACTAACGATCATGTTGAATGACTGCAGTACACAATTTTATTCTCACGGTGTGATTTGGTTTCCCGATAAATTGATCTACTGTTGCACTATCGGTAACACACTTATCAAAATACCATATATTTATATATTTTTACACCTTTTCTTTTTGACATAAAATATAATCAAGTAGCGATTTTTTAAAGATTTTTACTTTTTCTCTCTTTTTTTTTTCTGAGATTAAATCGTCTGGAACATATTACTCTCATAAATCAAATAATTTTCTGGGATGAAATGAAACGCTTGTAAATTTATTTGCATTCGCATAAATTTGTTCATCGTCATAAAAGGTATGATACACATCAAAAAAGCCCACCCGCCCACCCACCTCCACCTCCCTCTCGTCGATTTCCTACAAACCATCTTTTACAGTAAGCTCAAAATACATTTCGAAAGTAACGAGTTAACTATGTTACGTTGTAATTGGTAAAGTTGTGATGGCGAGTGCTGAGAGTGGTGGACCATACCATTATCATAAACCCAATAATCTGGTTGTTCAAAATCTAACAAAGAAGACCCGGCGTGAAGTGTTTATCCAAAAACAAAACCATAATTACAAAAGGCCCCTGAAAGCCTTCTTCAACCAACTTAACTAAAATTCTTTCATTGAAGTATATTTAAATATTCTTTTCTACTCTAGGTACAAGGCCCGAAATTTTTGGGGAGGTGGGGGCAGTCGATTAGATCGACCCCCAGTACGCAATTGATACTTAATTTACCTACCCCGAAAGGTTGAAAGGCAAAGTCGACCTCGGCGGAATTTGAACTCAGAACATAAAGACAGACGAAATACTGCTAAGCATTTCGCCCGGCGTGCTAACCACTCTGCCAGCTCGCCGCCTTTGTATATATATATATATTATTAAGCCTCTGTACGAGTTAAATAATAATAATAACATAGACACATTTCTTCTATACTACTGGGGTGCTGAAAAAGAGGTAGAGAATCTCCTGCTGGACCGTTCCACGGTTTGTTAACAGCTCCTCAGAGAAGTTTATCTAGCTTCCTTTCCCAATCAATAGTATAGATCAATTGATTGATTTATATATCTAATAATCTGTGCTATTGGTTTCAGGAAAGAAACTGATTACGTCTTCTCCGAGGAGCTGTAAAGAAACCGTGAAACGATACGTCAAGAGACTCTCACCCGCTTTTTCCACACATCAGTAAAGATCTACGTGGCTCCGGCAGTGGATGGTGGCGAACCCTGCTGTACCCTTTCACCACAACTTTCTCTCACTCTTTCTTTCTGTTTCTGCTGTACCTGTATTTCAAAGGGCCGGCCTTGTCGCACTTTGTGTCACGTTGAATCTCCCCGAGAAATACATTAAGGGTACACGTGTCTGTGGAGTGCTCAGCCACTTACGCGTTAATTTCACGAGAAGGCTGTTCTGTTGATTGGATCAACTGGAACCCACGTCGTCGAAACCGACGGAGTGCCACGATACACACACACACACACACACACACACACACACACACACACACACACACACATGTACAAGCAGAGAGATACCCGCCCTTGCTCGGGATTAAAATGGCATAGTTTTTTGTTGTTTCACTGGCTTCAGTCATGTGACTGTGGCCATGCGGGGGCGCCCATCCGCCGTTGGTCGAAACAATCAACCACAGAATTATTCTTTGTAAGCCTAGTTCTCTTCTATCAGTGTCTTTTGCGGAACCGCCAAGTTATGGGTACGTAAATCCATTAAGATGCCTGTCATGTCTACAAGAGATTGGGTTCGTGTCCCACAGACAGTCATCAACAATTTCTACCCAAAAAAGGTTTTCAACGTATCTTTTTTCTTTTTCTTGTTTTTACTTGTTTCAGTCATTTTGACTGCGGCCATGCTGGAGCACCACCTTTAATCGAGCAACTCGACCCCGGGACTTATTCTTTGTAAGCCCAGTACTTTTCTATCGGTCTCTTTTTGCCGAACCGCTAAGTACGGGGACATAAACACCACCAGCATCAGTTGTCAAGCAATGCTAGGGGGGACAAACAACAGACACACAAACACACACACAACACACACACACACAACACACACACACCACACATGTACAAGCAGAGAGATACCCGCCCTTGCTCGGGATTAAAATGGCATAGTTTTTTGTTGTTTCACTGGCTTCAGTCATGTGACTGTGGCCATGCTGGGGCACCGCCGTTGGTCGAACAAATCAACCACAGAATTTATTCTTTGTAAGCCTAGTTCTTCTTCTATCAGTGTCTTTTGCGGAACCGCCAAGTTATGGGTACGTAAATCCATTAAGATGCCTGTCATGTCTACAAGAGATGTGGGTTCGTGTCCCACAGACAGTCATCAACAATTTCTACCCAAAAAAGGTTTTTCAACTGTATCTTTCTTTTCTTTTTCTTGTTTTTACTTGTTTCAGTCATTTTGACTGCGGCCATGCTGGAGCACCACCTTTAATCGAGCAACTCGACCCCGGGACTTATTCTTTGTAAGCCCAGTACTTATTCTATCGGTCTCTTTTTGCCGAACCGCTAAGTTACGGGGACATAAACACACCAGCATCAGTTGTCAAGCAATGCTAGGGGGACAGACACCAAACACACACACACACACACACACACACACACACACACACACACACACACACACACCACACACACATATATATATATATACATATACACGACGGGATTCTTTCAGTTTCCGTCTACCAAATCCACTCACAAGGCTTTGGTCGGCCCGGGGCTATAGTAGAAGACACTTGCCCAAGGTGCCACGCAGTGGGACTGAACCCGGAACCATGTGGTTGGTAAGCAAGCTACTTACCACACAACCACTCCTGCGCCTATGTATATTTCTATGCTGTTATTTATAGCCCTGTGTGTTGTGTGTGTGTTGTGTGTGTGTGTGTGTGTGTGTGTGTGTGTGCGTGTGTGTGCGTGCGAGTGAGAGAGAGATAAGAATAGCGACGAGAGGTGTGTGTGAGTGTGTGTCCCGCTAGAAGGAGGTGACGGCCGCCATGCTGATTTGATACGTGGTACGAAGTCAACAAATGTACCCTGAATAACCCCA